>NC_134101.1:151447583-151758083 GCF_000715075.1 Nicotiana tabacum
CATACTCT
The DNA here is from genome assembly GCF_000715075.1 of Nicotiana tabacum. Taxonomy (NCBI): domain Eukaryota; kingdom Viridiplantae; phylum Streptophyta; class Magnoliopsida; order Solanales; family Solanaceae; genus Nicotiana; species Nicotiana tabacum. The sequence goes on from NC_134101.1 coordinate 151,447,592, forward strand.
GAGACAGTCATAGCACCCTGGCACAAATGCTCAAACTCTACGCACCATGCGTCTCTGAGGCTCTGAGGAACATACTCTCTCAAGAACAGATCTGAAAACTGAGTCCAAGTCAGGGAAGCAGCCTCATCTGGACTGTCTAACTAATAAGTGTGCCACCACTCATAGGCGGCCCCTTGAAGCTGGAAAGTAGTGAAAGAAACCCAGCTCGATCCTGATATACCCATGGTACGGAGAATGCGGTAACACTCATATAGAAATCCTCAGAGCATCATCTGATGTTATACCACTGAATACAGGAGGCTTGTACTTCTTGAACCTCTCAAGCCTCAGTTGTTCATCCTCGAAAGTCGTTGCCCTGTCCTCGGGCTGATCTCGGACTGCAGGCTGTACAGGAATAATCTCAGGGACATGCTAAACATGCACTCACTGCTCAGGAGTGCGGGCGGCGGGAGTATGTGCTCCTCCCTCGGCCTGAGACGTAGCTGCAGCAAGGGGAAGCAACCCTGCCTGACCCAAAGTGGAGTACATGCTCATGAAATGTGCCAGAGTCTCCTGAAGAGCTGGATTAGTGGTAGCAAGGCGTATTAGGTGCTTGGACTCCGGCTGGAACTGTTGGTGGTACCTCGTCGGTAGCTCGCGCTGGTGCTCTGGCTGCACCACATACTCGTCCTCGGCCTCTACCCCGACCTCTGATGGCTGCAGTAGGGGGCCCGAGTGCCTGATCATCTCGGGTAGCGCGTGTTCTCACCATCTGTGAGAGAATAGAAGACAGAAGTTTAGAATTGTGATATCAAAATCTTGCACGACAAGGAAATCAAATGAAGTGGAATTTTCCTAACGGTTACATAGCCTCTCGTAGATAAGTACAGATGTCTCCGTACTGATCAGCGAGACTCTAATAAATCGGATTGTGATCCATGACTCCTATGAACCTAGAGCTCTAATACCAACTTGTCAGGAACCCAGTTCGCCCTCCGTGAACCGTCGTGACGGCACCTATTCTCTACGACTAGGTAAGCCTAAATTGCGGAAGATAAACCAAATTGATGAAATTAAATGATTTAAAACAGAATTACAGTAATAAAACAGTGTTTAAAAGTGCCGCTCGGCATACACAATATTTAACTCTCAAACCGATACATACTTCCAAGACACGAAAACCCATGAATCACAAGCGAAGGATATTACATAATACTCTAACTCCAGAATAGTCTAAAACAAATAAATATAGAAGGGCTGTAACTACAAGAGAGAATAGAGAGAGACTCCTCGGTCTGCGGATGTGTCAGATATACCTCGAAATCTCCGAAAGGTCGCCTCACCTCAAGGATGGTAAGTCTGAGTCAAGGTACCTGGATCTGCACATGAAAACATGCATAGAAAGGGCATGAGTACATCACAACGGTACTCAGTAAGTGCTAAGCCTAACCTCAGTCGAGTAGTAACGAGGAATGTCAGGGCCCTTCTGAGAAAAAAATACAAATATAAGATATGACAGTATACGATAAGCAGGACAGTCGAAAACTAACATTAAGAATTTAATACATAAAAACAAGGAATTCAATAACTGAAACAAAGGCAAAAACAATCACAAGGAAATAACCGGGGATCTTTCAGTATCTCGAGGATCTCTTAGTACCCTTAATATATGTCAGAGATCTCTTGGTATCCCGAGGATCTCTCAGTATCCTCAATATATGCTAGGGATCTCTTGGTATCCCGAGGATCTCTCGGTATCCTCAATATATGCTAGGGATCTCTTGGTATCCCGAGGATCTCTTGGCATCCCCAATATACGTGTCAGGGATCTCTCGGTATCTCGCACTTCAGTTCAAATCATAAATACGTATAGGGGATCTCCCGGAATGCCGTCCCGTAGTCCCAAAGTCAAACACACAGCAGTAACACAAGAATACTCAATTAACCTCAATTTCGTATCAAGTAAATAGGTACTTTTAGTCTAACATACTTCACATAATTCAATTAAGGCAGTTTAAGTAAATAAACAGTTAAGTCAATTAGACATGCTTTTTCTAAGTTAACAGCAGGTTTAAATTGGAAGTAAAATGAATCAGGAAAAAGGAACACAATTGAAATTACTTAAAGAAAACCAAATTTTCAACAATTAGCTCAAGTACGCACTCGTCACCTCACGTACAAGGCATTTCAAACATCAAATATACCAAATCTTAAGGGGAAGGTCCCCCCCACAAGTTTAGACAAGCCACTTGCCTCGAACCGGCTCAAAATCAACTCGAAACCACGTTCTTGCCATGATTACTCGACTCCAAATGGCCCAAATCTATTCAATTCAATTTCATAATTTAAATAACATTTCAAGTAACTGATTCTACAAAGAAATTCTAATCTAATACGCGAAATTAGGTAAAATGACAAAAATGCCCCTCGGGCCCACCTCTCGGAATCGGGTAAAATTTATATTTTCAGAATCCTCATACTCTCACGATTTCATGCATACCAAAATTATCCAAATCTAATGTCAAATTCCCGATCAAAAGTCGAATTTTAAGTCTAAAAACTTTCTTCCAACTTTTCCCCAATTTTCATCTCCAATCCGAAATTAAATAATGAAACTAACTATAGATTGATGGAATATAACTAGAAAGGGTTAAAGAATTGTTACCCAATGATATCCTCTTCAATTTCCTCTCAAAATTACCCTCCCCCGAGCTCCAAATCGAATTTCCAAATTTTGAAACTAAACCCTCAAAATTTTCTATTTCTGCCCAGCTATTACCGCATTTGTGGTCCTGGGACCGCTTCTGCGGTCCCGCTTTTGTGGAACACGGATCACATATGCGACTTCTCACTTAAAACCAATCTTCCGCATCTGCGACTCGCCATCCGTGGATGCGTTACTGCTCCTGCGAAAATCCTACCGCTTCTGTGGTCCCTGCTGAACTTTTCCATTTCCGCTACTGCGATAGATCCGTCGCTTCTGCGACTCCGCACCTGCAGTCCCACACTCGCAGGTGCGGTTATGATAGAAGAACAGCTGAAGCTGCAACTCCAAAACTCCAAAAATCTTTCCGTCAACCATCCGAAATCATCCTGAGGCCCCCGGGACCTCAACCAAACCTACCAATATATCCCATAACTTCATTCAAACTTGTTCCAACCTTCGGAACGCTAAAAACAACATCAAAACACCTATTTTCATCGGATTCAAGCCTAAGAATTCTAAAAACTCTAAGAATACGCTTTTGATCAAAAAATCTATCAAACCTTGTCAGAATGACCTGAAATTTTGCACACACATCACATTCAACACTACGAAGCTACTCCAACTTCCGAAATTCCGTTCCGACCCTCGGATCAAAATCTCACTATCGAACCGGAAACTTCAAAATTCGATCTTTCGGTATTTCAAGCCTAAATTAGCTATAGACCTCCAAAACACAATCCGAATACGCCCCTAAGCCCGAAATCACCCAACGGAGCTAACGGCACCATCAGATTTCCCTTCTGAGGCCGTTTTCACACTGTTCCGACTACGGTCAACTTTCCAACACTTGAGCTCTCATTTAGAGACTAAGTATCCCAAAACTTTCCGAAACTCAAAACCAATCATCCCGGCAAATCAAAATAGCAGAAAAAAACTTGAAGAAAGCTGTTAATAGAGGACCGGAACGTAAATTGTTAAGACGACCGGCTGGATCGTCACAAAGACCTTACTTGGCCGACATGACCTTTCTGAAAATTAGGTTTTTCTATGGGAGTTTCTATGATTTCTCGGTCTTTATCTTGCAAATTTATAATCAGGTGATCCATAAATAGTAGCAGACAGTCAGTCATTAAGTAAAGGAAATACTACTTCCGGGGCTTTTATTTATGAGAAAATGATTATGTTATGTCCTCAGTTACCTTTTATTGCTTTGATACAAACTGTCTCTCTCTTGAAGAAACTTTATGGCTTTCTCTAAATTTGTCATATATGGAGTTGCAAGTAAAGAAAATTATATAGATAATAAAGAGACAAAACTAGAAGAGTGTTTTATTACCTTTGGTTTGCCAAGTTCATCTAAGACTTTGCAATTAGAGAGTCAAGGTGCTTTCTTCTTGAGGACAAATGGTCTTACCTTTTTCTTCCGCTGGAAATGACTGATGCGGACAAGATACCTCCTGTTACACTAGAATTACGTGGAGTGTTTGACAACTGATAACATACAGATGTTTTCTTATTCGGGTATGTTAAGGCTATCTCTTCTTTCTTTTTAGCATGATCTATACGACATAAACGAAACAAGCAAATGCACAACTTCTATAAACTACTCTATTCAATAGCTCAAACTGTTGATTTATCTTGACATTGTTCACAATAATTCTTCAATCCAAATATATGACCTATATACTTATTTCAAAAAATAATTGGAAAAGGCAAATATTGAAATATATGTAATACCCTAAAAGAAAAGGAAAAAAAAAAGGCATGACCATATCTTTTCCAGAAAATCCAAAAAAACAAGGATATGAAATTTGTGTAAATTTAACAACTTAAGATTCTTGTTGTTAAGGATTTATTTGTGCAATTTTGTTTTTGATAATTAAGAAAGTGACTGCCACATATTAGCAAATTAATCAATTTTATTAAAGCAATGATAATTAACTCAGAATAATATCTTGATCCGGTAATTAAAGTAAAAAAATAATGAAAATAAATAACAAACAATTCAATAATTTGATAATATCATAAAAGTAAGAGCAAATGACGAAGATATTAGGTGAAACTACTAATTGCCATATTAAACGTGCAATTAATGTTGAAGGAACAAAAAAAAAAATTCCAACCACTCCAAGTTAGTTCCTGAAATCAAATATCAAACACTTAAAATTATATTTTTGTACTTTAATGCAGGATAGTTATTTGAATTTTAAAGGGCAAAAAAAAAGTTGTTTTAATATTTCGACAATATCTTTGAATCTACAGTAATTTTACATGTTGTATTTAAAAAAGATTTTTAATTTCTTAAATATATGTCTCCTTATTAAAATTGATGTATTATAAGACATCTAAAATCTTCTAGAAATTTGAAAAGCCAAACTTAGAATTCTATAACCGCAAAAGATTTACTTTAGAAAAATGAATAGACTTTAGATACATCCAATATGAGGTAATAAATTTTATTAGCATTTAATAGTATGATGTTCAAGCATGTCTAAGTATGTTCCTGATTCCCCATATGTCATACTACCATATTGTCTATTCATGGGTCTCATAACATTTGAGGAGATCATATTGACTTACTTCATTATGCATTGCATTTATTTATACATGTACATTTACCCATGACTCAGACGCTATTATATAAGCGTATATATATATATATGGGATATGGGAAAAGGTTACGGGTTATATATGCACCACCACCTGATCAACTGGTATACATAGATGATTTTCCCACACTGGTCGAGATGATATGATGAGATGCCCTCAGTGGCTTGATGATGTTATGTACGTACAGACCTATGCATTACATGACATTTATACGCATATGCATGATACTATAAATATTTCATGATTTACAGAGCTATCCAGACTTACAGGTTGAGTACTTTACTCTATGTTTCTTCTATGTCCATAACTAATGTTGACTTACTGCTATGTTTCAGTTCGGCCTACATACTCAGTACATTATTCGTACTGACGTCCTTTTGTTGGGGACGTTGCATTCATGTCTGCAGGTATAGATAATCGGTTTGACAAGTCCTCATAGTAGACGAGATGAGCATTCAGCAAAGGATCGGTAAGACTCCACCTTATTCGGAGTGCAGCCGAGTCTATAAGTCATCATGTCAGAGTTTTCCTACAGACTTATGGGTAGGCCGGTACCCTATACCATTTGATGTCAAATAATTTTAGAGGCTTTGTAGATAGAGGTTCATTTTGTATAGTTTGTCAAAGGCCTTGACGGCCCATATGTATTCATATTTTATGAATGATGGTTCATTGATAGAACATTTGCATCCGCTTACAATTGTACACTATGAGTTGTGGCCATATTGGCCCATGATAGTTATAAAAAACAAAAAAAATGAGTTACGGAGTGGTTTGCTCGGGCCAGTACGGCACGGGTTCCAGCCACGCCTCCCCAGATTTGGGGTGTGACAATGGCACCAACATTTATTGGGTACCCTGCCATCATAGAAGCAACTAAAACTGCCTGTGGGATTAGGAGATTGTTTTCATTCTGGCTTGGATCTATGCGACTGCTCACAAAGGTCTGTCACCCTTTTTCTTCAAAGTTTAGGGTGTTCCGCTAAATAGGAAACCCTGTTTTGATCAATGGTGGTGGTGGTCTTGGAGCCGCCAAAATCTCAGCTAGCCATGGGCGAGCTGCATCACCCATTTCAAACTTCTCCAAATATTGTACCGGCTCCACATCCTCAAGCCCCAGATATGTGTTCAGGGAGGTCTAATCAAATATAACTTTTAAGTTCCTCATTTTAGTCACCTTGGTCCCCTTCTTGATATGCGCCACATTGGCGTAGAATAAGTCCTCCTTGAAATCCACCACACTTTGAGTGAACCATGTCCACCCTTTTCTCTCCCTGAATTATCTTGCCACATTTGGGTTGTACATATCCAGGTCTTTCAATACAAACTGATTCTCAAGAGTGAGCAGTCTTTGAGGCCACTACTCTCGAAATCTGCTGAATGCAGTCAGGCTCACCAATCTGTCTTCCCAAACTTCTTTCTTCTTCGACCTCTCAAGGCCGGCAATTCTGGTATCACCCCATTGATCATCGTTTGGAATATAATTATCATCATCTGTAGTAGCTGGTGCATCGGGGAAATGTGTAGAAAAGGGCTCTAAACCCTGATTGTCATCTTCCGAACCGTCGGAAGTGCTCTTTGGGGAGGAGGGCTTATCTTGGAGCTGATATCTCCCCTGGAGTTACTATGGCTATGATTGAGCATCAGGAAGCTCTTACACAAAGTTGCCCTCTGAGGCTACCCTAGACGGGACATATGTACTAGAATCAGTAGGCAATGGAGCTCTCCCAATTATTGACTTTTTGCCTATAATTCTTTGCACGGAGAGTGGTAGGGTATCCTTGCCTCGTCCTCGAAAGAGTTCACCCCTCCCCTTTGATTTATCACCACATCCCCGAGATCAAACCATTTTCTGCAATAGATAGAAATAGGAGTGAGTTGTAGATCAAGCTCAGAATAGCAGACAGTTGCAGAATAAAACAGTATGCAGGGTAGGAAAGTGCAGTCTGCATATTTTTGGGGCAGCCGCAGATGGGTTTGTGCAGACCGCACAATTTGAAAGTGCGGCCGTGACCATTCTGCGGTCCACACAATTTTGAGTGCGACCGCATAACAGAAGTGCGGTCCGCACAATTTTGAGTGCAGCTGCACAATTACCACTTCAAAAATGCCACTCTATGATAATAGAGAAAGCCATGATCTGCGGCCGCACACACTTTTCTGTAGCCGCGATTCAATTTATGCGGACCGTACAATTTCAAGTGCGGACCGCACAATCACTTCACACCAAATGCCCTGAACTAAAAATCTGCGGACCGCACAATTCCTTGTGCAGCTGCCCAATTCAAAATAAAACCGGGCAGATTCTTAGGGTTTCTATTCACGCACAATTTAGACATGGTAGTAGCAATTTAGACATGATAAACAGTTTACCCATCCCCCAAATAGCAAATAGGATGTTACCCACACAAATTTAAGCTCACATGATGATGAATTTGACATTATGTCTAAAGATAACTAAACTAGTTATGAACAAAATTAAGAAAATTGAAAAATTTCAAAGATGAATTGAACATACCAGTAATGTAGTGATGCTAAGGAAGAATTAAAGATGATGAAATGAGTGTTAGATGAGTGAATCAGTTGAGTGCACTATATTTTGCCGTTGTGTTAATTCTCAGAGTTCGTAAAGTTTCAACAGTAGTGAGGAGGCATTTATCCTTTTACACATTTATCCTTTGATGATCTGTGGTGCGCACATTTTTTAGTATGGCCGCAGATTTTGGTGTGGACCGCACATTTCCTTGTGCGGATGCACTTTGACTATTTTTTGAAAGGAAACTTCAGAGAGTGTGCAATTTTTTAACCAGTTGCGGTCGCATAAGAATTATGCGGCCGCAGTTCCTTTTCTATTATGGCAGTCCAAATTGTGCGGTCCGCACTTTTTCCATACTTAGCCCATTTTTTTTAGCACAGTTCCTACAAAGCACACTCATTCCTGTAACACACTACAAAACCAATTAGAAAAAAACAGGACCTATCTAAAGAAGAAGAAAAGAAAAGAAAAAGAAAAAGATACATGGGTTGCCTCCCAAGAAGTGTCTGATTTAACATCACGGCACGACGCATATTACCATCATCACTTGAAAGAATCACTGCCACCACGTGGCCATCACCAACTTTTCCAAGATAATGTTTTACCTGGTGACCAATGACTCTAAACACTTCATCATTTTTATTCTTCAAGTCCAATGCACCAAAAGGTGTCACACCCACAACCTCGAATGGGCCACTCCATTTAAACTTCAACTTTCCCGAAAACATCCGTAATCGAGAATTGAACAACAACACAAGATCACCTTCTTTAAACTCCTTATTCTGAATGTACTTGTCATAGAGGTACTTCATCTTCTCCTTTTATAGGGATGAACTTGTGTATGCATGGTACTGCAATTCATCTAGCTCATTCAATTGTGTCACCCTTAAATTGGCGGCGACATCCTACTGAAGATTCAACTTCTTTAAAGCCCACATGGCTTTGTTCTCAAGTTCAATCGGAAGATGAAAAACTTTCCCGAACACCAACCAGAGACATTCCAATCGATGTTTTGTAAGCCATCCTATAAGCCCAAAGAGCATCATCGAGTTTCTTGGACCAATCCGTCCGGTTAGCATTCACTGTTTTGGACAAAATACTCTTTATCTCCCAGTTGGAGACTTCCACTTGACCGCTTGCTTGAGGATGATAGGGGGTCGTGACTTTATGACTGACATCATACTTGGTGAGTAATGTATCGAAAGCTTTGTTGTAAAAATGAGATTCCCCATCACTTATGATAGCCCTTGTAGTACCAAATCTTGTAAAAATGTTCTTCTTAAAAAACGACACCACACTTCTCACTTCATTGTTGGATAAAGCGACGACCTCAACCCATTTGGACACATAATCAACCTTGACCAAGATGTAGGTGTTTCCATAAGAACTCACAAATGGACCCATAAAGTAAATACCCCACACATCGAAAACGTCAATCTCTAAAATGGTGATGAGGGGAATTTCATTTTTCTTTGAGATTCCACCGGCCCTTTGACATTCATCACAATGCTTGAAAAGATCACTTGCATCTTTGTAAAGAGTGAGCTAATAGAAATCGCAACTTAACACTTTGGTCGCCGTTCTTGCTCCACCATGGTGACCACCATACGGTGAAGAATGATAAGCCCCAAGAATCTCACTTTGCTCCTCTTCTGGTACACATCTTCTAATCACTCCATCCGTACAAATCCGAAAAAGGTACGATTCATCCCAATAATAGTCTTGACAATCCCGTTTCAGCTTCTTTCTTTGGTTTGAAAACAACTCAACCGGAATGAAACCACTCACAAGAGAATTTGCTAGATCCGCGAACCAAAGCACCTATCATGTCTCGTGATGGCGTGGGAAACCACTGTCAGGCAAGACAACACTAAATATTTAATTAAATTCTCATTTAATATGTTTTTGAAATCATAAATTTCCTTCAACTTAACTAGTAAAAAGGCAAACTTTACAGAATAATAATAATATTTTCCAATTTCAATACTGAGTATCCTATAATCCTCACAGAACTCGGTGTCACAAGTACCTGAGAATTTGCTACGAAATAAAATAAAATATAATAACTATCTGGAATACAAATTTGGACAGAAAAGAAAAATATATGTACTCTAAAGGAGATTCTGCTGGCTGTGAATCATCTCATAAGATGCAGCTCACCTAAGTCCCTGTATCAACCACGCGGATGCACCCACAAGGCCACCAGACATATATGTGCATGTATAACAAAATGTACAGTAAGTGTAGTATGAGTACCAAAACAACGCGTACCCATTAAGTATCTAATCTAATCTCGAAGAAGTAGTGATGAGAGGTGATAACTGTGATTTCTACATGTTTTATACCCATTCTTACCTAAGCTTTGTGCATTAACTGCCATAAATTAGTCCCAAAATGCTTACAAGTTGCGCTTGATTGCAGGTTTGAGCGACAAGATGACAAATACCAAAGATCGGCTCAAAAAGGAGTGAAATCTGCCAAGTGTCAAAAGACAACTAAAGTGGGGAACAAAATGACCTGTGCGGTCCGCACTGATGTGTCACGCGGTCGCACAGAAGAGTTTAGAGGCTGGGTTATTTCAAGGTCAACCTGTGCGGTTCGTACTGCTTTGCCACGCGGCCGCGCAGGATAGTTCAGAGATCATGCAATTTCCAAGTCAAGATGCACGGTCCGCGCTCCTTTCCACGCGGTCCGCGCCCAAGAGTGTCAGAGACTTAGTCATTCAAGGAAAAATCCCACGCGGCCGCACACCTAATCAGTGCGGTCCGCATGGATGAAGTTCAGAGAGGGTGGATTTGGACCAAAACACCCTACGCGCCTGCGCGTCACATTTGTGCAGTCCGCGTACCCAGTGTCAGAAGCAAGATATGAAAATCCAAACCCCTACGCGGTCGCGCGTCATTTGTGCGCGGTCTGCGCCAGACCCTCAAGGGTATTTTTGTCTGATTTTTCCTGTGTAGTATAAATAGGACATTTTACTTTTTAGAGGGGGAGTTTTTTTTGGTTTTTATCAGATAGCAGTTGAACTCGAGACTTCATAGTTTTAGCCTATTTTGGGAAATTTCTTCTAGTATTAACGTGGATTAGAGTAGATTAACATTTTAGTTAATTACTATGTCAATTTCATCTACTATTTCTTCAATTTCTGTTTCTATTATGGCTAGCTAAACCCATTAGCTAGGGTTGTGGCTCAACCCTAGTGTGGGTAATTAATGGATGTGATTGTTTAGTGCATGAATGATGTTGGGTATTTGTTATTTGGATTAATCTTATGTTTTCATTAAGATTTGGTGGTTGCAACACTAAGTCTAGCGTAGTGAGTCTTGACTCTTCTTGAGAAAGAGAGTCTATGACCCCAAGATTAATTCTAACAAGGAATTGGGATGGACCCATGAGAATGGTAGTCCCAATTAACGGGTTAAACCTCGAGAGAGTAATTACCCAACTTGAACCATAAGTTGCTTGGGCAAATTGGCCTACCCAATTGGTCTCGAGAGAGTCAATTGGGAAAAATCACTCTCTCTACCGAGAGGTGTGAGAGTGGGTGCAAAAGTGCAACGGTTATAGAATAAGTCCCATATTCATCATTCTTGCATTAGGAATCTCTACCCGTTAGTTGACCACCTAGGTACATGCCACGACCCTAGTGCCTTTCTCTATATTGCATACAACTTAGAATCAATATATTAGCCTAACTTAGCTTTAAACTTGTAGTTGATAAATTGTAGTTGATAATCAAAAGAAAACAAAAAATGTTGGAAGATCAATTAGGAGCTAAAACATAGTCCTAGACCATACAAACACTCAACTCCAAATTGAAGCTCCCTGTGGAAAATTGACCCCTATACCACTATTGGGTAAAAGTATTAGTGCCCACTCTTCCTTAGGTTGAGTCCGCTGCGATCAAGAGGTCGACTCCGACACATACTATGGACAACAATAATATACTGATAATATGATAAATTATGGATTTTATAAGGCAATTGTAAACTCAATAACATGAAGCAGGTATGCAATTCTTTGTTAATAGGAGATTTCCAAATTTATTTTCGTCTTTTAACAATTTATATCTCCGGCCAATAAAGTCATATCAATTATCAATAATTCCAAAACAATCAATTAAGTCATGCGCAAATCATGCCGACGTCGTACGACCCGATCCAACATAACATTAAATTATGCATTGCCGGAGGTTCGAACGGCGCAAACCATAGATGCATCTATTTAATCTGTCGAGGCATTCGGTCTGTTCCACAAAAGATAAACACATTCAAACAACCAAATCAAGGATTTATTTCGGTTTGATGTTCAAAGAAATATCAATTCTCATTAACGGTAAAGTGACCCGTCCAAAACCAAGCAGGTGATGTTTAACCTTTTGAAATTCCTTTATCAAGTTCCAATATGTTTTGAACGGTTAAATTAACAAGTAGGACGCAAGCATCACAAGTATAACGTGATTTGGGTCCTAGCTACCTGGATATAAGCATAATAGTAGCTACACACGGACTCTCATCACCTCGTGTGTATCTAGCCTCCACAAATAGAAGCACATATTGAATTATTTCACCTATGGTGTAAATCCCCTCTTACAAGGTTAGAAAGGAGACTTACCTCGCTCCGAAGTACCATATTCGGTCTCAAGCCCTCCCGACTCAAACTGATGTCTGACGCTCCAAGACTAGTCAATAATTGTGAAAACCCATAAATATATACTCAAATACTCATTATAATCCAATTTATAAAAATTTATAACCCGATCAAAAAGTCGAAAAAAATCACCCTCGGGCCTACGTGCCCGGATTCCAAAAAAGTTCAAAGATAAATATTACCCATAACATCACGAACTCAAATATATAATTTATTCTCAATTCCATGCCCAAATTCGTGGTCAAGATCCAAAATTACCAATTTTTTAGGTTTTCTACCAAAACCCCAAATTTCTGCTAATTTTCCATGAATTTCCTTGTTAAAATCTATATATAATCCAAATATTTAACTTGCAATAGGTGGGAATCACTTACGTTGACATAGATGATGAAGATGGAGCTCCAAAATTTCTCCTAGGTCGTCTCCCATGGAGGAAATGAGCCAAACCCATTTTTGCAAACTTATACACTGCCAGACAACCCTTCTTCGCGTTCGTGGGCCTCTCATCGCGTTCACGATGAATAAAATTCTCGAAAGCCATTTCCAAACTCTTCTCAGACAGCCTCTAGTATAATTGTCATAACTTTTCATACACAAATCCAAATGCTAAATGAATTACTTTTCTGAAAACTAGACACAAAGGGCTACAACTTTTATTTTTAGATCATCTCCAAATTCCTTATATATTGCGAGATATGAGCCTCCGAAGTCAGACCTGTGCAACAGATATTTCCTTCTTCGCGAACGCGAGAGTCTCTTCGCGGACGCGAAGAACAAAATCCCAGAAGCCAAATCCTTCTTCGCGAACGCGAGATGATCCTCGCGAATGCGAAGAACAACACCATATATCTGTAAATCAGCATCCAAAGTAGCACAAAATGATCCGAAACACACCCATGGCCCCCAGGACCCCGTCCAATCACACCAACCTATCCCAAAACATGATACGAACTTGCTCGAGACCTCAAATCACATAAAACAACATCGAAACCATGAATCGCACCCCAATTCAATCTTAATGAACTTTAGAACTTCAAACTTCTACATTTGATGCCGAAACCTACCAAATCATGTCCAATTAACCTTAAATTTTGCACACAAGTCACATTCGACATTACGTACCTACTCCAACTTCCGGAATCGGAATCCGACCCTGATATAAAAAATTCCACTCCCGGTCAAACTTCTCAAAAACCTTCAAATTTCTAAATTTTGACAAACGACTCCGAAATGACCTACGAACCTCCAAATCCACATTCGGACGCACTCCTAATCTAGAATCACCATACAGAGCTATAACCAGACTCGGAATCCCAAACATACATCGATAACATTTAAATGTACTTCAACCCAAATTTATAAATTTCTTCCAAAATGCCAACTTCCACAATAGAAGCTGAAACGCTCCCAGGTTATCCAAAACCCGATTCGAACAAGTCCGAAATTATTATACGAACCTGCTGGAACCATTAAATCCCGATTCCTAGGTCTTTTACTCAAAAATCCAACCTTAGTCAATTCTTCAACTTAAAGCTTTTGAAATGAGAATTCTCTTTCCAAATCAACTCTGAACTTCTAAAATTCCATTTTCGACCACGCGTACAAGTCATAATACCTGAAGTGAAGCTGCTCAAGGCCTCAAACCGCCGAACGACGCGCTAGAGCTCAAAATGATTGATCGGGTCGTTACATTCTCTCCCACTTAAACATATGTTCATCATCGAGCGTGCTAAGAACTGCGCTGGAGTAGTCTGAAATCACTATTTAACACTGCACCTACCCGTGCTACCACAACTGAGTTGAGCACATTTGCTCGAACAAATCTGAAGATTCTCCCTTTTAACTTAGTCAAATAAGCCTTAAAGCCAAATTCCAACACTCGAAATTCTCTACCAGGCCTGTTTCCAACATGCAAACTCTATATAAATCACCACAAGATGTACCAAAACATGATTGCATGCTTTTTCTGAATTAACACCATGCACCGCATAATTCACATGACCATTATAACATCCTCTAATAATAATAGCTGACATTCCACGAATCTGATGCTCCCACACACTTCATGACTCATATATGTCCTACTCCAACTCTTGAAATACTGCCACGACGGAAAAGATGTGTAAAAATTCATGACCAACTATTGAGTCAATAATTCATTGAGTTCCTTCTCTTAACAAGAACCATTGCCTCATTATGAACCAAATAACTATATTTTCTGTTTAATATACTTCATATAAATTTGATCGCACTGATCCCAGGTCGAATAATATCGTCTCACCTAGTCCAGGCTGCTCATACAATAAGCCACCTCAGACACTACCAAAAGTCTAACATGATGCCACAATCTGCCAACAAGCTACAAACTCGAACGTGATACATAAGGAGAACGAACTCTGGAAAGAACCACTCGACCCACATAACTAATTGAAAAACCGAAAGTACGTCATGAACATCCCTTAGAAAATGGGAAACAAAGCACGCAAGAATAGATATAGGGGACTGTACTCAACATCACACTGTTGCGGCGTGCAACCCGATCCATACATAATACCGTATAAGGATAGACTTTATCGAGCTAAAATGCTCATGACTACGAAATACCCGAATATCAACCACATGCACGCTAATGCATAATACAAACCCTAGGGAGACAGATAGCACCGTACACCACAAAACTTAAACACGACTAAGGTACGATATGTGACGAACATACATTCTCTCCCACTTAAACATATGTTCGTCCTCGAATGTGCTAAGAACTGTGCTGGAGTAGTCTGAAATCACTGTTTAAGACTACACCTACCCGTGTTACCACAACTCAGTTGAGCACATTTGCTAGAACAAATATGAAGATTCTCCCTTTTAACTTAGCCAAGTAAGCCTTAAAGCCAAATTCCAACACTCGAAATTCTCTACCAGGCCTGTTTGCAACATGCGAACTCTATATCAATCACCACAAGATGTACCAAAACATGATTGCATGCTTTTTATGAAATAACACCATGCACCACATAATTCACATGACTATAATAACATCCTCTGATAATAATAGCTGACATTCCACGAATCTGATACTCACACACACTTCATGACTCATATAAGTCCTACTCCAACTCTTGAAATACTATCACGACGGAAGAGATGTGTAAAAATTCATGACCAACTATTGAGTCAATAATTTATTGAGTTCTTTCTCTTGACAAGAACCATTGCCTCATTATGAACCAAATTACTATATTTTCTCTTTAATATACTTCATATAAATTCGATCGCACTGATCCCAAGTCGAATAATATCGTCTCATCCAGTCCAAGCTGCTCAGGCAATAAGCCACCTCAGACATTGCCAAAAGTCTCACATGATGCCACAATGTGCCAACAAGCTACAAACTCGAACGTGATACAGAAGGAGAACGAACTCTGGAAAGAACCACTTGACCCACATAACTAATTGAAAAACCAAAAGTATGTCATGAACATCCCTCAGAAAATAGGAAACAAAGCATGCAAGAATAGATATAGGGGACTGTACTCAACATCACACTGTTGCGGCAGACAACCCGATCCATACATAATACCGTATAAGGACAGACTTTACCGAGCTAAAATTCTCATGACTACGAAATACCCGAATATCAGCCACACGCACGCTAAGTGCATAATACAAACCTTAGGGAGATATATAGCACTGTACGCCACAAAACTCAAAAACAACTAAGGTACGATATGTGATCTGCATCTCGAGAGTCATCCTGCTCACATAACACCATTGCTTCGCGGAACCTCAACACATGTGCAATTAATCAAGCCATCTTACAAACCACACGGAACAATAGAGTATTACATGAAATAGCCAACGATGAAATAACATCTAGCGTCTGAATACTCCTCCATAGGGAGCGTTATGCCGAAGTGAACACATCCGACCTGATATATAGCCCACATTCGTATTTTAGATCCATCCACGGACCTTAAGTCGATTCTGATCGTACTGCACTAGGCCAATAATCTTTCGAGGATCCACAATAACCCTTCTTCCCTTGACATACAAGAGCAACCGTCGATTTAGAAAAAAACTTCCACAGTCCACAACCAAATCAACCGAGTGCCCTTCAGGCATAAATTCGTACATGAATGATAGCACCACAATCTCCATACTTGGTTTCAATCCTTCACTTAATCAAGTGACTACATATCATACTGATACAATCTTCCAGTGGGATATGCTCCCATGACCTTATGCACCAGTTAACAAGTCTGTACCTCCATACCATCGGCCAGACTAATGTTGTAAAGCAAATCAAGGATACACAAATCAATACACAAAGCCTCTGACATATGACACCGATCTCAAGTGACGCTGAAGACAATACCCGTTCACTCTAATCATCTGAATCCTTTTTCCCTACTCATCCGAGCCGGTGACATTCTTGTCAAGACCAAACTGCAACTTTGATCCTCAACTTCCAAATCCCGTGCTACTCGATGCACTTATTCATGTCAATGTGCAAGAGTACAAGAATTGCATCATAACTCCTGAACTGCTAATAGGGTAAACACTTCATCATGTAGAAACCTATTACTCAACTAATTTGAAGAGAACCATGGCAACACGTGACTGAATTCCCATATCCGCGGAAAATACCGACCTCACATAGTGGTCTAAACCACTATAACTCTTCTGGGATCCATATACACATAACAGGCCATAATACTCGAATGCCTACAAATAAAATACATTACAGTGGTCGTCAAGTCTTGCACGTACTGCCACAAAGCACATGTGTAACTGAACACGCTAAAGGAACTGATCATTGCTTCCATCATGCCAATCCAACCATTGCTAACCGATCCGACTTCTTCTAATTTACTCTAGACTTGCCTTAGGAATAATAATAGCTTCATTCAAAACATCGCGAACCCAAATCCGCACTCATCCCGAGTAACCTTATAGCATGAGACCATGTTATCTCAAATCCCACGGACCATCTCAAACTCTCCTTGCGCGCATATTCACATCCTCAACTAGTACACCCATTCTGAAAATTCCTCTACAAATCCAAAGTCATTTTCCCTCATTCCTCCAAATGTTACACTGCAAGCTAAAGATAATATAGAACACTCCAAGCCCTTTTTCATAATCTGCTGCAAAAGCTCGATTCTCAACCATACTGTGGGCTTGAAATCCATAGGCACCATATTTTAACTTCAGAATTCACTAGGACCGTTGCTGAGAGTCACCCACTCTGACTTGGTCCCAAATATAATCAACTCCATGGTTCCGCTAGCACATGAACCGATAAGGCCCAATATAGCACACATTCCTCAATCCTTTGCTAAAATCACCATTGATGTTTCCTTTCTTTTAGTCGTAATAACCCGTCAATACACCAATGACCAGAAACCTAACAAGCAGATAACCATGCAATCCAATTGTAGGTGGTGGGCCTCTCCCACTTAGCTAGAAGCTACCATTGCCTAACTCTGGAAACCATCAAGGTTCATTCTTCCTCTCTGACATGACCTCGCGCCATCGACCTGCCAAATTCCTCGAAACCTTCCAATGATGTTGCACCGAGCACAATCACTATGAATACAATGAACCATCTTGGGTTTGTGCCTATTCACCAGCTGTACAAACCTGTTCACTCCCCTTTGACATCAACTAAAGGTGCGATGACACATATGGATCCAAAGTCATGTTGTATCCTTCTTCATATCAAGAAACTCCTTCCTGTCGTATCCAATCACCCCTGTATAATAGCTAATATTCCAAATTAAGTTTGTAGTGCTAGTCAGTATCCACCATGATTCCCAAATCTCTCTACACTTTTCTCAAGACGTGTAGTTAACCTACCACGGAACCCATATGCTACTCCGCCACTCTTTGGTTAAACTCATCCTTTAAGCAACTACTTGACTCATGTTTCTCACACTTGGCCTTCTAGAAGTTTAACCACCGCAAGACACCTCCCACATGTCTTTCCTCATCCTTCATTGCCCAGTTGTTGCCTTAAGTCAAAATCCATCTCTGTAGCACTTGAACTAACAGATCGCCACCAGCTCTAAACCTTACCGAAAATTATCTTTCTCGAGCCATCAACACTAGGAACGTCGATTCAATCCTGAACCATCTCACACTGCGATCTCTAACGGCCACTTCCCCCACACCTTTCACAATACTCTGTTCCAAATGCAAATTGAAGAAAACCATAACACCAGCGAACTTAACACTTTATATTCAATCAAGGAAGACGACAGCACATCACAGATGAAGATTCCACCATGCTCGAAAATACCATGTATCATTACTCCATCAGCCCAACCTCAACACTCATAGTCTAGTCATTTTTCCTCTGTCAGAAATAAAATACTAAATCTATGAATCTTGCACTGAGTAAACATTCATCTAAGTCATTCACTGCTTCGACGTATAGACAAGAATCCTACCATTACACTACATTGTGCGATAGTAACGCACGAATGCTCATAAAAATCAATGCCAAATCTCAAAACCTTAGGTAATACTGATACTAAGCTGAAACGATAGAACGACCTTCCGCAAGGAAATGACAATAGCCCAATCAAATACGCACGGAGAAACATCCTGCACCACATCTGTAGTACCATTACAATTCCTCAATTCCTGACTTATAACAAGAGCTTCACGTCTCATAAGATTGAATAGGAAAGAAATAAAGGCTTAAGCCTCAAATAAATCAAATCGCATGATGATGAATCAAGAAGGGGAGTGCTCCTAACAGCCCTATAGCCTCTCGAAGATAAGTACAGACGTCTTCGTACTGATCCGCAAGACTCTACTAGACTCGCTCATGACTCATGAGACCTAAGTGAACCTAGTGATCTGATACTATGTTGTGACGACCCAAAATCTGTTAAACATCGTGATGGTTCCAGACACCACTATCAGGTAAGACAACACTAAATACTTAATTAAATTCTCATTTTAATATTTTTTTGAAATAATAAATTTCCTTCAACTTAACTAGTAAAAAGGCAAACTTTACAGAATAATAATAATATTTTCCAATTTCAATATTGAGTATCCCATAATCCTTCCTAAACCTAGTGTCACAAGTACATGAGCATTTACTAGGAAATAAAATAAAATACAATAAAGGATAACAACACTTTTTAGCTTATATATTTGCTATGGTTCTTGTCGGGAGAGAGAGCTCCATGACTTGTTGATCTGATGAGTGGATATGAGTATATGAGTGCTCCTTTCATCATTGACAGTGTACGAAGGTTCAGAACAAGGTTTTATTTGATATGATATTTGTTATCGGTACCGGGTTTGTTATTGAGCAGCTATTGTGATCGGAAGTTATTGCTATGAGTATTTGAGTTATGTGGTATATCATGAAATTATGTCTTGGAATATGGTTATGGGTTTATACAGTTTGTTCAAACCTATACGGTGTATAGATTTAAGAATTGAGTGTTATGATGAGTTTCGGATGTTGGGGATTTGGGTTCTAAGGTTTATGGACTAAGGTTGAAGTAAGGATCTTCAATTAGGTTGTATTGTCAGGCTTATATGGATTAGGGTGGCGTGGATCAGCCATGGTTATGTGTACGGTGAGGTTATACAGTGATTTGATAGCTTTGTTACGACTCTTATCACGTTCGAGGACGAACTTATACAGTTTGTTCATACTTATACGGTGTATAGATTTAAGAATTGAGTCTTATAATGAGTTTCAGATGTTGGGGATTTGGGTTCTAAGGTTTATAGACTAAGGTTGAAGTAAGGATCTTCAATTAGGTTGTATTGTCATGCTTATATGGATTGGGGTGACGTGGATCAACTATGGTTATGTGTACGGTAAGGTTATACAGTGATTTGATAGCTTTGTTACGACTCTTGTCACATTCGAGGACGAACTTATGTTTAAGTGGGGGAGAATGTAATGACCCAACTGGTCGTTTTGAGTTGGTCTTCGAGTTATTCGGGATTGATTTGGAAGGATGGTTCTCAACTAGGAGGCTTTGAGTCGGAAGAGTTGACCAATTTGACTTTCGTACATTTGACCTCGGATTGAAGTTTTGATGGTTCTGTTAGGTTTGGATGGTAATTTTTGATTTGCCGACTTGGTATATGCCCGGATTTACATATGGATATTTCTAGAAGGTTTTGGCACTAATTGGCAAAAATTAGCAATTTGAAGGTTTGAAAAGTTCATATGTTTAACCAGGAGTTGACTTTGATGTTATTAGGTTCAGATTGTTGTTATAGAAGTTAGAATAAGTTCATTATATCATTTGGAACTTGTGTGCAAAATTTGAGGTGATTCCGAGTTGTTTAGACGTGTTCGGCATAAGTTTGGAATTTGGAAATTGAAAATAGTTCATTAAACTTGATTTCATCACAATTTGAGATCAAAAGCTCGGATTTGAACGATTTTGGAGGGGATTTTCATGATTCGGATTGGGGTAACTATTTTCGACTTAGATTTGTTTATATTTCATGATTTCAACCTCGATTTTGGTGTTTGATTGATGATTTGAATTGGAGAAATTGAGAATTTTTGTAAAAACTTTTGTAAAATATAAATTGATGATTTGAAGGACGATTTGATGTCGGAATTAGATGATATTGGTATGGTTGGACTCGTACCGGAATGGGTGTTTGGAATTTGTGAGTTTTGTCAAGTTCTGGGGTGCGAGCCTAGGGTTGACTTTTTAAGTTGACTTTAAGATTTTAGTTAAAGATCTTAACTTTATTATTCGAAATTAATTTCTCTTGCATTGTTTGATAATATTAAATCGTTTTGGTTAGACTTGAGTCGAGTAGAGATATATTTTAAAGGAAAGCTATTTTTAAATGATGTATTGGCCTAATTGAGGTAAGCATCTTGCCTAACTTTGTGAGAAGGAGCTTTCCCATTGGATTTGGTCTGATTGCACTATTTAAATTATGTGAAAGACGTGTACATGAGGTGACGAGTGTGAAGACAGTCAAATTACGAATGTAATGCTCACTATTTGAATTATGTGAAAGATGGGCTTATATATAGCATTTGATTGGTTTAGACTCTTAGGTTATTTATATACACTTAACTGAAGTTGTTACTTCATGGAATATCTTTCATTGTTGAATTTATTCTTCCGTTTCATTGTGTTGTTGTTGGAATTCTTGAACCCATTGTTGTTGAGCCGTGGGCTATGTATGGTTTCGACCACATTAGACGTAGGCTATTAATATGCCTTTAGGTGATAGTGAACTTATATGTAACATGTTGAAATCACTTTATGATTACTTGATCATACTCATTATATTGATTTGGTCATTATCATATTTTATTTAATTGAACACTTCTCCACTATTATGATTATTTGTTGTGTCCTTGTGTACTATTGTCGGAAGTTGTGAGATTATATCTCGATGTTACTTGGTATCATTATTGTGATATTGTGGCACATGGTATTTCTGCTTTATGGTATCGTGACACTTGTAGACATGTTGAGCGGATTGATTGTGGTGCCAACATGAGGTTTTGTCGTGTTATTGAATTTATTATGATGCGCATGGAGTGAAATAAGGGTGACATTATCTCGGGCTTTTCAGACGAAATAAGGGTGTCTATATGCGCATGTGGCGAAATAAGGGTAGTGTAATATATTTATGTGCATATGCGGTGTAATAAGGGTGGCTATATGGGGATGTTATGTGATGGCTAGGGGGCATGTTTTTTATGAAACAGGAGTATCTTGATTGTTTCTTTTGACCTCCTTGTGTGTGTCATGCATATTACGTAATTTGTTATATTGTTCACCAATGTGGTACTCAATGTCTCTGATATTACTTGATGATTTGAGTTATAATAGTATAGTTGCACATGCATATACCGTAACATGTCATTTGTACCAGTCCACGAGTATGAAATTTGATGTTCATTAATCATCTATATTTACTCTTATATATCTTGTTTCTCTATGATATGATTTGGTGTGGTAGCCCGTGAATATGCCGGGTGGATTGTTATATTGCACATGAGTTATCTGTGCAGTTGTGATACATGTTGTGGTATGAGATCATTGTCGTGCGATTGTGATATATATTTTGTGGCACGAGGTCTTTGTCGTGCTATCGTGGTACATGTTGTGGCACGAGGTCATTGCCGTGTGGTTGTGGTGTATGTTGTGGCATGAGGTCTTTGTCATACGAGGGTGATTGATAATGTGGGCATGAGGTGCCGTATGAATGTGACTCTTTTGATGACTTATTGTTGGAATGAGATCTTTATTTGTTCTAAATGGTTATTGCTTAAGTTGAAGAGATTAACTTTATTGCCTTGTGTTATTATTTCTTTTCATTACAGTTATCACGTTCTGTTATTATTCCTCTTTACCGGCTTTGGATGTTATTGTACATTTTATTTGACTAGTGAGTGTCTTGAATTCAACCTCGTCACTACTCCACTGAGGTTAGTCTTGATACTTGGGTACCGATCGTGGTATACTCATACTACACTTCTGAATATTTTCATGCAAATTTAAGTATTGGAGATAGCGGACCTAGGCAGGGTTAGTTTCTTGATTACGGGGATTCAAGGTGAAGTTGTTGGGTCGTCGCAATCCATTAGAGTCATTCCCTTTACATTTATACCGTCATATTTCTATTTGAACAGTATTGTATTTGAGATATTTCTATGTATTCAGCTAGAATTTGTGACTTTGTACTACCTAGTTTAGGAGATTTGTTGTGATTATCACCGTGTAGGCTTTTATCACTTTTGTTTCCATATTTATGTTAAACTCTGCTTCATTATTTCATGTTTAAGTGGTTTAACTGTTGTAAGTAATCGGCTCACCTAGTCTTAGAGATTAGGTGTCATCATGACGCATATGGCATCGTGACACTAATATAGTTATACTTGTATTTGGGTGTGCGCAGTTGTGTTTTTTATTTTAAAAATAATTCTCAAAACGATTAGAAGGAAATATGAAAAAATATATATAGCACAACACTTGGTTGAATTAAAAAATTATAGAATAATATTAATTGGAGGTTTTTTCTCATTTTAAAACCAAAGAAGGAAAAACAAAGCTACTGATAACAAAGCCCTAACTCACTCCAAACGTTTGGGAATAGTTTTTGTTTTAGTTTCTGCATTTTAGAATCCTAAACCTAACGGAGGCACTAATTACCATGATTGTGCTGCAGTAATATAATTTTAAGATTTAGCTAGGAGAGAAAATCCGTATTTTCAGGGGTTTAAGAATGTAATAATAGAAAATTTAAACTTATTTGCGCCGAGAATTAAATAAATTTTATACTTTCGATGTGATAATTAATTAGTTGTAATGTGTTATTCACCACATTTTTCAAATTATCAATCTTTAATGGAAAAAAAAATCATCAAATCACTATATATCTGATTTACTAACACTGCTACCAATTTTTAATAAATGATTTTTCGAAATATTTTCTACTCTAACTAAATATTCTTAATATTTTTCGAAAAATATTTTTCAAAAAATAATTAATTTTCCAAAAATGTTTTCGTCTTACCAAACACTTTATGCACCCTTTGACAACAATTGATGAATTTGAATTCTGACAACCGTATTGGTGGCTCTCACTTTGATGCCATTCATCACCTTCGCACTAATACTGCTGTATCAAATTGGATCGCTTTTGTCTTGAGATCTTTAACTTTTTTCATCACGTTGAAGTTAGAATTAATTCCTGTTTATCTATTTCAATTCATGTGGGCAGAAAAAAAAAATTATACTCAGCTACAGAATTTATTTTACATATGGCGTGTGGTTCTGTTCTTCTTTTAATAAGGGTTTTGGGTGTTGTTTTATATGGTTCTAATGAACCAATATTATATTTTAAAAAGGTTAATTAGTCATCAAAAGTTGTAATAGCATGGAAAAATTTCAGATGGAGCTCCAAAATAAAGTCGCTTTTGGTAAGTAATGTTTTATCTTACCGTGAGACTTTTCGCTGCGAATCAAAATTAATTGTATGCCCATAAATAGATATCGAATATCGAGTAAAAAAATACTTCTGATCCTTTTGTTTTGCCATTTTTGGAGTGTAAAAGAAGGAGAGTTATGGAGTTTTCCTTAAAAAGAAAAATTTATTTCTTCCTTAAAAAAAACTATAAAGAAAATTCTATTGTTTGGACTATATTTTTCAAAAAAAAATGTGATTAAAAGTTTGTGTAAGCAGGCATCTTTTTGCTAGTGTTTCTCTCCCACTGCTCGAAGTACAACACGGGTCTCCATGGTTCGACTCAATATTTTGAAGTGATCCTTTCTGGCCTCGAATTTATCTACCGAGTCATTTTCTTTATGCTTGATCTTGTAAATCCACTTTCAGCTAATGTCAATTTACCCAAAGACTTCATGTCCTCCCCAAAATTAACTCTTCCTCTTGGCAAATAAATTTACCGGTTCAATTCGAATTAGCATAAAAATATTTCCTTGCATAATATGGATTCCAAACATTCATGATAAAGATGTGAAAGAGTCGAAGGACTCATCCCTAGTTGATTTTCTTTAATGATAAATTGATAAAAGCCGATCCAATGGCTGCTTCAGTAGCTGGAATAACTATAATAAAAATTAAGAAAATGTCACTGACAATTATCAAAAAAAAAATCTTAACTTCATCTTTTTAAGAAAAGGATTCTAACAACAAAACTACTTCCATAATTGTTAATGTTTGTAGATTGAACGAGAATGAAGAAGAATGAAACTAGGGCTCATGCTAAGAAATAAGCTTCCAGAGAATTTTTCGTTATTTCTTCTGAAGAGTTATTACAAAAGAATATCTAAACTACTATTTACATTGGTCCAGAAAGAAAATTAACTAAGAGAAAATATTGGATTGTCTTTACTTGTAAAGAATGAATTCAAATGTGTATTTGTTTCTGATAAAGTTATTGTAAGCAAGAATGAAATGTATGTTGGAAAAAGCTACCTCACAGAGGGCCTTTTCAAATTCAATGTAATGGTTGTTAACAGTATGAATAAAATTTCAGCTTCTTCTTATTTATTGGAGTCAAATGATTTATGGCATATTCGTTTAGTACATGTCAATTATAAAACCTTGCGGAAGTTAATTAATTTAGAAGTATTGCCTAAATTCGTATAATAAATCGAAATGTCAAATATGTATTGAATCTAAGTTTGTAAAACATCCTTATAAGTCTGTTGAAAGGAATTCAAATCCTTTAGACTTAATTCATACTGACATTTGCGATATGAAGTCGACACCATCTCGAGGTGGGAAAAAGTATTTTATTACTTTTATTGACGATTGCACTCGATATTGTTATGTTTATTTGCTTAATAGTAAGGATAAAGCAATTGAAGTATTTAAGTAATACAAGAATGAAGTAGAGAATCAATTGAATAAAAAGATTAAAACGATTAGAAGTGATAGAGGTGGAGAATATGAATCTCCGTTTGCAAAAATATGTTCGGAATATAGAATTATCCATCAAACTACTGCACCTTACACACCTCAATCCACAGAATTGCGGAAAGGAAAAATCGAACAATAAAAGAAATGATGAATTCTTTATTAATAAGTTTCGGATTACCGCAGAGTTTGTGGAGGGAAGCTATCCTTACAGCTAACCGAATACTCAACAAAGTACCCCATAGAAAAACGCAATCTATTCCATATGAAAAATAAAAAGGAAGAAAACACAACTTGAAATATTTCAAAGTGTGAGGGTGTCTAGCAACGGTACAAGTTCCTTTACATAAAAGGGTTAAAAACGGACCAAAAACAATAGATTGTGTTTTCATTGGATATGCTACAAACAGTAAAGCATGTCGGTTTTTGGTTCATAAATTCGATAATCCTGAGATTCATGTTAATATGGTAATGGAATCGGATAATGATGAATTCTTTGAAAGCATCTATCCGTATAAAACTGAATGCGAGTCGTTAAGTGTAAGACCTAAGCGACCTCGGTAAGAACCAAAGGAAAATACTCCAAGTATAGAAGATCCAAGGTGCAGTAAACATCAAAGAACATCTACTTCCTTTGGACCAGATTTTGTGACATGTTTGCTTGAAAATGAGCCTCAAACTTTTAAAGCAGCATCTCGTCTTCTGATTCAGCGTTTTGGAAAGAGGCAGTCAATAGTGAGGTTCAATCAATTTTGGATAATCATACATGGGAATTGGTTGATCTTCCTCCGAGAAATAACCCTTTAGGTTCGAAATGAATTTTTAAACAAAAAATTAAAGGTAATGGCACTATTGACAAATATAAGGCAAGACTTGTTGTCAAAGGTTATAGACAAACGGAAGGTCTTGATTACTTTGACAATTACTCGCCAGTAACAAGGATAACATCTATTAGAGTGTTAGTGGCACTAGCGGCCGTGTATGATCTTGAAATCCATCAAATGGATGTTAAAACAACTTTCTTAAATGGAGAATTGGAGGAAGAGATTTACATAGAACAACCTAAGGGTTTTGTGGTTCCTGATAAAGAAAAGAAAGTGTGCAAACTTGTTAAGTCACTTTATGGACTTAAACAAGCACCCAAACAATGGCATGTAAAATTTGACCAAACAATGTTGCCAAATGGATTAAAAATCAATGAGTGTGACAAATGTGTTTACATTAAAAACACTCCAGGCCATGAAGTCATTGTTTGTTTATATGTTGATGACATGTTGATAATGAGCAAAAGCACGACAGATATAAATGCTAAAATGCATGTTGGCTAGCAAATTCGACATGAAAGACTTAGGAATTGCTGATGTGATCTTAGGAATCAGAATTCACAAGATTCCACAAGGTCTAGCATTATCATAGTCTCACTACATTGAAAAGGTACTTGACAAGTTCAAGTATTTGGATTTCAAAATTCCCAAGACTCCAATTGACGTGAGTTATGCACTTCAAAAGAATAAAGGTGAAAGTGGCTCACAACTGGATTATGCAAGAGTATTGAGAAGTTTGATGTATATCATGAATTGTATGCAACCAGATATAGCATGTGCTATTAGCAAACTGAGTCGGTTTACAAGTAATCCCAATCAAATACATTGGATGGCAATGAAACGAGTTTTGGGATATCTGAAACATACCCAAAATTATGCTTTGCATTATAACAAATATCCTTCCGTGATCGAGGGATATAGTGATACAAATTGGATCATCGGATCATCTGAAGTTAAATCCACGAGTGGATATGTTTTCACAATTGGGGGTGAAGTAGTGTCTTAGAAATCATCCAAACAAACGTACATCGCCCGTTCTACAATGGAATCTGAATTCATAGCTTTAGATAAGGCCGGTGAAGAAGCTGAATGGCTCCAGAATTTCTTGGAAGATATTCCATTTTGGCCCAAACCTTTGGCACCTATTTGTATACATTGTGATAGTCAAGCGAAAATAGGTAGTGTAGGGAGCGTTATGTATAACAAAAAATCTCGTCATATTAGACGGAGACACAATATTGTTAGACAACTACTCTTTAGTGCTATTATCACAATTGACTACGTAAAGTCAAGAGATAATGTGGTGGATCCACCTACAAAAGGTCTATCTAGAGAGGCAGTTGAAAGATCATCAAAGAGAATTGGGTTAAAGGCCTAGGACAAGTCATCATGGCGGTAACTCTACCTAACAGACTGGAGATCCCAAGAGCTAGGTTCAAAGAGATAAAACAAAGTTATGAATGGCGGTTTAACATTGTCAACTAACTCAACCCATTCTCGTGATAAAGACAATGTTCAAAAACGAGGTAAAGCATTAAGGCTTTTTGATGAGTCAATAAAGCTTAAAGCTTTTTAATGATTTGCTAAGTCTGGCAGGATATGACCAGATAGTGTGTCTTTAGGATTACATGTTTAGGAATCACTTATGTGAGTGTGAAGTGTAAGCCGCTTCAAGGAGAATGAAAGTAAATGCCCATTCTCTAAGCACTCATGAAACCAGACGGGGTTCATAGCTGAAATGAACACAACTGTGAGAACCATAGATGGTTAAGGATTGATTGTGTGACTTATTGTCTAGGTATACAACAAAGCTCGAAGGTTCAAAGATATCAAATCTACCGATTGACCGAGTATATCCGATATAAGTTCACTACGGAAAGTTCAAAGGGAAACCTACTTGTCCAGATGCAACTAATTCTTGCATGTGAAACACACACACGCCCGTGCATTCCTTTAAGTTTATAGCCATTCCCAATTCATATGGGGGATTGTTGGATTTTTGTTATTAGTAACAAAAGAAGTGTGAATGGAAAATGGTGGGAAAAGAAATGGAGGGAACTCAAAATTTTGAATGAGTTCATTTTACTAATGCACTTTGTCCCTCATTGGTAGAAGGAAAGAAAACCTTTGTGTATATATAGAGAAGCTCATCATTTAACTCTTAAAGATCTAAGAAGAAGGCAAGCCTCGCGCCGTCGTCGTCGTCGCTTGCTCGGCTTCGGCTTCGGATTGATTGATTAATCTTTTTGGACAAAATTCTTTTCAAATATTTAATTAATTAATTAAAATTAATTAACAAAAATTCAAATCACCCATGACCTACAACCCGGTCCGGTCCGGTCCAATTTTTCCTTTCCCGGATTATTTTAAATCCGTTTAATTTTCCCGCAATATTTTCAACAGCTATGACTGTTCAGAAATAGTGTCAAACATGTTCCAACAGCTATGGCTATTCTGAAAGGTTGCAAATCTTTTCAGAAACAGTACCAAATTGGGTATAAATATTCCTTCAAATCCTAGAATATTTACTTATAAAATTTTCTGATAATCTTCTTCTTCTTCTGCACAAAAATTACATTGTGTTTTACAGCCTTCGAGTGGTTTGCTGTTCAACTGCGTTTTTGGTACTAATATATTGGTGAGTTAAATCGTTCTATCCTGGGAGGATATATTTCAGAACCTCGGGTACTTGAGGGGAACAATTTCCTTAAGAACACACTATGTATTCAGTGGGCTCGATTTGTTCCTATGTT
This sequence comes from Nicotiana tabacum, assembly GCF_000715075.1. Lineage (NCBI taxonomy): Eukaryota > Viridiplantae > Streptophyta > Magnoliopsida > Solanales > Solanaceae > Nicotiana > Nicotiana tabacum. The sequence continues at coordinate 151,477,058 of NC_134101.1, forward strand.
GTTTTTCAGAATTTATTTTGAAGTTACTATACTGTTTCTAGAATATATTTTGACCTTCTAATTCTACCAACTTTCTGTTTTTATTTTTCAGAAAGTTTATTATTTTATTTTACAGAAATACAGATTTCAATAACAAAATATGGAGATTAATTCCTGTTGTTTACTTGTCTTGGTTTGTGTGAAAATTGATGGAGCTGTGGTTTCTTATATCTCTTGCTATGTTTGTTGTTTGAGGTTGAGTGTGTAATCCTGAACGAATTGCAAGAGGCAGACATAATTTAAACTTGATTGGTTCGATCTTAAAGTTTTTAATATTGAACTCATTGCACTATTAAAATATTGAGTTCAGAATATCTATAAAATGTTTTTTTCACAAATATACATATATATCGTGTCAGAAATACTGATAGTTAGAACACTACATCTAGCTCTGTGAATAATAATTTATCTTTGCAAAAGTGCATAAATGTTAACTATTCTTTTGACTGCTTGACCATGTTAGTACTAACGTAAAAGGGTCAAAACTACCCTCAGACTATTGGATTTTGTATAAATATGTCATCTGTCCACCTATTGAGCCAAAAATATCCACACCGTTATCTTGTTGGCTCACTTATACCTCTACGACTAAAGGTCAATGCCAAATAAAAAAGTTAAAATACACGTGACAAATTTTTATTCGTGTTTGCTCCATTCCTTCATTTTCGAACAATAACAGCGAGAATATTATGCTAATCGAAAGTGTCCGATTAGAAAATCTTTATTTTTTTTATTAGATGTCCCTTTTTTGTTGTAAAATTAGGATTTTGTTCAAGGGAGAGTACTAAGCCATGAAATTTTTATTTTCTATAATAAATTACCATTTGAGTCTAACAACTTATTAAGAGTTTGTAAAATTTACAAAAATTGTGAACAAAATACCGGACTATTCCGGAATTTAAAGCCATGAATTCATAATGAGATCTTTGATTATCCTATGTGATGAGAAAGAAAAAAATATTTACCATTGTAAGTGATATATGAATGTGAAAATTAAGATCTTGTGACAAACATTTTCAAAAAATGGCAGCTTCAATGGTAAATATAAAATGAAGAAGATGATAAAAATATAAAAAAGGACTAAAACCGCTCCTAGACTAAAAATGTGGTGACATCATGGTTGTTACGGAGGAAAGGGGATGGCGACAACTATGATGGTGGTAGAATTGAAAAGATAAAGAAGTTAATTTTTTTGACAACCAAGAGTTTGGCCATTTTTTAGGGCGGGGTCAGATATTTGAGTTGGATAAAAAATGAGTTAAGCGTGGGTTTATTTAATTGGGATCACGGTTTAAAATTGGACCAATAAAAAATTGCCACGTGTGATTTAAGTAAACTTTTTTTGTTTGGCATTGACCATTAGTCGTAGTGGCATAAGTGAGCCAGAAAGATAACGGCGAGGGCATTTTTGGTTCAATAGGTGGACGGAGGGTATATTTGTACCAAATCGAATAGTCCGAGGACAATTTTGACCATTTTCCGTAGTATTAATTCCATGGGTATGTCAATGTCCATTTGCTTTCAGTTTGATTCTGGTGAATTCACAAAAGCAGCGCAAAATAATCTTAACTTAATCTACAAATTTCAAATAACTTCATAGTGACCTTCAATTTAAGACATTTAAAATACTCCCTCCGTTTCATATTAAATAAGGTAGTTTGACTCGGCACAAAGTTTAAGAAAAAAGAAGAAGACTTTAGGAACTTGTGGCTTAAAAGCTTAAGAGGTAAAAAGTTTGTGGTGCCATGACATTTGTGTGGTCATAAAAGCTTCTCATTAAGGGTAAATGGGTAAAATGAAAGAGTTTAAAGTTGAATTATTTTCAAATTTAGAAATGTGTCATTTATTTTGGAACAGACTAAAAAGTAAAGTACCTAATTTAATATGAAATGAAGGGAATAAGAGTTTAACTTTTTCAGGAAAATATTTATACAAAAACGGAATGTAAATGTAAAAAAGAAATCCTTGGTATGATTCTCTTAGTGAACAGATAATCTGAAAGGTTCGGGTTTTTGTTTCATCCTTCCGCACTTTGCTCTTTTAATCTAAACCGTATATTTGTCTTGCTTGTTCTTGATTACATGTCCTGCGGTCAAAGTCTCACATGCTCCTGATTCACGTGTCCAAGTTTTGTTTAGTTACCCTTACTTGCTGGTTGCTGCCTAAATGTAGTCACTTTTTGAAGCATAATCAGTCAGTCTCGATAGTTTCTATTTGGGATTGTAGCGTAATTGATTGGTTGATTGATATAGTTAGGCTTTCCGGTTTTTTAATTTCATGCTTGACCAAGTTTTATGCGGTGTTTGCTTAACAAACTGCTTGAAATATACTAAGCAGACCATCTGGAAAAGACTTAAATAAGCATATTCACATTGTTGATTCAATCATAAATTGACTAGTGTTATCATGGCTTTGGGACCAGTAATATAAGCAGGCTCACGCTAACGTACTGCGCACGCAAATCAAAGGAGAAATAAAATGAAGTTTTGAAGGCCTCGAAACACCGAATTAGGTTCTATACACTTCTTATATTTTAAAAATAAATACTTGCACTCACTATGTGAAGAAAATTCTAAACAAATAAAATCATGTAAAAAATATAAATTACTTATATAATATACCTAACAATTGCTCATCTAGTAAAGTAATTTTGAAATAATTTGAAGCTAAAAAAAAGGTAAAGAAAAAGAAAACTGAGAAATTTATGTATATTAATTAAATAGTATAATGTTTTTAAATACAAGTACCTTATATTTTTCAAACGCAAAAAATATTATTACTAGTAATTGATATAACTTAAAAAGAATATTTCTCGTTATTTTCAATTAAAAGTTTTGAAAGACATATATTTCCCCGAAAATGTCTATTTCTCTTTCTTTAATTATAAGAATCCCTAAATTCCTCCGTGTGGTTTGTCAGTTGGTCTTAATGCATCGTATGGTTTGTCAGTTGGTCTTAATGCATCTTATGATTTTAGAAGTTTAATTAACATATGCTCATTAGATATTGGAAAATATCAATATATATACAATTTAATTTGACAGCATAATAGCTAACTAAATAATTTAAGCAATCAATTGGGCGATAATATAATTAACAAGAATAATGGAGGATAAATTGTTCCTTTCTTTTTTCAATTATAAGAATATATATTCCTTGGTGGGTTATAAATTGGTCTTAATGCATCTCATTGAGTTTAGAAAAGCATAATTAACGTAGGCTCATTAGATATTTGGAAATATCAATGTATAAATTTGAATGATACTATAATATCTAATTAAATATTTTAGGTAGTCAATTGGGTAATAATAACAAGGAACATGGAGGGATTAGTTGTCTTACTGCCTTCTCATATTATATATTTGAAATCCTAGCCGATCAATTTCTTTCATTAGTAATTTCAATTGTAGTTTATATCAATTTTCACTTTGCTAGTAAATAGTTCATCAAAAATCCTCAAAACATTCAGCACAGCTGCAAAGCCCAAGCTTGCAAGATCTGTATAATTACTCTTTATAGGATCACAACTCCAACTTATATTAGGTTTTTTTTAATTTTTTATTATTTAGTTATGAATCTGCTTTGTATTAGTTGTATTATTCAACTACAAATTTTAAGTCGTCGCTATATAAAAATTGTACATTATGTGACAAAACTTTGTTGTCACTAAGTTGCAGATTGATTAGAGACAACAAAATGATTGTCACTAATTGTTTATACTTTTAGTGACAAAAAGTAAGGTCACTAAAAAGTATACAATTTTATGGCTAAAGATTACACCATTTAATTACAAATTTTGAATCGTCGCTATTTGGCAATATATTTTTTGTGACGAAACCTTTTCGTATCCAAAGCTTAGCTAATTATAAGACAAAAAAATTTCGTCATAAATTGTGTGCAACATTGGTGACGAAACTAATTGTCACGAATAATTTTATTTTTGTTGCTAATACTACGCAATAAATGGTGCCAGCTCATTTTTTGGTGAAAAACTTTTGTGGATGCAACTTTCGCCACGAAATTTTATGTTTCGTCACTAAAAGTAAGTAGCTCATGTATTTAAAGACAAAATGTAATTTTTGTCACCAAAAATGAACAATCGATGACGAAGTTTGTGTCGTAGCTAATAATTTTGTAGCTAAATACCACATTTGTTGTAGTGACCCTTGCAACCCAAGGGGAATGGACTAGGATTCACATTGAATCCGAACCAGTATAAAAATTCTGGTGTCTTTATTTCCTGCATTTTATTTATGCATTTACTTTTATCCTGCTCTTATTTCTAGTAGACTAATTGGTAAACTAGTCAACTACTTATAAAGTTTTTAAAAATAAGCAATTCGCCTCCTTCCCCCTTGTATTTTCAATTGGTATCAGAGCTAGTCGCACACTTTTTTGTTTAACAGCTTGTGAGAAAAGATCATGGCAAATCAAGTCATTGTTGGAGCACTCTTTCAAGAAGGTACGTCACAAGTTTGGCCATCGTATTTCAATGGACAACACTTTTCTCACTGGAAAGTGCGATGGAGTGATGAAGATAGTTCTAAACCCGAAGAGATAGAAAATGTATGCTTCATGACACTCCTAGAAAATGACATGAACAAACTCTCAAGCTCCTAGACAGATGAAGATGTGTCAGACGACGAATGCATAGATGATAATGAAAATTGTTTCATGCCACGAGGTGAAACAAGCGAGGTAAGATCTTACAATTGTGAAAGATGTAAGAATTGCAGGATATTCTTGACCTTACTTTAAAAGAGTCTCAAAAAATGATGAATGAACTAAAGAGACTCAACAGGAAAAAGAAAGACTAGGAATTCAAGATTGAAGTATGTGAAATTTAAAAGGAAGTACTTCGAGATAAATTTCAGGAATTGCAAATGCAACTCAATAGCATGCGCAAATCCACCAGTCATAGTTCTATCAAGTCAAACCAGGTAACTTACAAGTCAACTGGAAAAGGACTAGCCAGAACAGAGTCCACTAGTACTAACACAAATGAAAGATTCAAGAATGGATCAGTCACTGTGTGTCACTACTATAATAAAAGTGGACATAAATATTCCTTTTGTCAATTTCGTAAATCTAATGTTTCAGGGTGGATTTGAAAACTCAAAATAACCCTGATCTTAGTAATACTAACCAACAAGCACTTAAGAAAGCTTGGGTACCTAAAATGAAGTGATAATTATGTTTTGCAGGAACACCACAAGAAGAGCGGCAAAGGAAAATGATACTTAGATAGTGCATTTTCTAGTCACATGACATGTGACAAAAACCTGTTCAAAGAAGTTACAAAAATTAATGATGGAAGTGTTAAATTTGGTGATGACTCAAAAGGGAGGATAGTCTGCACTGGCATAGTTCCATTCAATAACAATTGTGATATTACTGAAGTCTAGCTTGTAAATAAACTCAACTACAATCTTCTGAGTATAAGTCAGCTATGTGATTCAAGGTATGAAGTAAAGTTCAAAAAAAAAAAAACAAGTTGTGCTATTGAAGATAAGATAGGTAAAATAATCCTTCCAGGAAAAAGGTATGGAAATGTTTATATTCTTTATGGCTTTGAAAATCTAGATGGTCACATCTGTTTAACATCCATATCTGATGATCCATGATTATGACATAAGAAACTTGGTCATGCAAGCATGCATCTTATAGATAAACTCTCCAAGCATGAATTAGTTATTGGTCTCCCTAAATTGATTTTTTCTAGAAATCATGTATGTGATGCATGTCAGATTGGTAAACAAACCAGAAACTCTTTCAAAAACAAAGATATTGTATTTACATTAAAGCCTTTACAATTATTGTATATGGATTTGTTTAGACCACCAGAACTGCCAACATAGGAGGAAAATGATATGCTTTTGTTATTGTTGATGACTACTCACGTTCTGCATATTTACTTTGGGACTACGGAACGGTATTTCGGTAAATCCCCTATTCTGCATATTTACTTGGGACTACGGAACGGTATTCCAGTAGATTCCTCCTGCATATTTACGTTTGGGACTACGGGATGATATCCTGGGAGATCCCCTGTTGTTATCTCCATGTACTGAGTTGTTATTTTTCTGTGATTTCGTTCTTATTAAATTTTAGTATTTATCTTTACTGCGATAATTCGTTCCGTCTTATTTTACTTTACTACTATCTAATAAGAGGGAGTTAGCATGCAGCTGGACGACATGTCTGCATGGCAGTTCGAGGGCATCATAGTCATTTCACGTAAAATCAAATAATGTCGTTGGTTGAATAAGAATCTACTGTAGCTGCTGCATGAAATTTTGAGTTTCCTGACTAATATGTCCCTTTATGGGTCCCACGATGACATGTATAACTCTCAAGTCAGAAGTCAGAACAAGCATTATTGTTCTACTTCCACTATTCCAAAAAGAGGAGTGGGTCCCCACGTTGAGAGTTGAGACACAGGTATTTCCCCCTTTTAAGTTTTCAGCTTTTTTTTTTGCTTTTGATACAGTAGTAACATAGTCTATTGAAATAACAAAATTTATTTTATTATATATATACCAGTAGGATCCTGACCTGATCTCGTCACTATTCGATCGAGATTAGACTTGACACTTACTCGGTATCATTGTGGTGTACTCATGCCCTTTTTTGCACATATTTTTCGTGTGCAGATCTAGGTACAACTTATCAACCGCATTATCAGTGAGACGAGCCAGTTGTAGAGACTTCAAGGTATATCTGCCGCGTCCGTAGACCTCGGAGTCCCTTTCTACTCTTCCCCATGTCAAACACTTCCTGTATTTCCTTTTGTTAGACTCTAGAATGTAGAGATACTATTTTCTATTTGTAATTTGTGACTCATGATGTTTCGGGTTTGGACATATTGTGTATTTTTGAGTAATTGGTTATTGTACATACCAAGAAACATGGTATTCAATGATATTGTTCTGTTACAATTAATTGTTAAAATTATGCCATTATTTTATTATTTCGTAAATGTTAGGCATATTTAATTGTAGAGACCATGCGCATCACGACGGTTAGTGCCTAGGCCATCCGTCTTTGACCCGAAAAGGGAAGAAGAAAATTGGGAGAAACGGGGGAGGAGGGGTTCGTGCCTAGGCCATCCGTCTTTGACCCGAAAAGGGAAGAAGAAAATTGGGAGAAGCGGGAGGAGGGGAGGGGCATAAAATCTACTCCATTCGTTCTAGTTTATGTAAACATATTTTTTTTTTTAATTCGTTAAACTGAAATCTAATTTCATCCGTTCCAAAAAAAATAACCCCTTTCTAAATTTAAAATTAATTTAACTTAAACTTATAATTTTCTCATTAATAAGTTTACCTTTAATGAAAAGCTTAGACAAAATACTCTGTAACCCCTTAAGAGTCTTTATTTTTTATTTTTTCTTAAACTCTATGTGATTTTTTCTTAAACTCTATATTCACATAGAAGTTTTACATAAATTGAAACTATTTTCTATGGCTTTCCATTTTGTACTTCAATTGACAACTCAGCGTTTCAAACTAAAATGAACAACTCACAATTTGCAAGAACACCAAATGAAAACCGAACAATTTGCAAGAAAACCAAATGAAAACCGAACAATTTGCAAGAACACCAAATGAAAACCGAGCATAAATGGAGCAAAAGAGAGAAGTAAAATAAACTGTCACAAGCATTTGAACTGCCAAAGCTGATTTATTCATGTTAGAGCTTCGTCTTCATAACTTCACATTTCCTCTGATATACACACACAACTACGACATGACATAAAGTGGTTGTCCCTTAGCGACCCCCACAAGGCCACTACTGCTTTTATATTTATAGTCATCCTTTTTATTCACCAAATTTACAGGATAGGCAGTAGTAGCAACATTACTAGTGCAAAAACCACAACACAGTTGTCTCGATCTCTTTTAGCCACCACGAACCCACATTCAAGGCGCAGCAACCACAGCCCGCCGCTCATGCATCGGCTCGGCCACCTTCCTGATGTTGCTGTCGACCACCAGGCCCCTGGAAGAAGAACTCCTCCTGTTGGCTCCTGAATATTTCCTCCACTTCTCTTGCCGGTATCCCAAAACCCAACTCCATTGCTTCCCTCTCCAGTTGACTCATTACATTGTTCCTCCCTAACCGATATCAATGAGTCGTTATATATCAGATGAAAATGTTGCTTCCAGTCATAAAAATTCAATTTTTAAAATTTGTGACACTACTTTTATCCATTACCAGGAAACTTATTTGAACTTAAATTCTATGCTTTGACTGGTAAAAAATGGTAATCAATCCTATTTTTATTTATTTATTTTTGGGTAACTTGAGCCTCAGTATTATAGTGAATTATCTGTTATCACATAAGAGTTATGTGTGTGATCATAGGTAACTTTAATATGTTTGTAACGCACCCAGTAAAATTCTTATTCATAAAATCACCTGCAAGAGGGACAATTTCATTGTTGCGGGCATTGATATTGAAGCAAACAACTTGCAAATTCTGGTTATTTGAAGCTACGTTCACAACTGGATGGCCTGCAGGGATAATCACCACCATTCCACGCCTTAACCTTGCCCGCACCTTCTGATACCCTGAACCAATTCTCGTTTCCCTTTCGCTTCCTCTGCTTTGTCGTCCTCTGCTACCAGACTCAGAAGCCAAGTGAGGGCACGCCATCTCAAAGTAACCTTCGCCATCAACCACTACTGCTATTTTCGTTGCCCTTGAGCTGTAAGCTGGGCCGAACATCCCACCCTAAATAAATACAAATAGAACCAGCAAAGTGGCGAGTCAAAATATGTCGCATAAATTGAAATAGACAAGAGTAATTAATGAAATTTACTAACCTGAGTGATGTTGGCCAAAGAGACGGAAATATCAAGGTCTTCTAGCTGTCTATAGTGGCTACCGTCTACTTCATAAAGCTGTCCATATTGGTTGGATTGCAAGGGGCGTTGCCTATATAAGTTGACTGAACCCTTTGATTCTCCACCAAAAGGCCAAATTCCGCCTTCCTCGTGCTGGCTCATTGCCCTGATTTGCTCTTCTGAAGCTCTTATAATAACTCCTTCTCTCTGCTGCCCGAAGAGTCTCTGCAGTCTATCCCTCCTAACCTGTTTGGACAAATTATTATCTAATTAAACAACGCAAAAGTATTGGAATACTATATTCCTAAATATATCCAGAATGGAGAACTCACATTGAGTGCAGATTCAAGAATTTCAGAGCTGAAGGCGTTGTAAAAAGACTCCGGGTTTTCTCGCCCTCCTGGCCCAAAAAAGTGCTGCAATCAAACAAATCAACATTGTTCACTTCCGCTAGTGGAAGAATTAAATATCTGACGTTTTAAGTACTCAATTTTTTTTAACAGAATTGAATCTTAATACGGAGTTAATTACCTCAAACTGGCCAGGGGTGGAAACCGGGTTGAGAAGCTTGGCTATGACAAGTTTTTCATTATTGTCCCTGTTGATCAAGTAAGCAGTAGTCCCAGCATGAACTCTGATTACATCTCCAGCCCGAATATTGAAGCTGTTCCTCTTCCCCCTACGTACCAAGTTCAGTGTTCCCCTCCCTGCACCCATGTTAATAATTAATTACTCTAATTACTCAGCTTGTACAAAAATTGAACCTAACATAACAACTGTCTCACTAGATAATAGATACGTAGCTAATTCATTAAGGAACAGATTCAACTCATTTAAATGCACGATCAATATAGTTTTGCCAGTTGTATTTAAACTACCAATTTAAAAATACTCTAGACAATTACTTCTTGTTGCACTTATAAGTGTTGTGAATTATCACAATTTGAGATATCAATAAAAAAGTGTACGTACACTGTCAAGTTTGTTAAAAAATAATACCTTGAGCAACAAAGAGGACAGCATCAGCGTCCCAATGGTTAGGCACAATGAAGGTCTGTGGATTGGCCTCAAGAATTGCAACTCGGTAATTCTCGATGCCCTTAAGTAGCTTAGACCTCTCTGTGAACTTGGGAAGAACACGAATTCTGCCATGTTGGGTTTTGATTCCAGTAATAAAGTGCTGGTCCTCAAAGACATAAGGATTTTCTCTCTCTTGTTCCCCATACTGCTGTTCTTCTTCTTCCCCTGTTTCCTCTCTGCCTCTATAGGGCAAAAAAGTTGAAGTGTCTTCTTCTTTCGATTGTTTCTCACTGTGGTATCTCTCGCACATTTCATAGCACTCTTTCCTTTGATGCTCCCCAATTTGCTGTAGGGCTTTGCACTGGTGCTTGCATTGTTTTAGTTCTGGGTCTTTTGTACCCAAAGCTAAGGATGCAACCGCAAGCAATAGCACACAAAACAGAAAAGGTCTCACTTTTACCATTGTACTAGTAGTATAGCTCTAGTTATAATTTTCTTTTGATGGATGATACTAATAGGAAGATGGGCTATATAGTGTAATTGTTGGAAGAAGATAGAGATGAGACTTTCAATGGGAAGACATGCATGAAGACGGGTGTCCAGTCTCCAAGTTTACGTGGTCGTAGAAGAAGAGATTTATTGCCGCGTAACGTAAGAATAAAAGAGGACAACTTAACAAGCTTGTCCATGTTTTGCATGTCCATTCGATTCTGGTACGTGGTGCTATGCAGAAGAGATCATATCGATTGTGTAATTTTTATATGGCAAATTTTGAATAGGTATACAATTTAAGAAGCCTTATAAAATAAAGACTTTAAAGTAAAGAAATCGAAGACAAATAGAGAGATATTTATTATTCAATTTTAAATTTATGTACATAATAAACTGAAATCTTCTTTATTTATAGAAGAAAGAAAACTGTTGTGTAAGCTGCTACTGTAAGCTGGTGTGAAAGCTGCTTGTAAGCTGCTACTGCAAGCCTGCAAAATGCTTATAAGCTGCTACAACAAGCTGATATGTAAGTTTCCTGTAAGTTGCTTGTAAGCTGCTACTGTAGCAGATATAAATAATCTTCTGCCGGAGGTAATATTTATCCATAAAGGAGTACCGAAATGATAAGCTTCTTCAGAAAGCTTATTTCCAATAGAGTACTAAATAGATAACCATATTTACGGCGGAGTCCCATATGGATAAGCTTCTTCAGGAAGCTTATTTACAACGGAGTACTAAATGAACATCCATAATATAATATATATTTATAACACTTTGCAAGAATTTTTTTTAGATATAAAAATTGTACTCCTTCCTTTTTCTATTTTCGAGAACCATTAAAACCTTACTAGGAAAAACCCCGTGGAAAAAAATCCTAATAAAGGAAAAAGAGTACACATATTTAGTAATACACATTGTTAGGTGCCTCATTAAAAACCTTATAAGGAAAACCCTATGGGGAAAAAACCTTAGTAAGGAAAAAAGAGTGCATCACATATTTTACGCCCCCTGATGAAACCTTATTTCAAATATTTGAGTCTCCGCATTCCAATCTTGCATACCATCTTCTCAAAAAGTTGATTTTGTAGAGAATATTATCCATTACTATTTCAGATCGATTTAAATTAATCTCATCAAACCAAGAAGCTGCTACAAGTCATTTCATTGAGTTCCTTGCAACTTGCCTGCATCAGCTGCTTGTAGAAAACTTCAATGGAGTACTAAATGGATAATCTTCTTCAGGAAGATTATCTACAGCGGAGTAATAAATGGACATCCACAATAATATTTTCATTATACTCCCCTTTGGATGTTCATTATTATGTACCTCGTTAAAACCTTACTAGGAAAAATCCCGTGGGAAAAAAATCTAGTCAAGAAAAAAGAGTACACTAATAATATACATTGCAAGCTGCCTCATTAAAACCCTTACTAGGAAAAATCCAGTGGGAAAAAACTCCGAGCAAGGGAAAAAGAGTACAGTGCAGAGACTTGCTGGACCAAGGAGTTTATCATTCTCTTGTGGAGGTAAGAACGGATCCTTAATCCGTGTAGGAGAAGAACTATATTTTGCTAGTAAATTAACAGAAAATGCTATGTCATGCCTTGTAGCATTAGCAAGATACATTAGTGCACCAATTGCACTGAGATAGGGTACTTTGGGACCAAAGAGTTCCTTATCCTCTTCTGGAGGTCAGAACAAATCCTTATCTACTTCAAGTGATCGAACAACCATTGGTGTACTCAATGGGTGCTCTTTCTCCATGTAAAAGTGTTCTAAGGCCCTTGTTGTATAGACAGATTGATGGATAAAGATCCCGCCTGCTAAATATTTAATTTGCGGACCAAGACAAAGTTTTGTCTTCCCAAGATCTTTAATCTCAAATTCTTTCTTGAGATATTCAATTGCCTTTTGGAGCTCTTTTGGAGTTCCAACAAGATTTATGTCATCAACATAAACAACAAGTATACCAAATTCTGAAGCCATTTTCTTTATAAAAATACATAGACAAATAACATCATTTATGTAGCCCTCTTTTAGCAAATATTCACTGAGGCAATTATACCCCACATGCGCCCAGATTGCTTTAAACCGTACAAAGATCTTTGTAATCTGATTGCGTTCATTTCCTAAGATTTTGAATATGCTTCAAGAATTTTAAATCACTTAGGGATCTTTATAGAGATTTGATCAAATGAGTCATATAGGTTATGACTTGCATTTAAATGGCATGACATCTTCAGGTGTCTGGACTACTGGTCTGATCCTCACGATATTTCACAGTATTGTGCACTATATTGTATCAAATATATCGTTGACGATCATTTTTTATCGGTTCGCAAGCGACATAACTTGTTGAGATCTCATCACTTTCTTTATTTTCAGGTACCTGAACTACTTTTGGAGTTTCATGAAATGTTATGTTGTGGGCTCTTCTAGAGTTCATTTCCTCCTTATTATGATCATTAGCTCCGTATCATTTTTCAAGGGTTGTTACCTTTGGAACCGATAGGTCCACCAAGTTTCATGCGTACAATAAACTCTATCCTTCAGGGACTTTAAATTTTAATAGGAGCATTTGCAGCTGAAATATGATATCTAATTTTGGATCAGCAAATGCTTCTGGCATTTTACTTGAATTATCTTCTAAGTGAGGATCATATTAATGATAATTCGATTCATATAGCATATTTTTCAGCTGTTTATTCCATCCCCCAAATGTTAGAAATATTAACATATATCCCCAATCTTCTTTGAGAAATATATCTTTTGTGCATTGTGGTAGAGAAATTAATCATATACCACACATCAAAAGATAGTAAAAATATTTGGTTTCTGATCCTAAACCAATTGTGAGGGGAGGACTTATCATATATTGTTAGTCTGATGCATACAAGTACTGCTATATGCAATTTAGAAAATCTTAGGCCAACACATGAAACTTTATTCTCATAAGAAATGGTTTAGCCATTAATAGGAGGTATTCAATGCTAAACAAGCTTGGATATAAACCAGCATTATCAAGATGAATTGTCTTGATTTCATAATCTGAAAGTTTTGCTCTTAGTTGAGAAAAGCAATTTCAAATGCCAAACTGCAGGTTGACAATGAACACACATGTAACCATCTTATATATGCATCTATAAGTGGTTCACATGATAGGTGAATGGACCCATATTCACCTTTTATATATTTCAGAATCATGGGTCTTAGTCCCAACTTTAGCTGGTATAATCAATTTATTATGAGAACAAGCAACACAAGAGAATTCTTGAAGAATCTTCTAGTTCTTCAATATATGCTTATCTGAATTCTCAAATACCTCATTTAAAAATGGCGAATGAAAACTTCAAGTTTATCATGTCATGCGTTATCTCTTAGTAAACTTTTGGTTTACTATGACACAAATTTTTGCATTAGTAAACTTCTGGTTTACTGTGGCTATTTTGTATAAGTAAATTTTTCATTTACTATAGCTGCTTTTGCATTAGTAAACTTCTGGTTTACTGTGATACATGATGTAGTACAAATTAAAGAATAAGGCGGGTAACTTCTCACATACATATTAACCCCCCAATGATTGTGGAAGCATGAAGATTTTTAATTTTTCAATCATTTGTAGTCTCAGTATGATTGTCATTTGTATTAGTAAACTTCAAGTTTACTACAACATGTGTTTTGACCATAATCATATAATATGAATGACATATTTATATATAAGCTCTTCAAGAGCCTTCATTCATTATCCACAATCTAATATTTATCGGATACTACTGGTGACATATGTCTTCTAGACAAACATATAAAGCTTTTGATAAATTTTGATAAATTTTGTACTATCAAATATTGCTCAAACACTTCTGGTGTCATGAGAGAAAATCATAATCAAATAGACAATACAAAGCCAATTCTAAATTTATAAATGACGAAAATCAAGAATTTTAATATTCTACTACTAACTTCGTGACAAATATCTCCTTCAAGGAGTAATACCATTAACATCTAAATATTTTGTATCAATGCGGCAACCACATAGTTATTGCATCCTTTAAGAAAAGATACACGAGTTGTTATTTCCTTCGGGGAACTCAATAACTAACCATAATGTACTGATGTGGTTGTAGTAGAAAGCATTCTACAAGAATACTTTTGCCTTGGAATGATATTTAATAAAATTTTCCAAGATATTTTACATACAACGGGTATGTGCGATAATGATCTTTATGCCACAAAAACAAGATTTATATCCTATGTTATTCTACCTCTTCAGGAGGTAAGTTGTGGTATTTCTTCATTCACTCCAGAGAATGAAAATGTGTTTCAAAAATAACTTTGAATATCTTGTTATTTTATTTAAGCACAAAAAGACACACTTTCATAATATTTTCCTGCTTCAGAAGAAAAATTCAATTGTTTTACTACTTAAGAGCAAATTTAAAATACAAAATATTGAGTATATATTCTCTCAATCATATTACCTCTTCTGGAGGTAAATCGTAATATATTTACATTAATTACGCGCACATATTTACGAGCTTTATTAATATTGTCACATTCACTTCAGGAAATGGATTAATATTTATCAAAAGTTCTCATCCTCCAGGGAACGGAACATAATTATCTGAACGCACATTAATCATACAAATTGTGTGATGTCTTAAAAGCTCTTTTACGATAATGCTACTTCAGGAGCAAATCGAGGCATGCATGTACTATAGAGAATATTTCTCTAGCTTATCTTTAATTGTAACCATAGAAAGCCTAAATTATCACTTCTGGTGGCCATAGGCATATACCACTTCTGGTGGTTAACGAAAATTTAGTTACAATGAGATATATGAAATATAACCACTTCTGGTGGTTGTATATTTCTTGCAAACTCTGCTGGAGTATAAGTGGATCTAACAATGTCATCCACTTTATAGTTTCATATGCAATATTACTCTTCTGGAGTAAAATTAAAATCTTAATTCGAAAACGAGTTAGTGAAAAATGGAACATAAAGATATACAAATTATAGTGTTTTAAAATTCATAAAATGCTCCAGAATCTCGTCCAATGATTATGGCTCACTTATTAGGTTTCTAAGTACCTTTTTATTTTATTTTAATGGCAGTGACATACATAGCAAGTAAAACTTATAACTTATCTTTGATGGTGTCTGCTAGACCCATCATATTAAGATGAATTTCAGCATGAAGCACCCAAGACACGTAGCTTTTGCCTGATATAGCCAATACTACAAATTCACGTTTAGAGAGATTTGACATTATTTACAAAAAGAAAGTTCGTACCTTTGATACTTTCAAAGTATTTGCTCGAGATGGCAGAGTCTTGTGCTGATAACGTGTTATAAAATAAAGACTTTAAAGTAAAGA
The DNA here is from genome assembly GCF_000715075.1 of Nicotiana tabacum. Lineage (NCBI taxonomy): Eukaryota > Viridiplantae > Streptophyta > Magnoliopsida > Solanales > Solanaceae > Nicotiana > Nicotiana tabacum. Next base: position 151,492,838 of record NC_134101.1, read on the forward strand.
AACCGAAGACAAGTAGAGAGAGAGAGAGAGAGAGAGAGATTTATTATTCAACTTCAAATTCGTGTACATAATGAACTGAAATATCCTCTATTTATAGAAGAAAGGAAGCTGCTACTGCAAACTGCTGTGTAAGCTACTACTGCAAGCTGATGTGTAAGCTACTTGTAAGTTGCTTGTAAGCTGCTACGGCAAGCTGCTTCTAAGCTGCTACTGCAAGCTGATGTGTAAGCTTCTTGTAAGTTGCTTGTAAGGTGCTATTGTACCATATATAGATAATTTTCTGCCGGGGGTAATATTTATCCATAACGGAGTACTGAAATAATAAGCTTCTTCAGGAGGCTTATTTCCAATAGAGTACTAAATAGATAACCATATTTACGGCGAAGTCCCATATGGATAAGCTTCTTCAAGAAACTTATTTATAACGGAGTACTAAATGAACATCAATAATATATATATTTATAACAAGAAGTCATAAATCACACGAATACTTTTAAATGACTTTATATGTCTTTATTACAACATTACTATATAGAATATATCAATACTCAAAACTTGTTCATAAAAAGGGAGAGGTATTACAACTCTTTTCATGTGCAGACATAGCCATTATCACGTGAATACCTGGCAGTAGCGGATGCAATGGGCGTGTTGGTGATGAGTTTCTGGGCGCGGTTGAGTTTTTAATGCCCCATCTAGATCCAAAAACTAAAAGAAATAGAAGGAAGCAATGCACCGATTCAAGTCTCAGAATGTAGAAATACTGGGTCCTTGCAACAAATTTTAATGACTCCGGTGATTTAATTACCGTTGTATTCTATGAAAAATAATGCTCAAGTTTGATTCAATCATCTCAACGTCAAATAGATCCGTTTATAGCAATGTGATGGAAATTTAGGTCCACCAAACTGTATAGAGAACTTTATTATTTCTCACAGAACACACACAATAAAAGATAATTAAGTAACATAACAGAGTTTTACTTTTAATTTTAACCACGACCTATATTCATAGAGTTCCAACTTTATTACTGAGCAAACTTTAGATTACAACCTATTGTGACCTAGGAATTAAATATTTAATTCCTCATTTACTTGTAATAACTCTATTACAAGCCTCTTGTAATAACTCTATTACAAAGCTCACAACTCGACTAACTCTAGCCAAGACACAAACACAAAGTTTATGGTTTTACAAATAGTTTCTTACATAATGCTTCTAGCTAAGCTAAGTAGGAATTACAAGTAGATCACTCTAACAAAGGTACAACACAACTACGGACATATGGTAACACAGTGCTGGAAACTGGTCTTTTATCTGTTTTTCTTTGTTCTTGAAGCCTTGAAGTCACTTGCAAGATGGCAACACACTTGGGAGAAAACTATATCAATTTTTGGATGTGCAAGTGTGTGTTTTTTCCCTTGCTTCATGTTGATAATATTCAAGTGATGTCACTTGGATGATCCAAGCAATTATCCGGTAAAAAGCATTCCCTATAAATTGACTGTATACTGTTTGCACGGTTGTGTGTGTGCAGAGGAAACGTTGCAGCGACTTTACAGTTGTGGGGAGTTGACTGGTACAGTTAGCAAGGGAAGTGATGTCCATCTGTTCCCTCTATCGTCTTTTTGACTCTAGTTGTTGGAACTTGTGCCCGACTTGTGACTTGTTGTTCTTGAACACTTTTGAGGACATGCAACAGGTTCCCGATCTGATTCTTATCAAAAAGTTTGTTAGATCATCAAAATACAAAAATGCACATAACTTATCAATTTCCCCATTTTTGATGACAAACTTATATTTGAAGTTCCCCCTGAGAACCAGATCTCCATACAATATTTTCTTGTATTCCCCCTGAGAACCTGTTCCCCCTTTCAATTATTTCCCCTTTTGGCATCATAAAAATATTGTACATAAGTAATAATTAAACAAGAACTCTATCAAAGTTAACTCAGGCCACATGTGTGTACACAACATGGCTAAAAAAGAGCATGAACGTATAATATGCAAAGCAAAATACGAGATGCTCATTAATTTGAAAGAGGAGAGAACATAAGTAGTAGCATAAAAAAATAAATTAAAAGTACCAGCCATAGAAACAACAAAAAAGGACCAAGGTAGGACAAACAACATTTAATTGTACACTAGGAAAAGAACTGTTTTAAGGAGCACTAGAAAGGGGAAGCAGGGATGAGGAGCAATGGTTCTGTGGAGAATATCCATTCAAGCATTTGCAGACACTTGTTCGTTAAGCAGCCGCTCTTTCAGGTCCTCAACCTATTTCCTTGGTCATATGAGCAACCTTTGTACCTTGTACACTGGTGGATTCAGGTGCCTCCTAGGCCTGACTAAGCTGCCCTTCAAGAATGGCATTTCATGCCTTCAACCTCCTTATCTCCTCATTTGCAGCACTCTGAGCATCAATCAATTGAGATATAGTAGAATTACTTCCAACCCCTCCCTTCTTATCAATACACTCACATTCCTCCAAAGTGGTCTTTGAGAAGGTCTACTTGCGAGTTCCACTGTTGCTTTTCTCAAAGGGACTTTAAAGAAATTAAACACCTTAGTCAGCAAGAACCTATAGGGCAAACCATGATTTCCATCCTTGAGGTCTACCACTTTCTTCATATGCTCTATCATAAGACCAGATAGACTGATAGTGGTGTAGGCATCCAGTGCTTCCATAAGGAATAAGTTTGCTTTTGAAGTAATGCCTTTCTGCACGTGGAAGCAAGACCTTATTCACCTTCTTATGCACCCGTTCCCCTTGTTGCATAACATCATCCTTCAAAATGACACTTCTGAAATTGGGAGAACAATTCCCTTCAATGGATGAGATCCCTTCAGTAGGCACTCTCAAAATGTTCTCCAACACAGCCTTGTCTATCACAAAATCTACTCCGTTGACCTTCAAAAAAAGGTTATCATCTTTCATTATAAACATATCTTCGTAGAAGCTACCCACCTCTTCATCATACACCTTGGGGATCTCATTGATGAACAAGTATGTCCACTTTTTGAAACTCACGAATACTAATCAATTGACACATCTCTATCATATCAAGAATGTTGGGAGCAAATGTTCTTCCCCACAGTACCCTCTGATTCCTAAGGTTTGCTCTGCCTTCATCCTTTGACGTAGTCATTTTGAGCTTCTTGGAGGAACCAGGTTCCTCGGTATCACCAACCTTCGTTTTCACAGACTTCCTCACATTCTTCTCCTTCTTTTCAGACTTCTCAGAAAATTTCTCACTAGACTTCTCTCCTTCTATATTTTTCACATCCACAGCTTTCACAGATGACTCTCTCCGGGGTTTTGGACTCATGGGTCTCTTAGAGGACTTACGAATTAAGGAAGCAGGTTCCCCATTCACCTCTTCATTGTCAATATTAACAACAAGTGCTGGAAGCACTTCCTCCTTATTCACTAGCTTTCCCCCTTCACCTGCCTCCTCAGTTTCTTCTCTTCTTTGTTTCGCTTCAGAACAGACTTATAAGCTTCTTCCCTTTGCAGCCATGTTACGTCTCGTGTTTTCCTACGCTAAAGTTTCGTCTTCAGTTAATCAATATAGACTCGAGGATGAGATTATCTTAAGGTTAATGCATTTATACTATTTATAACAAGTAATAAGTAAGTTTCATAAAGGATAAATGGTACATGAATTAAAGAAAACGTATTTCGTTGAAGATGACTGATTTGGGATAAAATACAGATCGAGCGATAATACCCGATAATTATGGACTAGTACTATGCAAGGTACCATATGACCACGGTAGTATGATGAATAAAATATATTAAAAATAAGTAAAATTTTAAGTAATTTGAGATAATTTTTAATTATGCGGGTAATTGGTTAATTACTGAATAACGGGACATTACCTAATTACCTTATAAGTGGATAAAGATTAACTTTTCCCACCCCCACCCCATCCCCACGTGGCAGTAAGCCACCACTAATACATATGACTAAGAAGTCATATGATCTTAGGTGGCAAACAAATGTAAGAACATTACATATTCATTCCCAAGATTTTAGGTGGCAAAACTAACGTTAGCCATTTCACAAAACATTCAATAAAGACTTCATTTCCCATTGTCTTGAATACAAATACATCCCACTTTCTTTATACCTTGTAAACAATCAGAACATTATCATTCTTACACTCCAAATATGTTAGCCATCAAGTGAATATTTAAGAAGCTCTACAGAAATCCAACGTTAAGCCATCTTACAACCAGAACGCTAGCAACCCTTCAACAAAACGTGAATTCTTGCAACTAAAAGAAATCCAACGTGAAATTTTAGCAACGTAAAATTTTTCAATTCTAAAGGAGTACGGTGCAACCTTTTCCAAGAATATCATACGGATTTTCCCTACTCCAGGTATGTTAAGGCCTTGCCTTCCTTCTTTTTGGCATGATCCAAATAACACAAATGAAACGAGCAAAATACGTAGCTTTCATAAATGACTCTATTCATAGAAATACGAGGGGTGTCTATATTCTTGATTCCCCAAGTGAATTAGTACTATACCTTTTGTTCATGGGTCTCAGAAAAATACGTATTTGATAAAGTTTATCCGAAATGTATATTGATTTTTATGGCATTTTGAGAAAATCTTATTAATGTATTTTTTATGCATTTCACGCATTGCATTTATTTATACTGACCCATGATCAGATGGTACTCTATATATATATATATATATATATATATATATATATATATATATATATATATATATATATGTAAATATATGCATATGTGATATGGAAAAAGGTTACGACGCTATATACACACCACAACCTGATCAGTTGGTATATGTTGATAGCCCATAGTGGCCGAGATGATATGATGGGATGCCCTCAGAAGCTTGATGTTGTTATGTACATCTATACTTATACATGACACGATATTTATATGCACGTGCATGACATTATAAATGTTTCAGAATTTACAAAGTTATTTAGGTTTACAGATGGATCTCTTTATTTCATGTTTCATCTATGTCTCTTATGTACTAATTTTCATACCTTACATACTCAGTACATTATTCGTACTGATGTCCTATTTCCCGGGGCCTGCATTTCATGCCCGCAGGTGTAGGTAGGCAAGCTGACGGTCCCCCTTCTTAGGATTCTTGATCAGCGAGAGTTGGCTTGCTCCACTTGATCCAGAGCTGCCTTTGATTTTGGTATGACATGCTTGTATATATATATATATATACCACATATATGGGTATGACGTGGTTCAGTCCCGTCTTTGCACAGTTGTATTTCTATTAGAGGTTTGTAGACAATTATGTATAGTTGATAGCATGTGGCCTTGTCGGCTTTCAGTTTGGGTATATATTTGTCTATAGCAGTCTTGCCGGCTCGCCCATTGTATTCCACATGTATATGTACATATGCTTTTTTGGCAGGCTTCCCTCATGTATGTTATTCTCATAATTCAGCAGACGTCATTCAGGTTTATATCTTAGACGCATGCTTAAGAATGTTCGACATGTAGGATTCAGGCATCCATCGTGGCCCATCGGTTTGGGTCGTGACAAGCCTGGTGGTGGGTCTTTTGAGAATGGGCTTTTTAGGAACTGCCCCACCACTTCTGGTAGTAATGAAGCTTTCCACAGTCACATTGTCATAGTCTTCCTTACTATTTTCATTTCCCCCTTCGGATAGAGATCTCATATCAGGTATGACAAATTTCAACGGCTCAACATCAAAGTGAGGAGAAGGAGAAGGATCAGTACTGACCTGGGGCTCTTTTGAAAAGCAAGGGGTTTTATCCCAAGTAGGAGCAGAATGCTCTTCTTGGGCAGAGGGATCATGTCCCTCTACTGCTTCCCCAGTAGTCCAGCCCCAATAGTCCAGTAGTACTGACTGGTGCCAAGTTTTCAAAGGGTACAAGTTCGCCACCTTCAACCACCATTTCCCCCACCTTCAACTTTGTGACTTTCACCTTCCCCATAAGACCCAATGGTCTCAATATCACCATCATAACCACCAGCCAAACCTCCCTCTGCAGCAATTAGTAATATATTCTCAATGGCTTGTTGCTCATTTACCCCCAAAGTAGAATTAGAGGATACAAAAAGAACATTACCTGTAGGATTGACAATAGTATCAAAGCTTGAAACGAGCACTACTGAGCCTTCAATACTACGAGCCATATGGGCTTCCGAACTTTCACCAACTTTCTGACTAAAAACATCCTGTCCCTCGTTGCTGTCTACTGTTTCGCCTTCTACTATTTTTTTCGGCAAGTCAGCAAGGAGGTTACAACAAATCTTTTGGGGTTCTGAGTCTTACGACTGTGGTGAGAACTAGAACCCGATTGGGTTGGAGAGGAAGTAGTAGGTGGTTGTTGGTCTGGTATGGGATTTTGACTGGGCAACTATTGGGACTCAGACTCTCGCTCAAGTGCTTCATGAGACGAAGACACATAGGGGACGACACTAGAAGTGTTTGAAATTTCTGGATTCTGAGACATAGTGGAGATTGGAAGTAAAGACACGAGAAGAGGAGAATTTTGCTTTGAGAGAGAAAACAAAATTTTTGGCTTTGATATGGATAGTGAGGAAAAAGACAACGGTTGGGATTATTTAGAGGAAGTGAGCTAGGGACCAGTTACAAATAGGTATGAATTACTAGGTAGACGGATCATTTAGTAACAGGTTGACGTTTGAGTTCTAAAGAGATGAGAGAGAGAGTGAAATATTTAATGACGTGACACTTTTATGGACGTTAAAAATGTGCTTGAGAGTACAAAGGAACTACTAACCTGAGTCAAGGGAACCAGGTTCCCTGACTTAGTTTTGTAAAGGTGAGCCTCATTCTTTTACCAAGATGCAATGTCATTAGCTACTTGTTTGCTCTGTAGTTTCTATGCATGTCTACCTATAAAGATATAGAGATGAGTTAGAACTTGCTAAAAAATACTTTTTAGTTGTCTTACATGTTTATTCTTTCATAGCCAACATTGAAGGACCTGGTGCTTAGTTTAATTTTATCAACCGATGCCAAACAATTCTTTTCAAAGTGCTCTCTACTCAGTGCTTTGGTGAAGATATCTGCTAGTTGGTCTTCTATTTTGTAGAACTTCATACAAATAAGACTATTTTCAACATTGTCTCTGAGAAAATGATCTGGCACATCTATGTGCTTTGTTCTCTTATGTTGAATTAGATTCTTTGCCATTAAGAACACTAGTATTATCACACAGTAATGGCACATAATCAGAAAATAGACCAAAGTCCTCCAATTGCTGCTTGATCCACAACAGTTGAGTACAACAAGAGGCAACTGCCACATACTCAGCTTTTGCAGTTGAAAGAGCCAAAAAATTTTATTTCTTTGTACCCCATGAAATCAAACATAATCCCAGAAAATGTGCCATGCCAAATGTTATCTTTCTATCCACTAGATAACCAGCATAATTAGTATCAGCATACCTAAGTAAGTCGAAATTGTCCCTTGAAGGATAGAAGAGAACCAGGTCCTACGTTCCTTTGAGATACCTTAGATTCCTCTTGGCAGCTTTAAGATGATATTCCTTTGGACTGGATTGAAATCTAGTACATAATCCCATACTGAATACAATATCAGGTTTACTAACTGTGAGGTACAAGAGTGAACCAATGATTCCTCTATACATGATATCATTCACAGGAGAACCAGGTTCATCCAAGTCAAGACAGGTGGCAGTGACAATAGGAGTATCAATGGTTTTTGAACTTCTCATCTCAAATCTCTTTAGGAGGTCTTTAATGTACTTCTACTAGCTTATCATCGTTCCCTTATGGGTTTGCTTAACTTGCAACCCTCAGAAAAAATTCAATTCCCCTATCATGCTCATTTCAAACTTGCTTCCCACAAGCTTTGCAAACTACTCACACAAGGAGTCATTTGTTGCACCAAAGATGATGCCGTCAATATAAACTTGTATAATGAGTAGGTTCCTTCCCTGTTTCTTCAGAAATAGGGTGTTGTCAATTTTTCCTCTTGTAAAGCTATTTTCAAGAAGAAACTTAGACAACCTTTCTTACCATGCACGAGGGGCCTGCTTCAGTCCATATAATTCTTTGTCAAGTTTGAATACATGTTCAAGATGCTTATCACACTCAAACCCATGTGGTTGTTTGATGAAGACTTCTTCTTTTAAATATCCATTCAGAAATGCACTTTGACATCCATTTGGAACAATTTGAATTCCATATGAGATGCAAAGGCAATAAGGATTCTGATGGCTTCCATTCGAGCAATTGGAGGAATATTTTCATCATAGTCAATCCCTTCTTCTTGATTGTAGCCTTGAACTACTAACCTGGCCTTGTTCCTTGTTGTATTCCCAAATTCATCAAGCTTGTTTCTGAACACCCACCTGGTTCCTATGACCGTTCTATTTGAGGGTCAAGGAACCATATGCCATACATGATTTCTCTCAAATTGATGAAGTTCATCTTGCATAGCAGTAATCTAGTCAGCATCTTTTAATGCCTCCTTGGTACTTTTAGGATTAATTTGAGAAAGGAAAGCTGAGAAGGCAAACGAGCTTCTTGTCTTTGATCTGGTTTGAATTCCTGAATCAAGAGGAGTGATCACATTTTGGAGAGGATGTGAACTTTTGTGCTTCTAGTATGACACCTGAATCTCATTGTGTGAAGATCCATGTTCCTCAGAATAGGATCCATTGTTGGCATCTATGGATGGATGAGTACCACTTCTCTTCTAGGCATCAGGAGTTCCTTGCACAACATTAGCAACTCTATCTTCTATTTCAGTTGTTGTGATGGAGGATTTAGGTTGTTCTATATCAGCTGAAGGTTTTGTTGTATTTTCTTTGTTGAATTCCTTGACTTGGATCATCAATTCTGCCTTTCCATTTGCCATATTAATGACTTCTCCAAGAACCTTCGACTGCTCTCCATCTTAATCAATCTTATCATGTGAATTTTTCCCACATAGGTGGTGTGATTCATCAAATATTACATGTATACTTTCTTAAATACATTGAGTCCTTTTGTTGTAGATCTTGTATGTTTTGCTTTAAGAGGAATATCCAAGAAAGATTCCTTCATCACTTTTGGCGACAAATTTTCACAAAGCTTCCTTACCATTATTGAGAACGAAACATTTGCATTCAAACGTTCTTAGGTGAGTTAGCTTGGTCTTCCTCCCGTTCAGCAATTCATATGGAGTTTTGTTCATGAGGGACCTGATCATGCACCTATTCACCAAGTAGAAAACAGTGTTGACTGCCTCTGCCCAAAAGTCTTTTGCTACGCCACTGTCAACTAGCATAGTTATTGATATGTCTTCAAGATTCTTATTTTTCCTCTTAACAATACCATTTTGTTGGGGTGTTCTGGGAGTTGAAAATTTGTGACTTATGCCATTTTCAGCACAAAATTCGTCGAATTTTGCATTGTCAATCTTTGTGCTATGATCAGACCTTATACTAACAACATTATGGCACATCTTCACTTGAATATGCTCCACAAATGCAATAAAGACTGGAAGGTTTCATCCTTGGTTCTGAGAAACAAGGTCTATGTGAATCTGGAGTAGTCGTCAACTATGACAAAAATGTACTTCTTTCCTCCTCTACCTGGCACCCTCAGAGGTCCACATAGATCCATATAGAGGAGATCAAATGGCCTTGAGGTGTTTACTTCATTCTTGGGCTTGAAAGAGGACCTGACTTACTTTCCTCTTACACAAGCATCACACATCTTGTGATCTTTGAACCTTGTCTTGGGCAGCCCATGGACCAGGTCCTTTTTGACCAACTTGTTCAGCAATGAAAAACTTGCATGTCCCAATCTTCTGTGCCACAGCTCAGCATCATCATCAACAACACTCAGACATGTAAGATCCCCATTGTGCAAGGACCCAAAATCAGCAACATAGATGTTTTTGAATCTTTTTGCTAACAAAACCACTTCACTAGTCATGGGATTTGTGACTGTGTAGGTTTTGATAAAAAATCCACTTTGTTTTTTGTATCACACATTTGAGAAACACTCAGTAGGCTATATTTCAAGCCATTCACATAGTACACATTCTCAATTAAATGAGTGAGCATCTTCCCAATTCTTCCTACTCACAGAATGTATATCTTTTTGACATTACCAAAGGACACACTCCCTCTTTACAGGGCTTTGAGTGAAAGGAAATTATCAATGCTCCCAGTCATATATGCTTAAAGCAGCCACTATTCATATACCATTTTGGCTACTTCCTTTCATTCCTCCTTGCAAGAGAAAATCAAGGATTAGACTTAGGAACCAAACAAGTTTGGGTCCCTAATAGTGAGAAAAAAAGGCGAATTAAACTTCTTTTTATACAAGCAGGCAATACATTTTTTGTAATGGAGGAACCAGGTTCCTTAGCAGTACCTTCTCAACAAAAACCTTGTTTTTCTGTTAGGACTGAATTCTAGCCTTACAGTTTTCTTTAAAGTGTCCAGTATTACCACAGTGAGTGCAAAGCCAGTTATCAGTAACAGTAACATACTTGCTATGTGGATTGTAGGGAGTCCTTTCCTTTTGGAACCCGACTCCCTGCCTGTTCCTACCATTGCTTGTATACATGGCAGTGATTGTATTAGAAGACCAGGTTTAATTTAGAGATTTTTCTTGGTCATGTTTAACTCTGTCAAGATCTTCTTGAAGTTATCTATTTCTTTCAAGTTTAGCACACATACTAGATTTCACCAATTTGAGTTCATTTTCAAGCTTGATGTGTGCCTCACTTGCAATTTCTTTTCCACTTTGGATGTTCCCAGAATTGTTTCCCTTTTTTAGTTCCTCAGTTGTTTCTTTTAGATCCACAACTACTACTAACAAGTCATTTATCTCATGCTCTATGTTTTTAATTTTTTCAGTTAGACCATCTTTTTCTTTTTTTATAACCTCGATGGTTTCTTTTAGGTCAACCACTACGACCACCAGACGATCTCTCTCATGTTCTACCTCTCCTAGTTCCATAGTTAACACATTTTTATCATTTATAAGATTATGATAAGCATCAATTAAAATATTGGCCAAAGATATAAGCTTCTTTTGAGAGTAAGACTTCAAATTTCTTTGAACGTCTTGAAAGTTTACCTCATCATCATCATCTTCATCATCGTCACATTTTGCCATCAGGGCAAAGATGGAGTCATATTCAGATGCTTATCAGATGCTTCACTTTCAACTGTCATCATGGAGGTGTCACCTTATTCATCATCTTCTCCAGATTCGCTGGAAGAATCTTCCCATGTAGCAAAAGCCTGTTTTACAACATTGTCAGCGACAACTTTTCTCTTGAATCTTTTGTCAGGAACTGAGTTCCTTTTAACTGTTTTATCTGTGTTGTGCTTGTACTGGTCTTGCTTGACGAGAGGATAGCCCTTGATGAAGTGTCCTGGCTTCCCATATTTATGACACAAGTCATAACCTCTTGGTTTGTTGGAGCTGCCCCTTTTCAGAATGCCGCCATTCTTGCGAATCATTTTCTGAAATCGCTTCGTCAGGTAGGCCATGTCAGTATCCTCACCACTTGAGTCATTGTTGTCTGCCTTGAGGACTAGGTTCTTCTCCTTTTTGGGCTCTCTTCTTTCATGGTCCTTCTTTTTCTTTTTCTTCTTCTTCTTCTTCTTCTTCTTCTTCTTCTTCTTTATTTCATAAGTCTTCAGATTACCAATGAGTTCATCAATGGTCAGCTTTTGAAGATCTTTTGCCTTTGTGATGGCATTAACTTTTCTTTCCCAAGATCTAGGTAATACACTACGTATCTTCCTAGTGAATTTGTTTCTTGGAATAATTTCTCCTAGATAGTGGAGCTCATTGATGATGGAGGTGAATTGAGTATGTATGTCCAGAATGGACTCATCATCCTTCATCCTGAATAGTTCATACTCAGTAGTGAGCATGTCGATCTTTGATTGCTTAACTTGAGTTGTCCCTTCATGTGTTGTTTGGAGAGCCTCCCAGATCTTCTTAGCGGATTGACAGGTGGAGATTCTGTTATAATCGTTTGGACCAATACCATAGACGAGGATTTTTTTGCTTGGAAGTTTTTCTCTATAGCTTTGCAGTCAGCATCATTATACTCCTTTCTTGTTTTTGGAATTGTCATTGATGGCTCCCCAATGATCTTCATGGGAACGAAAGGGCTATCACAGATGACATCCCAAAGCTCAGAATCTTCAGATATGATAAAATCGTGCATCCTTATCTTCCATCATCCGTAATACTGTCTATTGAATCTTAGTGGTCTGTAAGTTGATTGATATTCTTCAAAGTTTGGTGGAGCAGCCATGTGGATCCTTTCTAGGTGCTAGCCTTGTAGAAAGAACTTGCTCTGATACCAATTGATGGAAACATAGGATCCACCAAACTATATTTAAAGAATTTGGTTCTCTATCAGTTTCCACAAAACAAACACAATAAGAGATAAGTAAATGACACATCAGAGTTTTACGTGGAAAACTCCCAGCTCATGGAATTAAAAACCACGACCTACACTCGTAGGATTTTAACTTCACTATTGAGCGAACTTCAAATTGATAAACTATTGTAACCTAGGAATTAAACTCTTAAGCTCTCACTCACTTGTAATAACTCTATTATAAGCCTATTTGTAATAACCCTATAACAAAGCTCACAACTCGGCTAACTCTAACCAAGATACAAACATAAGGTTTATGATTTTACAAATGGTTTCCTACACAATGCTACTAGCTAAAATAAATAGGAATTACAAATAGATCACTCTAACAAAGGTACAACACAACTAAGAACATATGGTAATACAGTGCTGGAAACTGGTCCTTTGTTTTGTTATTCTTTGTTCTAGAAGCCTTGAAGTCACTTGCAAGATGGTAACATACTTGAGAGAAAACTTGATCAATTTTCGGATGTGCAAGTGTGTGTGTTTTTCCTTGCTTCATGTTGATAATATGCAAGTGATGTCACTTGGATGATGCAAGCAATTATCTGGTACAAATCATTCCCCATAAAGTGACTGCTACATCGTTTGCACTGTTGCGTGTGTAGAGAGGAACAATAGCATCGACTTTACAGTTGTGGGAGTTGACTGGTACAGTCAGCTCGGGAACTGATGTCCATCTGTTGCCTCTGACATCTCTTTGGCTCTAGTTGTTGAAACTTGTGCCCGACCTAAGACTTGCTGTTCTTGAGTACTTTTGAGGATGTGTAACAAGTTCCCGATCTGATTCTTATCATAAAGTTTGTTAGATCATAAAAAAATCACGTAACTTATCACAATGAACAAAAGAACGATACTTATGGTCTATGTTCCAGCTACCAGCAAAATTCACGAAGCTACGCACCCAAATTTCTTAGTTTATTAATTTTGAATAAGTACTCTGACCCACCATACTCAAAGCTTAAATTTGAAATTTCTAATTAAAAATAATTGAAAAATTTAAATTTATAATGTCATAATATTTGTAATTATAAAGACTTATCATTTATCGTCAAATGAAAAATTTAAGTTAAATTATTTTCAACTTTAAAAAGTTATAAAAAGGAAATATTGTAAACATAAACCGGAATGGAGGGAGCACTAAACTTGTAAATCACAAAGCCTGGCTTTATTTTCTCTAGTTGATACTGAAAGTTTTTGAAAAAATTACTGTTCCTAAGAAGTTAATGAAAGCGTTGCCCACCTTCCAGTCAATTATTCGGTGGTCAAAATCATTTCTTGAATAGTGACCAAACAGTGCTGTAATACGGAACAACACAAGTCTAATGACTCTTCAGTTTCCAAAATCCCAGGAAATCCACGAGCTTTCCCTTACTCTAAGGTATATCCTCCAACGTAAAAGGGTCACAATAACCTATAAATACAATCTCATGTCCATTAACAAATCGTCCAAGGGTAATAAAACAAAGCAAACCATCCAGCTATTAAAATATCAAATTAAAAAAGAAACAAAACCTAATTAAGTGGGAAAAAGAATGGAGGCAAAGAAGGTAGTAGCAGTGTTTGTAATGTGCATAGTTGTGTTGTCAGCTGTGCATGTTCACGTAGCGGAAGCCGATGAAGTTTTCAAGCGGTGCTTTGACAATTGTCAAAAGGAATGCGCTGATGAGGGCCATGGCTACACTTTTTGTGAGATGAAATGTGACGCCGACTGTGGTATGAAGGAGCTCAAAGGTACAAACTCATTTCAATATCTTTCCACTTGATTCCATTTATATTACCTACTCTTAAAAATGATATTTAATAGTTTTAATAATATAATAAATTTGTCTCACTTAAGAATCAATCTACAAATTTGAGCAACAATTATAGGTTTGAAAAAATAATACTAATAGAGTTGTGATTTTTTAAGTACTCCCGTTGTTTCAATTCAAATAACACACTTTCTTTATTAGTTCGTTTAAAAAAGAATGATACATTTTTACAATTAAAATAATTTAATTTTAAAATCTTTATTTTACATTTTATCCTTAATAAACAGCTTTTATAACCACACAAATGTCATGGTTCTACAAAATTTTTACCTCTTAAGTTTCTAAGACCTCAAATTTTAAAAGTCTTAATATTTTTCTTAAAATCCGTGTCGAGTCAAATTACATCATCTAAATTAAAATGGAGAAAGTATTAGTTAGTTGAATTGAACAATATTCGAGCTGCTTTTGTTTTCTAATTATTTTTCGTGTTCTATTATACAGCCAAATTCGAGAAGCTCAAGCCATGAACGAGGACTAATGATGTGGGGGACCACCCTCTAGTAGGAGATATGGCATAATGAAAAATAGAATAGAGGAATTCATATTTTCTCTAATTAATTCATTAATTTCTTTCCCAAAGACAGTTGTAAAGCTCAAAATTGAATAATAGTAAAATCAATTGTTTGTGTTTTTTATAAGATATATTGTATCCTTGAGTCCTTTGTACTTAAATCCAATTCCCTATAAGCATATGCATAGAATATTCTGAAAATTTAATCAATTTCCATGGATGAAGAATGAAAAAAAATAAACAGAAAAATGTAAATAAAGAGAGATTTTTCATTACGAAGGGCAGGCTCACAAAGAATACATTATTAAATTATAAGATTGCCATGAATGGCAAATATCATATAGGAACTATTAAGTTTATTAAAAAAGGAAAGAGAAAAGGTGACTAGCAAGGATAATTGCAAGCACAGAAAGGACCCTCAACGCCAATATTCTCAATGCATTGGGCACCAGCTTGGGGTCCAAATTTCTGCTTGCAAAATGGCAAGCATTTTGGTTCAACTTTGCCTTGATCGCACAATATTTCTGTATGTATTTGATAGCAGGTCTTTGCCGCTTTTGCTGATGGGATCATTGTTCCAACTGCATCCAACAAAAAAGAAAGTTAAAATATAAATTAGTATTCACATTAGGTAATTATTATATACATGAGAATAGCAAGTATGGAAATATCAGTAAAGAAAAGAGTTTTTATGTTCTCGATTACCAAGAAACACAACAGCAATGAGAAGGACACAAGTCAAAAGCTTTGCCATTCCCCCTTTAGAAATACACTTTATATGTAGTCTTAGATAGTTTTTTTCGTTTTTCTCTGCTTACTTTGGATAATCAAGGTAACCAAGAGGTGTGCTTTTATAGCTTGTAGAGTAGCTAAAGAGTGAATCAAATCAAACTCTAATTATGATTAGATTATGGATTTTGAAATATATAATCAGATTTAAAAGAATAATTTGTTATCATAGCTGGGTATCATTTTATTTTCTACTGTATATTGTCTTATTTAGATATTGCAAATTTAAATGGTTCCAACCAGGCAACCAGTAACTTTTTTTTCTCCTATCTAACCAGTTACTTTAATGTAAACTTACGAAGTTACACATAGTCATAGTACAATTCTCGCCAGTTAGCCCTTTTGTATAAGTTGTGAAGTAAATGATCCCTTTTTTTCAAAAAAAAATTCTTTTCCAGTTGATAGACCTTTTAGACCACGGTATAAAGATCCTTCTTGAGAAAACTAAAATCTTATAAGAAAACGTTAGACAATAGGCTAAAAGTTTATACGTTATTAATTAAAATGCAGTGCATTTTTTTATGAGCAAACTACAAATTATACGAGCAAACGTTAGACACGAGTCTGGCTAAGGGGCTTGTGATGTTTTGAGTTTTATTTCTAACTGGGATTTTTTTTGTATATATAAGATATTTTAAACTTATTTATCCGATTTGGTCTAAGTTTTCATATTTATAGACGAGTAACTAAAGTTTTTTACAAAATATATATAAATCCGATCAAAATTAATAATTTATCTACAATTTAAATACATATTTTTTGTATAAAATTCAATCAAAAACTGTAATTTACATATAATTTATGTACCACCTATATACAATTATGTAAGTTATAGATATTTTGTATATAATTTCTTTATAGATATTTTGCATATAATTTCTACACTCGGCATACAAAATATATATACTTTGTTTATGTCTTCTTTTTCGAATTTTGATATCAAATTTCAAGCAAAACCACCTCGAATCTTCACCAAATTGTTTTAAAATTGAGATAATACCAAAGGATATTCCCAATCATTTGCAACAACACCCAATCCAAATAAAAAATAATTTTGCTAATTTCGATTTTCGAAATCAAAGCTTCTAAACTTTCTAATGGATTAACAGAGTTTCCAATTCAATCTACTCACTTTTGATCAATACTATTTTGTCTATTTATTCCAAAAAGCTAAAAGAAATTAACGATCTTCCTTCATTCAAAAGTGATAATTCGTTACATAGAAAACAAAAACAAAAAATAAAAAGAAAGAGAAAATGTAATAGAATTGCTTAATGCCAAATCTCTTTGTTCTCGTAAAGGTATAGGTGAAGTTGAGGAGAAAAAACCCGTTTGTTCAAGAAAATACGAACCTTTCTTTCGGGGCGCATGATTAGCAAGGTTAGCTAACATACGCCATCGGCCATGGCTAGACAACGGAAGAAGCTCCCATCGCCATTGGGAGAGAAGGATAATGATGCAAGTTTAGTAACACCAGCTCAGGTACAAACAGGACGGTGGTTAACTGGTATGGGCAGTGCCCCTACAGTGTTTCAAAACCCAGCTCAAGGTGAGAAGATAGTAATGCCAGATACTGGGTTTCAACAGGAATTGAGGCCTATGACGTTTGGAAGCTTCCTACCACAAAAATTTCAACCAATCGTGGAGGAAAGTGAGAATGAAAAGGGGGAATCTGCAGTGAAACCTGCTATGAAGGAAAACACTGAAGTAGTTCATCGCAGACTGAATTTCTCAGCAACAGGAAATGTGCAACCTACCAGAGAAATTGGGAACAAAGAGGAGGAAACGGTACCAGCTAGGTATCACAATAGGAGTTTTCAAAAGGGTAAGGCATTGAATTACATACCCCCTATTATTCGCGATGGTACTGTTGTAGTGCAAATTGATGATGAAGAAACAAAAGAACAGGAGAATTACTGGAGTACAGCCTTAATTGGCTATGTTTTAGGGGATAATCCATATGAGAAAGCGATGGAAAATTACATTGCAAATGTCTGGGATTTTGCTGGCCAACCTCAAATCCTTTATCATGATGAAGGATATTTTGTGTTTAGATTCCAAAATATGGTAGATAGGGACCTAGTTCTTCATAATGGTCCATATACATACCACAATAAACCTCTTATTCTGCAGTGTTGGAGTGTGGATTTCAAATTTGACCCAAGTTGTATGAGTAAAATTCCACTATGGGTCAAATTTTCAGGTCTACCATTGAGATTCTGGGCCACAGATGTATTGAGCAAATTAGGCAGTGCAGTGGGCAAACCTCTGTACACTGATAAATTTACTACTGAGTTAGAGAAGATATCATTTGCACGAGTACTTGTTGAAGCTGATATATCCCGACCCCTGCCAGACAGTGTGAATCTCCAAACTTCTAGAGGGATAATCAATCAACAAATTGAGTACGATTGGAAACCAAAGTTTTGCTGTGATTTTGTAAGGTTTGGTCATAACTCTGAAGACTGTTGGTTGAAGAACAAGCAGAAAGGGGAAGAAGAAATTAGGAAGCAACCACAGAAACAGAAGAACAAGAACAAGGAGAACTTAAAATGGGTACCAAAGGTGAATAGAGGAGAAGATGATGAGAATGCTGGGATGCAAGTAGAGAAGAATACTCATACCAATCCTGTACCAAATGGAATGGAAACTGAAGCACCCAAACAAAATGTAGTTGCTGAGGGCACTCAAGGAGAGATGCGGAATGATGAAGGGACAAAGTATGTTAACAAAGGAAAAACTATAGAGACATCTATAGTTTTTACTTCTGCCAATAGATTTGAGGTCCTACAGATGAATGATCCACAAACACTCCAAGGGGACGCTGACCCATCCAGCTTCACCCAGAAATGAACCTTTGTACTTGTAATATAAGGGGGCTAAATAAGCCCCACAAACAGAAGGAGCTTAGGCTTTTTCTGAGGAAGTATAAGGTGGATGTAATAGGATGTTTGGAGACAAGAGTAAAGGAGAGAAAATCTGCTAGAATTATCAGTCAAGTAGCAAGGGAATGGAATGTATGCTGCAATTACAATGCACATCCAAATGGTAGGATTTGGCTATTATGGAAA
Organism: Nicotiana tabacum; assembly: GCF_000715075.1. Classification (NCBI taxonomy): domain Eukaryota; kingdom Viridiplantae; phylum Streptophyta; class Magnoliopsida; order Solanales; family Solanaceae; genus Nicotiana; species Nicotiana tabacum. The sequence continues at coordinate 151,511,465 of NC_134101.1, forward strand.
GGGAATTAAATGTCCAGATTATACAGATTGAGGATCAGTTTATTCACTATGAAGTATAGGAGCCAAATTCTAACTTTAGAAATACAGTAACCATGATATATGCGAGTAATGACAGCAACCAGAGAAGTCAATTGTGGAGGACACTTATTCAGTTAGGGAGTACAATTCAAGATTGCTAGTTATTATGTGGTGATTTTAACAATGTTTTGTACACAGATGACAGAATTGGAACCCCAGTTACACAAGGTGAGACACAAGGATTGCAAGATTTACTAAACACATTGCAACTTACCCAATTGAAAAGTTTGGGGTGGTATTATACTTGGTGTAACAAGCAAGAACCTGATAAAAGAGTTTACAGTAGGATTGCCTGGGCATTTGGGAATTTCGATTGGCTGCAACAATATGGTCATATTGAAGATGAATTCTTAAATCCAGAGGTGTCTGATCACTCTCCTATTTTGATCAAGTGCAGTCAAGGACATCAGATGAGGAGTCTACACCCTAAACCATTCAAATTGTATAGTTCAGTTATGGAGAATGCTGAGTTTAAAAAGATTGTCAACAGAGTTTGGGAGCAAAATATACAGGCAGAACCAATGCATAAAATTTGGCAAAGATTGAAGATGTTAAAGGGAGACTTGAAGGAATTGAATGCTTATATGGCTTCCTACAAACAACACCTAAACCATGCGAGGCATAAGCTTGAAGTTATACAGACAAAACTTATGGTTCAACACTTGGATCAAGATCTGATAGAGCAGGAAAGAAGGGCTTTGGCAGAGGTTGAAAAATGGAGCAATATAGAGGAACAAGTACTTAAACAGAAGTCCAGAGCTGATTGGATCACATGTGGTGATTCAAACTCAAAGTACTTTCATGCTCAATGGAAGATGAGGACTAGTAGGAATGCAATCACAACTATCTATAGAGAGGATGGAACAAAAGTGACAGATCCTATACAACTGGAGAATGAGTTCATCTCCTTTTTTACTAAACTCATGGGGGAAAGAGGCAGTATTCACAGGTGTCCAAACGTAGAAGTTATTCAACAAGGTCCATGCCTCACTTTAAGTCAGAAAGAGAAGCTCATTCAGGAGATTACATTAGTGGAGATCCAAAGTGCAATAAAGGATATGCCTCATGAAAAGGCCCCTGGGGTGGATGGATTTTCAGTTGAGTTTTTTACTAAACATTGGCAGGAAGTGGGTGATGATGTTTGTGATGCTGTCAAGCAATTTTTTGCAACTGGGAAGATGCACAAAGGGATTAGTAGTACTGCAGTGACACTAATTCCTAAAGTGCAGAATCCTAGTTATGTCAAGGACTATAGACCAATAGCATGCTGCACAACCTTATACAAGATCATTACAAAGGTCATCACAGCAAGAATAAAGAGAGTAATTGGAGGTCTTGTAGGGGAATCACAATCAGCTTTTATTGAGGGCAGATGTATCACAGATAATATTCTCTTTACACATGAATTGTTCAAAGGCTACAATAGGAAGGGTATCTCTCCAAGATGTGTCCTGAAAGTTGATCTGAGGAAAGCTTATGACACCTTAGAATGGACATTCCTGGAGAGAGTGCTATTGGACTTGGGATTCCCTTATAAATTTACAAGGTGGATTATGGAATGTATCTCTTCATTAACATATTCTCTAAACATAAATGGGGGTCTGACTAAGCCATTTAAAGGAAGAAGGGGGATAAGACAAGGTGACCCATGTCACCTTATCTTTTTGTCTTGGCAATGGAATACCTACAAAGGGAAATTGCTCAGATGATGAAGAATAAAGTGTTCAAGTTCCATCCCAGATGCCAAAAACTTGGAGTGGTGCATGTTTGTTTTGCTGACGACCTTCTCATGTTTTGCAGGGCTGACTTACAATCCATCAGATTGTTAAGACAAACTTTTCAAAAGTTTTCTGAAGCTTCCGGTCTTCAAGCAAATACAGAGAAAAGTGCAGCTTACCTAGCAGGTGTCTCAGTGAACCAGTAACAGGATATACTACAAGAACTGGGGTTCCCTGAAGGTACACTTCCATCCAAATATTTGGGGGTACCTTTGGCAGCCAGGAAGCTTACAATTATTCAATGCCGGCCACTAGTGGAGAGGATTACTCAGAGGATCAACTGTTGGACAACACGACTCTTATCTTATGCAGGACGAGTTCAACTGATAAAGTCAGTTTTATTTGGAATACAGTCCTACTAGGCACAGACCTTCCTACTACCAAAAAAGTGATGAAGATGGTAGAAGCTATTTGCAGATCATTTTTATGGACTGGTTCATCAACAGTTTCAAAAAAGGCCTCGGTCTCTTGGGAAAAAGTCTGTTTACCACAAGTAGCAGGGGATTTAAATGTAATGAACTTGGTATTTTGGAACAGAGCTGCAGTGGCAAAACACCTCTGGGCAGTGGCTAAAAAGAAGGACTGCTTATGGATCAAATGGATCCATACCTTCTACATAAAGCATCACACACTCGAACATATGCCAATACCCAAGAATGCAGTCAGGAAAATTTTGGAGTCAAGGAAGCTCATTGGGGATGTTCAAAGTATTCAAGGAAACCTGTTGAATAGGTTGGATCAATTACAGAATGGCAACTCTTTTAGTATTAGGAAACTTTACAGGCTACAATTCCCCCAACTGCCAAAGGTTCCATGGAAAGGCATAGTATTGCAGCCAAGATTGCATCCCAGATTCAAATTCATTCTGTGGTTAGCATTACAGAGAAGATTAGCTACAGTTGACAGGCTACTGAAGTTTGGTGTTCAAATAGATCAACAATGTGCATTATGTAAGCTAGCTAGTGAAATATTCGACCATTTATTCTTTGAATGCTATGTGACAAAGGAAGTGTGGTCGAGACTCGGTGACATTGCAGACCTATTCAAAATTGGCAACGAGAGGTGGAATAGATAAGTCATTATGCCACAAGAAAAAGTGGACAATGGGAAATTGTTACCTGTGTCTTTGGCACGATGGTTTACACTATATGGAGGGATAAGAACAAAGTTCGATTCCAGGGAGGTGCAGTAAATGTGAACATCATATGCAGGGAAATAACAATTCATATACACACGAGAGGGCAGGAAATACAACACTGGCAGGGAGCACTTTCAACACTCAACAGATACCTATAAAGGATAGATAAGTTCTTGATGTATAGTTAGCATTGATGTATTTCAATTAGCTGTTAGTCTAGTTAGTTACTTAGACTTCAGTGGTGAATTCACTGAATCTATAGATAGAAGATATGTAATGAGGAGTAGATGGTCTGCGTCTATATGATCTGTAAATTTCTTTGGAATGAAATAGAGAAACAGCAAAAACAAAAAAAAAGAAAAAAAAAAGCGGCCAAATATTTTTCTGTTAATTTATAATTTTAGTTTTGGGGTGGAAGAGAGGGAGAGAAAATATGGAAGATTAGAGTCTAATACATTATTTTGTATAAAATTGATAGTTTGTATATGATCTTATAATTAAGGTAAACCTCAATAGTGAGGCTAAATAAGTTTTAAAATTAATATAGATAAATAAAAATCTCGTTCTAAGTTCTATGATTGAAAGGAAGGTGAAGCCGCAGGTATACACTCAGTGTATAATAATCGTATAATAAGTGTATACTTACTGTATATACACATTAATAAGTTGTGTAAATACATTGTATAATCTGTATATACACAACGTATATACATAAGTTGTGTACATACATAGAAAAAGAGTAAAGGTGAGGGAATGACAGAGAAAGTAGGTGATGTTTTGAGAGAAAACGGCAAAGAAAGAGAGAGGCCCGCTGGAGCTAAGCTTTTCCGGCCGGCCAAGGCCTTTTTATTGGTGAAGCTGTTGCTAGAAATGGCTCGGCGGTGACGGAGGCTGACGGAGTAGGGGTTTCGATGGTTTTGGGATTGCTTTTTGCTATAGTATTGCTTAAAGATTTTTCTTTTAAAAATTTGTAAATACAAAAAATTGCATAAATACGATATTTTTTGGGGTGGTCTTAACTTTTGACTGCCGCTTGCCCACAAGCAAAACTTCAAGTTCAAAATTTAAAAATGTTGTCCATGGAGCAAGCGAGAGCAAGACTTGTTAAATTTAAAGTTCTGCCAATGGGGCAAGCGGGTACAAAAAACTCAAAACCATCTACTTTGAGGGCTATTTGTGCTTCACCCTATTAGATAGCCGGCCAAAACTGTAAACTTCCCTCTTTTACCAGATTATATTGGCAAATTTAAACACTTTTATAGCCGTGTATTTAATGGTTGGCCACTTTTTCAAAATAAATCACTGGTGTGAAGTTTGAAGGTAGCCATCTAGTTTGAAGTTCCACGGATCTAATTTTAAAAAAAGTGAGCATCTTCTAATTAATACAATGGCATAAAAGTGGCAACCTGGTGTAAATGTTAAAGAATTAAACTCTTAGTAGTTCGAAAAAAATTAATACAATTAGCTAGCCAGACGTGATAAAAATTTTAAAATGAAATTACAATAATTCAATAAATAATTACGGATTACGAGCACAGCATTATTCTCAATCAATGGAGTAATAATTATTATGAAAAAATTGGCATATGCTATGAAATATATTATTTGTATGGATGTCCACTGCACAAATATAACTTCCACTACTCTTCTTTATTATGTAAGTAACCTCCCCACTATTCTTTATAATTATGGTTGTAACTCCCACAACTCCATAACCTCCTCCATGATCTTCCCCCATGATCTCAATAGTTAATACGATTTTCATGACATCCGTTTGTATTACCTTAATGTCATCCTATAAATAGAGGGTTTGGGCATCACATTGTACACCCTTGAATACATAAAAGAAATAAGAATCTCTCGTCTCTTTCTCCCTACATTCTTATTTATCTTCTTGTTTTATATTATTACTTTAAGCTAAATTTCTTAATAATATAAGATCTTTCTTAATTTTTGTAAAACAAGCAGTACCATGCAACTTCATTGACAATAATTTCATTAAAACACTTCTTTTCCCTCATTTTTTATTTATTTTTTAAATTTTATCATAAAATAATATAATACATCTAAATAATAAGAAATTTGAATCTAAACCTAACAATTTTAAAAACTAAATATATATATATATATATATATATATATATAAAGAAAATGAAGCAAAAGAAAGTATAATGCTGAAAATAATTCTCTTCTTTCAATAATAAAGTAACTCGTACTTTCATGTTAGAATTCGTCTTAAGTGAATCAATATGAGCCGAAGAGTTGAAAGACCTTTACAAAGATAATGATGAGTTAAAACAAGTTTTAAGGAAGTGTCGTGAGGATTGGAAGGTTGAGAAGCCATTTGAATCGAAGAAAATAAGTTCCGTCGAAAGTCGACAAGTTAGAAATTTATAACCCGTAATTGTAGGGTGAGACTAAGATGCTTAAGATGATATGAAGGTAATGTTATGAGGTATTTTAGTCGTATGATAGTTGTGTATTAAGTTTTGAAGTCAAGCGAGTTGTGAAACAAATGTTGATAAAAGTCGTCACAAGTTACGTTCATAAATTTTACTGAAATTTAGGTCTAGTGTCACTGAGCTTTTCTCCCAATGTACTTTGATTTACGAGGTGATCCACCCACCAAATTGAATATCTACATGTCTAATTTCCAACACATTAAACAGTTCATCGATATGACATCAGAGTAGAGAGATATTGTGTTTCGCGAGACTGCTCAAACAGCTCACTATGGAACCCACTTAGGCGGTTGAGATATATTTATATATGTGACGCCTATGACTCATTTTCACTAATTCGTTTTTTCTCTATTCAGACCCTAGACACCTAAAAACCTTCTCTCAAATTACTCTCATGATCCAAGACCCAAACAAAGGACAAACAACACAAATAAAGTATCGGAAATACCGTGGCGCTAGTGAGTTTTTTGTTCTTCTTGTGGTTGTTGATTTTGGGGTGGTTCCAGCTCGTATGAGGGATTATTTTAAGTGGTTTAAGTTCTTTAAATTAATCTCCCAATGTTTTCATGTCATCCCTAGGTGATTTCAAATCTTCCAAAATGATTCTAGTGCCGAGAAACCCGAAGTGCTTGCTAGTTTCGCTTCCTTATTCTTGTGGCTGCGTTGGAAGGATACTTTATGCTGAAGTAAGCTTAAATTGGAGTTTTCTATCTGTTTAAAGGTACAAAACCTCTTACTCTACATGTATTTAAGCTTATCCAAGTTGCGGCTAAGTCGTTGAAGCTAGAACTTGTGAGATATCTATCAAAAGGCTTGTATTAATTTTGTTGATCTGTGGATTGTTTCGGAGGCTTAATATGATTATTATTGAAGCTATTTGGGATGTTTGGTGATTGTTGTAATTTTTTGGAAGTCATATAAATAGGGAAGGTGCTACCCGTTATATCATAAAATAGGTTGCAATCGATATATAATAGTTAGGATACTTAAACGATAATGATAGTATCATTTCTCTTATTGTAGACTAAGGAGCCGTGACATTTGCATAGCTTTAGGCTGGGCATTATATACGAGGTATATGAGGCTATCCCTTTCTTTCTTTTGCACGACTCCGATTGTACGTAACATAAACGAACGAGCTTCCACAGATACTCCACTCTTAGAAGCTAGCAGTACTTACATTGTTTTTCTTCTTATGGAATGATTGATGTTGATGTTGCTTCTCTTATTCTTATGTCATCAATGTTGTTGGTATTTCCTTATTCTTATAAGACTCATGATGATGAGTTAGCTATAATAACGTATACGGAGGTTACCGACCTTACGTCACTTCGAATAAATTTGACATCAAGGGTTGTTTTAAGTGGTTTAATTTATTTAAAATAATCTCCCAAGGTTTGCATATCAACTCTAGGTGATTTTAAATCTTCCAAAGTGATTCTAGTGCTGAAAAACCCGATGTGCTTGCTCGTTTTGTTTCCTTGTTCTTGTGGCTGCATTGGAAGGATACTTTATGGTAAAGTAAGCTCAAATTGTAGTTTTTCTATCTTTTTAAAGGTAAGGAACCCCTTACTCTACATGTATTTAATCTTATCCAACTTGCGGCTAAGTCATTGAAGCTAGAACTTGTGAGATCTATCAAAAGACTTGTTAGTAATTTTGTTGATTTGTGGACTATTTGGGAGGGTTAATATGATTGTTATTTAAGTTTTTTGGTCTGTTTGGTGATTATTGTAACTTATGGAAAGTCATATAAATAGGGGAGGTGCTTTCCGTTTTATTGTAAAATAGGTTGCGGTCGATATATAATAGTTACGACGCTTAAATGATAACGATAGTATCATTCTCTTATTGTAGACTAAGGAGCTGTGACATTTGTATAGCTTGAGGTTGGTCAGTATATACAAGGTATGTGAGGCTATCCATTTTTCTTCCTTTACCCGACTCCGATTGTACATAATGTAATGAACGAGCTTCCAAAGATACTCTACCCTTAGAAGCTAGCAGTACTTACATTGTTTCCCTTCTTATGGAGCGATTGATCTTGATGTTGCTTCTCTTATTCTTATGTTATCAATGTTGTTGGTATTGACTTATTCTTATAAGACTCATGATGATGAGTAAGCTCTAATAATGTATACGGAGGCTAACGACCTTACGTCATTCCGAAAGGTTCAGAATATGATTCACATGAGTCCACACTCAATAATGAGTGGAAACGATCGTTGGAAGAATAGTAGCCAATAAAAGTCGGGGTCGATTTTCACATAGATTTTATAAGGGGTGTTAGAGTAAACACTTGATGAGAGTAAGTGAAATAACTCAATTGTGCTTCCAACACAGAGTTATTGTTTTCTAAGTCTACAATTAACACTACAAATTTAAACTAAGTAGAAGAAACTAGAAAGCTAGTAATTATTTTTGTTGTTTTTATAAAATGGGAAAAAGCCTAAGGATGTATGATGATCCAAAATGTCATCACTTGTTTTAGAAGTCAATAATGTATCTCAAAGCCTTGAAAACCTCCTTTTATCTTACCTCGATTTGCGTGCGCAGTCCGTGTGCGTTTCCGAAAAGTTTTTATGTGAAATTTAAGAAAATAATGAAATTGTCCTTTAAAGTTGAATAAAGTTGACTTTGATCAACATTCTTGGTAAACGGACCCGGATCCGTGATCTGACAGTCCTGTATGGTCCGTAGTAAAATATGGGACTTGGACGTATGCCCGGAATCGAATTCCGAGGTGCCAAGCCGGAGAAAAGAATTTTTAAAGAAAATTATTTGCTGGAAAATATAAAGGCTTTTAGAAGTGAATTGATGCGATTTCTTTATGGTATTGGGACCGTATCTTGGTTTCGGAGCCCGGTACAAGCTTAAAATAATAATTTAGTCGAAGTTGTGAAGTTTGGTTAGAATCGGAGTTCGTTTGGTATAAATCGGACCTTTAGTTGAGAAAATGGAAATTTCAATGTTGTTGAGTAAATTTTATGAATTTGAGGTTGAATTTGTTGTCGTTGATATTATTTTGATGATTTGATAGCACGAGCAAGTCCATATGATGTTTTTAGACTTGCGTGCATGATTGGTTTGGAGCCCTGAGGGCTCGGGTGAGTTTTGGATAGGCCACAGAGTGAATTTGGACTTAGGAAAATTGCTGGTATGTTGCAACTGTGTAAATGCGACCCAGGTGTCGCAATTCCGAACCAAGCCTGAGCAGGCTATTCTCGCAAATGCGACATTTTGGTCACAAATGCGAAAGGGACAAGGGTTGCAAATGCGACTATTCCTTCGCAAAGTGAAGCTGACAGGATTTCAAAGGGGTTGCAATTGCGACAACTGAGACCTGTTAAGTGAGATTTTGACGGGATTCTTCTCATTTTTCAAACTTTTTCAAACCCTAAAATATCTTGAATGATTTTTCAAAGAAAGGTTCTTCTCCATATTATTTGTAAGTCATTTCTAACTCTTTTCTTTCAATCTAATCTATCTTTTAACAAGATTTCATCACAAAATCAAGGGGTTTTCATGAGAAATTGGGTGATTTTGGGTAGAATTTAGGATTTTCAAATTTTGACGATTTGGACCTCGATTTGAGGTCCGATTTCAAACCAAATTATATATTTGAGTTCGTAGGTTAATGGGTGATCGGGTTTTGGTTTGAACCTCAGGTTTTGACTAAGCGGACCCGAGGTCAATTTTTTGACTTTTTGGGGAAATCATTAGAAAACCGATTTTCATGCATCAGAATTGGTTTATTTAGCATTTATTGATACCGTTAAGTAAATTGTGACCAGATACAAGCGAATTAGAAGTGGAATCGAGAGGTAAAGCGGTAGTTGAGGCTTGATTGTATTCGTAGCATTGAGGTAAGTGTTTGGTCTAACCTTAGCTTGAGGGAATAAGATTTGTGGTCTTATTTGCTATGTATTAAGTGTTGAGTACGACACATAGGTGTGGTGACGAGTATCTATACATTGGTGTCAAGCATGCCCGTGACTCTTATACTATGATTGTTGTGACTTCGTTATGTATTGTCCATGCTTAATATGATGATTATAAATGTTGAACAAGGCTTATGAAAGTATTCTTGGTAATTGACCATTGTGGAGCATTGGCTCGATTTGAGACTTATGTTGTAAAGGGATGGGGAAAAAGAGATGAGATATATTGTTGATTCCCTTGACGGGATGTTATGGTTTATGATATTGTTTCCCTTGCTGGGATGTTATTATTTATGATACTGTTTCCCTTGCCGAGACGTTATTGCTTATGATACTGTTTTCCTTGCCGGGATATTGTTGTTATACTATTGTTCGCTTGTCGGGATTCTTTCGTGATTGGTGTTGATTTGTATATTAGGATCGGGTTGCACGCTGCAATAATATTATATGGGTTCGTGTTGCACGACGCAACAAGGAGTAATAAGGGTGGATAGGTGGGGTCGGGTTGCACGCCGCAATATCATTATATGATTTAGATCGGGTTGCACGCCGCAACAATATTATATGACTGAGATCGGGTTGTACGTAGCAACAATATTATATGATTGGGATCGGGTTGCACGTCGCAACAATATTATATGAATGGGATCGGGTTGCACGCCGCAACAAGAAAGAATAAAAGTAAATATTGATTCTTTACTATTTTCCTTATTCGTGCTAATATGAAATTATGGTGTTTCTTATTCTTCTTTACTGAAATTCTGTTAGTACTTGATGCAGCATGTCCCCCTTACATCTTTAACTATTAGTTTCTGTTTTTATTATTTATTGTATATGATTTAATTACATAGGTTTATTTGGTAGTCTTGTCCTAGCCTCGTCACTACTTTGCCGAGGTTAGGCTCAACACTTACCAGCACATGGGGTCGATTGTGCTGATACTACACTCTGCACTGTGTACAGATCCTGGTACTGGAGCTTTTGGACCACAATGAGGTTGCTGCCTTCAGTCCAGCGGAGACCCGAGGTAGTCTTGCAGATGTCCTCAGGCCTTGGCTTCCCCTTCTATCGTGCCTTCTTTCTGTTCCTACTTATTTTAGAGATGGACATGTATTTTCTTTGTTCAGACCTTATTTGTAGTAATCTTAGATAGTCCGTGAGATTGTTACACCAGTTCTGGGTGGATTATTGTTATGGAATCGTATTGGTATTAGCATAAATGTTAAATTCTATTCTTTCGCACTTTTAATTTCTGCTGTATACTTGCATTAATTTGGTAATTTGTTAAATATAAAAGTAAAAAGGATGAATAATCAATAATGTTGGCTTGCCTAGCGGGTTCAGTATTAGGCGCTATCACGGTCCCGACGGTGGGCAATTTGGGTCGTGACAAGTTTGTATAAGAGCTCTAGGTTACTTAGGTTTCACAATTCACGGACAAGCTTAGTAGACTCTGAGGGATTGGTACGGAGACGTCTGTGTTTATCCCAGAGGCTATGGAGTAAGGAAAAACTTCACATCTATTCTTTCTTATCGTGTGACTTGATTTCTCAATGCTAATTGAACTTCCACTTTGTTCTTTCGTAGATGGTGAGAACACATACCGCTTCATCAACTAACCAGCAGCCCGAGCCCCTAATAGCAGCTCCTGCGAGGGGCAGAGTCTGAGGCCATGCTAGGGCCCGAGGTAGAGGCATAGGCAGAGCTCAGTCTAGAGCTCGAGCAGCACCACCAGTGGTGGAGCCTTAGGTTGAGTTTGACGATGAGGTTCCAACCCAGACAGTTCCAGCAGGACCAACTCCAGTCCCATAGGGGTTCATCGCCACTCCGGTACTTCAGGATGCTCTGGTCCGTCTAGTGGGCCTTGTCACACCTCCTTTTTCCGTACCCGCGAGGGGCGTAGGGGGAGTTTTTCCAATTAAAGGACAATCGAAGCGGGATTTGTTTATTTATTTCAGAGTCGCCACTTGGGAGATTTAGAGTGTCCCAAGTCACCAATTTTAATCCCGAATCGAGGAAAATAATGACTCCATATTACAGTCTGCGTACCAGAAATCTGGATAAGGAATTCTGTTAACCCGGGAGAAGGTGTTAGGCATTCCCGAGTTCCGTGGTTCTAGCACGGTCGCTCAACTGTTATATTTGGCTTGATTATCTGATTTTATGCAAATATGAACTTATGTGCAAAAATTTTATCTTTTTATCGCTTTCATAATTATTATCACTATATTTTTTTTACAAGGAATTGCAACGTCGTGAAAATATATCTCGAACCACGTTACATCAATGTACACGTGCTTGTTGGCATATCTCGACCCGATTGAGATTTGGATTTGGGTCACATAAATGTGCACCCGAGTTAAGGAAAATAAATTATTAAAGGCGCGCTTAAAGCGACTATGCGTATTGTTATTTCGGGGAAGGCCATGAAATTCGCTAAACGGCCTGTCCCGAGTTCTAAGTATTTTAGTATGTACATTTAGAGGGCCCCGCAGCTTGTGCATGTTCGTTTGTCGAGGCTCGTCTCATTCATTATTTTAAGAATTTACAACGTCATGGAAATGCATCTCGGACCACGCCACAATCAATGTGCCCGTGATTAGAGACATATTTCGATTCCGTTGAGATTTGGATTTGGGTCACATAAATGTGCACCCGAGTTTAAAGAGATAACATTATTAAATACGCGCTTAAAGAGACTATTGCGTTATTATTCTGGGAGGGCCGTGAGATTTGCTAAACGACCCGTCCTGGAAACTGAATGCTTCGATATGTACTTTTAACGAGGGCCCCGCAACTTGTGCGTTTTTATTTGTCGAGGCTCATCTCGTTTTATTTTAAGGATAAACCTACAGCAACTACATTTTCTATTAAGTTTGTCTCTAAAATAAAGAAAACTCTTAATTAATTACATGCTAAAAACGTAATTTGTTATTTATTAGTTTATGACTAACACAAATGAAAACTTGCAGCAGAGCTTGTACAACAGGGGTTACTTTCGTTCTATGTTCTATTGCTCAAGAAAACTGAGACACGAGATTGACGCACAATAACATCGAATCAGATTATTCTTAGGCAAAGTATTCGGACGTATTCGACCTTATTCATTGACGGGCATACGTACGAAGTTCAGTTAATTATTTCTTACATGCTTGACACAAAAAACTGAACAACTGAAACGAACCCTGTCTAACGGTATTACCATGTATTTAGCTATACTGTTTTTTCTTTTGCTATAATCCAAATGGCCTAATATGCTTTCGAAATACACATTACCTACTGGTGAACTAAGATGACACAAATGTGATCACTGCATTTATTTTAACAGACCTTATGTGAAACCCTTGTTGGCCGAGTATCACTATTCTCCAACTAACTTCTTTTCTGATTTACATACGACAACAAGTTACAGACCAAACTCAATAAGGCTAAAAATTGTTTCGTTACATGGTTTGAAAGCCAAACTTTACATGTTGAGCATATTAGTATTCTATACTACAAACAACAGAAAAGTGGTAACTATGCTAGTGTTTGGACTGCCAGACTTCTCATGCTCTTATTCAACTCCAAACTTCACCATTTACATCAATGAATTTAGAATGGGTACCTGGATGTTTGAACAATAAGAACGAGAAGAAGAATAATGGTCAGCTGAGTAGTATGCAACAACACAACAACAACAGGTAAACAAAAAGTCAACAACAGTTTCCCACAACAAGGAAACCCAACAGGTAGTCGAGCACCAAACAGACACTCCCAGACACAGAGTAATAAGATGCAGCCGAGAAAACCAGAATGTTCAATGCAGTAGCAGCAGAAATTCAATAACCACCAAAGCTCAGCAAATAACCAACACAGCTTCGACAATCAGTGAGACCAAAACTCAATCCACAACATACAGAAGCTCAGTATAGTAACAATCATAGCAGAAAACAAACAGATTTCTCCTAATGGAACAGTAACAGCCCCAGTTAGAATAACTGACTTGGCCAGAATAGCTTAACCAACTTAATTCCTTTTGCAGTTTTGGACAGTGTTTAGTTAAAGTGTTCTGAAAATTTCTTTCTGTTTCTTTTTTTTTTCCTCCAGACTCTAAAATCCAGCCCCTTTTATGTTCTAAAACAGCTTATTTATAAGCCAAACCCCAGGTCAGTCCAACTGTCTTGATTCCTGCAAGTCACAGTCTGCCCATACCCCTTAAATCCCCATGCCTGAAGGCATCTTTCTCGGAATCCTTAATCAGCCCCCCATGCTCTGTCTTATTACTCTACTCAAGAGTCATGGGTTTAGTTAAGTATTAAACTCCCATACTCTTATGTTTTGTCCCCACTAATACTAGATTAATATTATTTCTGATTAAACAATTGATAGCCCATTAATCCTGAATATTTAGTCAGTCTTTGCCCCAACCAAAACTATCCCACAGACCCTTGATTATTGCTGTCTAACCTCACCCTTTCATTCTATTGTATCTGTCAGTCTACCAGTTCGAATCCCCCCTCCCACAGCTAACAAACCAACCTATAATCAGTCCAACACAAGCCTTCAACAAAATCAGCCAGTAACTGGCTGTGAAACTAACCTAAATCGCTTAGTTAGGTCGTTTGTTATTTAATACTGTGAAACTAACGTCAAACATGTGACGAGTCGACTTTGCGAGTTATAACGTATACTAATTAGTCGCTAATCAACTAAACTTAAAACAGAAACAAACTGAGTGTTTCAGGCCTTTTTCGGACAACAATGGAACTTTACAAACTTAATTATTTGACGACGTTACTCAGGTCGACTATACGAACTATCATACGTAACAATTAAACGACTAACAACATAGACTAAACAGGGTACCAATTTATTTCAAAACTCGGGCCATTTAATTATGCAGTTTGTGAAATTTAACTAACCGACAATATCAATCGAATCAACTAAACATCTTATAACACTTAACTAATATTCGAAAAAAGAAATCGACCAAACAAAAGGGTCTTTGGACACGGACAGAGAATAATCAAAAACAAACTAAACAAAACCATAAACATATGCATAACACCTAAACAAAAAGCAAGAAAGGACAATTACATCGGAAACTTACCTCAAACGAAAACAGGTTTGGTTTTTTTAGGGTTCTTGAACTCAGATTTGGGATTTGACAAGTTATGCTTGTATTTGACCGGAACCAAAGCTGATTAAGGCACGAGGGACGTTAGGGGAGTGACTAGGGTGAATATGGGGTGGTTTGGTGTAGATCTAGGTTTGGTCTCGGACCTTCGAATGAAGATTCAAGACGTTTGGGGAAGATTCGAGGCAAGCTGAGTGTGGATTTGGAGACGGGGGGTCATGGTGGTTCAGGGGTGTAACTATGGTAGCCACCGGCATCCTGGCCGCCGGACTTATGCTGAAAGGGCACCAGGGCGGCTGCTAGGGTTTCGGGGGTTTAGGGGTCCCTTCTGAGAGAGACGAAGGAACGAGGGATGGGTGTTTGGATAGGGGGGCGGGGTAAAAGGGTTAAGTTTATATATGCGTTGAGGGTATAGATCCTGGCCGTTGGATCAAGTGAGATCTATGGCCAGGATCTATTCTCTTAGGAAGGACGACGTCGTTTAGGCGTGTGGTGGGTTGGACCGGGTAAGGAAATGGGTCGGACCAGATTAACGGGTCTAGGGGATGTGATCCTGGCCGTTGATTCGTTTGAGATCAACTGCCCAACTTAGACGGGATAGAAACGACGCCGTTTGGACCGTGTCCGGGCTGCCTGTGTTTGGGCTGGATCGGTGTCCTGGACTTGGGCCTATTTTTTGTTTCATTTTTTTTTGGCCCAAAACGATTTTCAACACTCTTTCTTTTGTTTTCTAGTTTTAAACTAAATGAACTAAAATAAAAATAAATAACTAAAAAAAATGAAATTAAAACAACCAATATTGTAACACTTTAACATAATTATCACACACATATGGAAATATTTAAGTAGGTTAAATCCCAACCTAGAATAAAAGATGGATATATATTTTTTGAATTTTCTTTTAATGACAGAATTATGGTTTAATTACATACATATTTTGTATTTTGTTTGATAAGATTAAACGAAAAATGGACAGAACCACAAATGACTACCAACACGTGTCACGTGAAAATTGAAAAATTGTACAGCGAGGCCATTTGCCATTATTTTTGATTTCTTTTTGGAGTGATTGTCCGTGAAGCAAAAATCACGTGCTTACAGCTGCCCCTCTTTGCCCGAAGACATGAAGGGTTTTCGCGCAAAGATAAAACGAGCGATTTTTGCTCGTCCGAGTACTCCGTGTGAAGCATTTTTTGAAAAAATATTTGACCGAACCTTTGCTTCCGAGGTTTCCTACATATCTTGGGCTGAACAGGAATCAGGTCAATGTAGTTCGGGAAATTTTGGTAGCTGGGATTACCGTGTGACTGTAGTGTTTGCCGCGGCTGTGTGCTGCTTACATGCTGCTGTAGGATGTTACCGCTTACCGATCTCCTTGTTACATTGTTCTAAAAGGAAAAACAAAAAGCTAGGCTAGACTGTGGATCATAAGATCTCCTCTATCTTCAACTTGTTCTTGTCGCCTTGCTTTCTTGTCGGCTTGCGTTTTCCTCCGATGCTTTTATTTTGTGAACTTGAGGGATGGTACTGGCCTTTTGCTCTTTTGAGTACCAGTTTTCGTCATTTTCTTGGTCCGCTGGGGACATGGCCTTCTTCATTAAGCTTTTCAATGATTCCTTCGGTGGTACAACTTTCTTCATCAGATTTGTTGTGCTGGGCATGGTCTAATGTTCACAAGCCGTTTCTTTCAAAACGCGTCCTTTTGACTCGTGCGCCTGAGTTTGCAACCTTCTGCTTCCTGGTGCGGGGGATTTTTGTTGTTTCCTGCTGGATATTCCTGCTGTAACCTTCGGCCTTCCGGTGGGGTTACTGCTCTCAAAATCTAAAATTTTTAAACTAAAACATGAAAAGTATTCCTCTCGTTATACAGGTGGGCGCCTATTTAAACTAAGACATGAAAATTATTCCTCTCGTTATACAGGTGGGCGCCTATTTAAACTAAGACTGAAAATTATTCCTCTCGTTATACAGGTGGGCGCCTATTTAAACTAAGACTGAAAATTATTCCTCTCGTTATACAGGTGGGCGCCTATTTAAACTAAGACTGAAAATTATTCCTCTCGTTATACAGGTGGGCGCCTATTTAAACTAAGACATGAAAATTATTCCTCTCGTTATACAGGTGGGCGCCTATTTAAACTAAGACATGAAAATATTCCTCTCGTTATACAGGTGGGCGCCTATTTAAACTAAGACATGAAAATTATTCCTCTCGTTATACAGGTGGGCGCCTATTTAAACTAAGACTGAAAATTATTCCTCTCGTTATACAGGTGGGCGCCTATTTAAACTAAGACTGAAAATTATTCCTCTCGTTATACAGGTGGGCGCCTATTTAAACTAAGACTGAAAATATTCCTCTCGTTATACAGGTGGGCGCCTATTTAAACTAAGACATGAAAATTATTCCTCTCGTTATACAGGTGGGCGCCTATTTAAACTAAGACATGAAAATATTCCTCTCGTTATACAGGTGGGCGCCTATTTAAACTAAGACATGAAAATTATTCCTCTCGTTATACAGGTGGGCGCCTATTTAAACTAAGACATGAAAATTATTCCTCTCGTTATACAGGTGGGCGCCTATTTAAACTAAGACATGAAAATATTCCTCTCGTTATACAGGTGGGCGCCTATTTAAACTAAGACATGAAAATTATTCCTCTCGTTATACAGGTGGGCGCCTATTTAAACTAAGACTGAAAATTATTCCTCTCGTTATACAGGTGGGCGCCTATTTAAACTAAGACATATTTGATTTTGTTTTCTCGTTCCTCCGAGAAAATATTTGGCAATGGCAGAAAATTTTCTGCCCCGGTTTTGGTGACCTTTCCGGTATCGCGTCCTTCTGCCATCATCAACCTTTATTTTCCTACAGCAGAAAAGGATTTAGTTAGTTTTAATCATGGTGGGGCAACACGACCTTTCCGATGGGGGATGATTTTTCCCTTTCCTTCTCTTTGCTCTATGCTCCAACAACTGGTTGGTGGACGACGCTGCTTGCTGGGGGTGGTTTTCCATCTATCCCCCTTTCTGCTTCCTCTTTTCGGGACATGCCGTGGGAGTCTGCTTTTACTCCCGAAACCACTCCCTTTAGGAGCTTACTTCCTCCCAGAACTGCAAGGCACGACATTGCATTGCCTGGGGCTAGCCTTTAGGATGGTTGGGGTTATCCTGCCTCGGATGAATTCCCTTCGGTCTCTGGTAGTAAGCTTTGAAAAATCCTTTCCCAAACAAATTTTAGAAAGAAAAAATGAAAAAGATAGAAAAAGGAGAAAAGCTTTCTGAACCAATACTTGGTGGAAAAAGGAATTTAGAAGAACTTATCTGGATGACCTGACTGGTCCTTGTGATCATGACGTGCTCCATAGATTCCCGACCCAGTCTATTTGTATCAATCGACTTTACCGATGACCTTACTTGCTGGGGATAAATGGGTGTCCATTTCTTTGCGAACGTGGACCCTTTTGTTGGTCTGTCTTGTCGTCTCGTAGTGCCCTTCGAGGGGTTTTCACTAATGAGACTCTCTCTTTTCCCTCAGCTCCCGGCGTCTTATAGTGCCTATGAAGGTTTTTACCGGTAAGATTCTCTCATTTTATATCTCTCATCTTTCGTCGCCTTACGGTGCCTGCGAAGGTTTTCACCGATAAGACTCTCTCATTTTATTTCTTCATCGGGGAATCGGGGTGTCGTCGATACGACCCTCTCTTCTGGAGATTCCTTTTGACCCTCAATTCATTTCCAGTCTTATGATCCTCTTCTTTGCTGGGGATCGGTGTATTATTCTCGGCTTTAGTTGCATGACTTGGCACCTCTTGGATATTGATCGGGAGGTCTTTTGGACGTCGATGTTGGTTTTGGTGTGGGGCTAAAAGGAAGGCTATCAAAAAATGAAATAACTTGATGGGTGATACGCTACAACTTTTGGAATCAAACCTTTGTTGGAACCTTTTAAAACATAACCTCTGCCCCAGCTTTCTTGCTTGGGGGATTTTATTTCTACTCTATGTTGAACTATGTGCGTTCGCACACTGTGCCTATTATGCGTACTTGTGTATACTATGCACACTATGTACACTATGATGCACACTATGACCGAGCCGTGAGGCGCCTACGTATCCTCTTTGAGGAATCAAGTCAAACGTAGTTCCCACGGTTTTGTATTTCTTGTGATTTTTATCTTCTTATTTTTTTTTTCTCTTAAAAATTTTCCTCTTCTTCTTTCTCTTTTTCATATCTTTTCCGTTAGTGATTCCAAAAGACGGATATGAAAGAATAACTTAAGGCTCAAAAGGGGGAAACAAGGGTAAAAAGTGTTTGGATAGAAGAAAGAATTGCCTCCGTCATTTCATTATCCAATAAGTACCAAGTACAAACAAACGAACCAATAATTGCCATAATCAAAGAAATTACGCATAGTATCTTTTGACTGCATCCGAATTGATAGCCATGTCAACACATCTTCCCTCGATATCCGACAAACACAATGCACCGTTGGACAATACTCTGGTCACGATATAAGTCCCTTGCCAATTTGGGGCGAACTTGCCTTTTGCTTCGACCTGATGCGGGAGGATCTTCTTCAATACCTGCTGCCCTACTTCAAACTTCCTGGGGCGTACCTTCTTATTATATGTTCTCGCCATTCTCTTCTGATACAGCTGACCATGGCACACTGCTGCCAATCTTTTCTCGTCTATCAAGCTCAACTGTTCCAATCGAGCTTTGACCCATTCATCATCATCAATCTCGGCTTCAGCGACAATCCGGAGGGACGGAATTTCGACCTCTGCCGGTATTACGGCCTCAGTTCCGTACACCAATAAATAAGGAGTTGCACCTACGGAAGTCCGGACGGTAGTGCGATAACCCAACAAAGCAAAGGGTAATCTCTCGTGCCATTGCCTGGATCCTTCCACCATTTTTTGCAGTATCTTCTTGATGTTCTTATTGGCTGCTTCGACCGCTCCATTGGCCTTGGGACGGTATGGGGTGGAATTGCGGTGTGTAACCTTGAATTGTTGGCATACCTCTCTCATCAGGCTGCTGTTAAGATTCGCACCGTTATCCGTGATGATTACTTTCGGGATCCCAAATCTGCAGATGATATGGGAGTGCACAAAATCCACCACTGCCTTTTTAGTCACCGACTTGAAGGTTTTAGCCTCAACCCATTTGGTGAAGTAGTCAATGGTTACTAGAATGAACCTATGACCGTTGGATGCTGCTGGCTCGATAGGTCCAATGACATCCATGCCCCATGCCACAAACGGCCAGGGTGCTGACATCGTATGTAACTCTGTTGGCAGAGAATGAATCAGATCTCCATGTATCTGACACTGATGGCATTTCCTCACGAAAGTGATACAGTCATGTTCCATGGTGAGCCAATAATACCCTGCCATGAGGATCTTCCTTGCCAATACATATCCGCTCATATGTGGCCCGCAAACTCCAGCATGTACCTCTACCATAACTGTCGTGGCTTGACCGGCATCTATACATCTCAACAATCCCAAATCCGGGGTTTTTTTGTACAAAACTCCTCCGCTGAGGAAGAAACCATTTGACAAACGCCGAAGGGCTCTTTTTTGGTCTCCAGTGGCCTGTTCCAGATATATCCCCATTCTGAGGTATTCCTTGATATCATGAAACCAGGGCTCGCCATCTGCTTCCTCTTCTACGGCATTGCAATAATCGTGCTGATCACGGACCTGGATGTGCAGAGGATCAACATACATTTTGTCAGGGTGGTGCAACATTGATGCTAAGGTGGCCAATGCATCCACAACCTCGTTATGAACTCTCGGGATATGTTTGAACTTCACCAATCGAAATCGCTTGCTCAGATCATGCAAGCATTGTCGATATGGTATGAGTTTCAGATCCCGCATTTCCCATTCACCCTGAATCTGATGTACCAAGAGGTCCGAGTCTCCCAAGACCAAGACGTCTTGGACATCCATGTCCGCAGCCAATCGTAGACCCAAAATGCAAGCTTCATACTTGGCCATATTGTTGGTGCAATAGAAGTGTAGTTGAGCCATAACAGGATAATGGCGTCCTGTTTCAGAAATGAGTACTGCTCCTATTCCAACTCCTTTCGCGTTTGCAGCTCCATCGAAGAAAAGCTTCCAACCCGGTTCCTCGGGTAACTCCAGCTCATTTGTATGCATTACCTCTTCGTCGAGAAAATACGTTCTTAAAGGCTCGTATTTTTCATCAACGGGATTCTCTGCCAAATGGTCGGCCAGCGCCTGGGCTTTCATGGCTGTCCTTGTCATATAGACGATATCGAACTCTGTGAGCAGAATTTGCCATTTTGCCAACCTCCCTGTGGGCATAGGTTTCTGAAAGATATACTTCAATGGGTCCAAACGGGATATGAGATAAGTAGTATACGAGGACAGGTAGTGTTTCAACTTCTGAGCTACCCAAGTTAGGGCGCAACATGTTTTCTCGAGTTGAGTGTACTTGACTTCATATACTGTGAATTTCTTGCTAAGATAGTAGATGGCCTGCTCCTTCCTTCCTGTGTCATCATGTTGCCCCAGTACACAACCAAATGAATTTTCCAGGACCGTCAGAAAAAGAATTAAGGGCTTCCCTGGCTTAGGCGGGACCAATACGGGTGGTTTAGACAGATACCCTTTGATTTGGTCGAAAGCCCCTTGACACTCTACCGTCCAACTTACCGCAGCATCTTTTCTCAGCAACCGAAATATGGGCTCACAAGTCGCCGTGAGTTGAGCGATGAACCTGCTGATGTAATTGAGTCTACCCAACAAACTCATTACCTCTGTTTTGTTCTTTGGCGGTGGCAAATCTCGGATGGATTCGATTTTGGATGGGTCTAACTCAATCCCCCGTCGACTGACGATGAATCCTAACAACTTTCCTGACGAAACCCCGAATGCGCATTTGGCCGGGTTAAGCTTGATATCATACCTTCGGAGTCTTTGGAAGAATCTCCTTAGGTCTGTTACATGGTCCTCCTGACGCCAAGACTTTATGATCACATCATCGATGTACACCTCAATTTCTTTGTGTATCATGTCATGAAACACAACAGTCATTGCTCGCATGTACGTTGCCCCAACATTCTTCAGTCCGAATGGCATTACCCGATAGCAGTAAGTTCCCCATGGCGTGATAAATGCTGTCTTTTCCGCATCTTCTTCGTCCATTAGGATCTGATGATAACCCGCATAGCAATCCACAAATGATCCGATCTCGCGCCCAGCGCAGTTATCGATCAAGATATGGATGTTGGGCAATGGAAAATTGTCCTTGGGACTTGCTTTGTTGAGGTTGCGGTAGTCGACGCATACCCTGATTTTCCCGTCCTTCTTTGGAACTGGTACCACATTGGCCAACCACTCGGGATATCGAGTGACCCGAATGACCTTCGCCTGCAACTGCTTAATCACCTCTTCTTTTATCTTTACACTCATTTCTGTTTTAAATTTCCTTAGCTTTTGCTTGACCGGAGGGTATGCCGGGTCAGTGGGAAATTTGTGAACCACTAGATTGGTGCTTAATCCCGGCATATCGTCGTATGACCATGCAAAAACATCTTTGAATTCCACGAGGGTTTTGATCAATTCTTCCCTGACATTCGGCTCAATATGGATGCTGATTTTGGTTTCTCGGACATTATCAGCGTCTCCTAGATTCACATCCTCAGCTTCATTTAGGTTAGGTTTGGGTTTTTCTTCAAATTGGCACAATTCTCGGTTTATCTTTTCGAAGGCTTTATCTGCGTCATATTCAGATTCATCGTCGCAAACGACCTCTTGTGTCATTAAGTCGGGTTCAGATTGATTTATTAGACTAGGTCGAAGATCCGCTGTGCATGCCATGTCGTTAGAACCAGTAAAAAGAGAATTGTTCAGAAAGAAAAAGAATAAAACAAAATTAAAATGGGACAAAAGAAGAGAAACTTTATTAAACTTGCGGGATAAAAGGGGTCACACTTTTTACAAAACAAGAGTCAAATTTTGATTACACCCTGGAATAATCCAAACAAAACGAAACAAACAAAACATAAATCAAAGCCTACTACTAAGACTCCCCTAGGACAGGGAGAGGAGTAACCGTCCAATTGTTGGTTTTGGCCTCAGGCCCCACAAACTGTATCTCTGCTCGGCTGGAACTTTCTCCAGCTCCTACCATACTGACATCAACGAATAGCCTCTCGAAACTCTGATTCAGGTCCCCATCCATACCAATCAATGGTCCTAGAATCTTTGGGACCGGTGGCCCTTTGGCGCTTGCTCTGACAAAAGATCTTGAGAGGCGTGGCACGGGTTTGGGAAGATACCAGACTTTCTTCTTCATTTTCCGCGCTTGCTTTACATCTTCTGCAGTTGGTTTGAACCCCAATCCGAAAGTTTCCAGATTTTTAGGCAGGGAGACAGGTTGGACAATCCCCTGAAGCTCGACTCCCAGGCCTTTTCCCGGCACGAATCCATTACCCAGCATTTCCGAGACCATCATGACTGTCGCGGCAGATACCCTAGGGTGCGGGATGATTTCTCCTTCAGAAATTTTGTTTGCTGACCCTGTATCGAAAATCTGGTAGACCCAAGGACCTTTGTCATCATCGGTCTCTATAAAAGGTACAATGGCGCCACCCATGGTCCACACCGTGTCCTCGCCGTGTAGCACGACCTCTTGTCTTTCCCACTTGAACTTCACCATCTGATGTAGGGTGGAGGGCACTGCTTTGGCTGCATGAATCCATGGTCGTCCTAACAGAAGGTTATAAGATACTGTGGCATCTAACACCTGGAACTCCATGGTGAACAGGACTGGACCGATGGTCAATTCAAGTATAACATCCCCTACAGTGGCTGTTCCATTTCCGTCAAATCCTCGAACACAGATGCTATTCTTGCGGATTTTTCCGTGGTCGATCTTTAACTAGTTCAGAGTGGACAATGGGCAGATATTGGAACTTGAACCGTTATCCACTAATACCCGAGTAACTACCGAGTTTTCACATTTGACAGTTAGGTAGAGAGCTTTATTATGCTCCGTACCTTCCATTGGCAGGTCATCATCTGAGAATGTTACCTTATTCACCTCGAAAATCTTGTTGGCAATGGTTTCCAGGTGGTTTACAGAAATCTCGTTGGGCACGTGAGCTTCGTTTAATATCTTCATCAAGGCCCGACGATGCTCCTCCGAATGGATTAGTAATGACAGCAGTGAGATCTGGGTCGGTGTTTTCCTCAGCTGTTCGACCACGGAGTAGTCTTGCACTTTCATCTTCCTCAAGAACTCCTCAGCCTCTTCTTCGGACACAGGTTTCTTGGTTGCAGCTGGGTTGGGTCTTCTCAATTCCACCGGAGCAAAACACCGTCCGGATCGAGTCAGCCCTTGCGCTTTACAACTAACTTCCTCCACTTGTTTTCCTTTGTACATCATCACGGACTTCTCGTATTTCCAAGCCACGACCTTGCTATCAATCATAGGCAGCTGGACTACAGGCTTTATGGTGACCAGTTCTCTGTATACCCCCTTCAACACAACTGCAGGTGTGGGCGGAGTCCCTGATACTACCAACTTGTTTGGCTCGGGTTTGCTTGTTATGGCGGACGGGCTCTTCCCCAATATCACTACTGGCTTGATACCTTCTTTCTGTGACCGTACCCTGGTCCCTCCACTGGTCGGTTCCTCTTTCGGAGCGGCCTGGATCATCATCACTGTTTATGAGGGCTTTCTCAACTCTCCTCCCTCATACACCAACTCGATTATGTGTGTCTCGTGGTACGCTGATAGTGGGTTCTGATTGATGTTAGGTGCCTCCGGTGTCTGGACCTCGATTTTGTTAGTATCAATGAGGTCTTGTATTGCCTGCTTCAGTCTCCAACATTTTTCAGTTTCATGTCCCAGCATCCCTGAGCAATATTCACAGCTTATCGTCCTGTTCACATTTTGAGGCGGGGGGTTTTGCTCTCTGGGTTCGATGGGACTTACCAAACCCAACCGTCTCAATTTGTGGAATACGGCAGTATAGGACTCTCCCAGCTCAGTAAAGGCTCTATGTTTCTGTAGCCTATCATTTTTAGCTGCTTGACTCCCTCGAAAACCTGTCCCTGGAGGGTTCCTGTATGCTAGGGGTGGAGGGTAGGTATTTTGTGGTGGTGGGTAGGTATTGTGTGGAGCTGGGTATGTATTGTGGGGAGCCGGCGCACGCCATTGTGGGCGAACCGGAAGTTGGGTGTATATCTGGGCTTGATGGACGGTGAAATGCGGTTCTTGGGGTGGATAGTAGTAATGTGGTGGGTTGTGTGGGTAGTTTGTCTTGTGAGGTCTGGGTTGGTTGTAGTGTGTCCTGCCAGATCCGGACCAGCTGCCTGCCTCGATCGTGGCAACTTCTTCTTTCTTTCTTCTCAGCGCACCTCCCATGCCGTTCTGAATAGCCTGGGTCGTTGCCTTGAGTGCCGAGTAGTTCAGGATTTTGTCAGACCTCAGACCCTCTTCTATCATGACCCCTATATTGACCACCTCGTTGAAGGATTTTCCAACCGTTGTCACCAAGTGACCAAAGTAGGTTGGATCCAATGTTTGTAAGAAATAGTCCACCATCTCTCCCTCTCTCATGGGAGGATCGACTCTGGCCGCTTGCTCTCTCCAGCGGAACCCGAACTCGCGAAAGCTTTCCCCGGGTTTCTTCCCAGTTCTCAATAATGTGAGACGGTCAGGGACTATCTTGAGATTGTACTGGAAATGACATGCGAAAGCCTGCGCCAGATCATCCCAAGTGTACCATCTACTGGAATCCTGCCTGGTATACCATTCTAGTGCAGATCCGCTCAGACTTTGGCCGATATAAGCTATTAGCAGCTCATCTTTGCCGCCTGCCCCTCTTATTTTTCTACAGAATCCCCGCAAATGTGCCATGGGATCACCGTGCCCTTCATATAAATCAAACTTAGGCATCTTGAACCCAGCCGGGAGTTGGACGTCCGGGAAAGGGCATAGATCTTTGTAAGATACGCTGACTTGGTTGCCCAATCCGTGTAGGTTCCTGAAGGACTGCTCCAGGCTTTTGAACTTTCTCAATACCTCATCCTGTTCAGGGGCTTTAACCGGATTTTCAATCTCTGCCGGTGCCTCCAAGTGCGGATTGTAGGCCTGTGGTTCGGGGGCATGAAATGTAGGCTTAGGGGGTAGTACTGCGTATCGTGGGCCTGAAATAATGGCTCACTGGTCGTTCTTTGCAAGGTGGCTGATGTGGGTCCCACAAAAGTGGGAATATTTTGCGCTGGGAGAGGTTGATGGGGTGGTGGAGCTTGGGAATCATGAGGGCTTCTTTCTTGATGATAACGGGGATTTGGGAGGCTTGTGGAAGGGCCGGAGTGAGGGTTTTCCGGCATGTGCCCCAGTGGCTCAGGGCTCTTTTGTGCTTTGGCTAGAGCTAGCTGCATTGCGTTCATCTCTAGTCCCATCCTTTCAATCTTTTCCATCGCTTCTTTTAACAACTGGCTCATCGGCCTTTCTTCCTCATTACTATACTCTGAAGTAGTCATGCTTGTTGCTACCGGTCCTTTGGATCTGGTTTGGTAAGAATGTGTTGCCAGAGTTCTTTAACAACTAACTTGTCTGGATTCAGACAACAACAAACTTTGTTAGCGTTAGAGCTTAACAGATTTGATCATAACACATAGAGGATGCAATGCTCCTAGGCAGTTAACCGTTTCTACATGCTTTGCTTCAAACAACCTGCGTCATCCCGGCTTGCTCATTTGTGCCTTTTTAAAGTACTTTGGGAAACCCTGTGTTTTATTTTATATTTGTATTTTCTTTTCTTTCTTTATTAAAAGCGGTCGAATCTTATGGGGATTGCCTACGTATCACGTCCCCGCGCGAATCAGACCAGGCGTAGTTCTGCCACAAAGTAAAGACGCACAAAAATTCTTTTGGAATCAATTAATTTCATTCTCAAAATTTTGCTATTACAAATTACTTCAAACAAGGAACAACAATAGTACAGACTGCACAGTTCTTAACCTGATTTGACTAAAAGAAAAGAAAACAACATATGGGAAAGCAACAAAGCCAAATAAACAGGACTCGACCAAAGATTAATTCTCCAACTTAGGGGCCCGCGAGGCATCATTCGGCCTTTTCGCGGCCCTTGGCGTGAGGTCCCTCTGCAACCTCTTCAACTCATTCATAATCCTGTGGACGCAGCCCATGATGGAAACAAGGAGGGTCTTTCGAGGTATCCGCTCACATGCTAGGCATTTCATGTAGATGTAATGCCCAATCTCGTCAATCCTTCCTCGAACGTTGTCCCTTTCAGTGAACAATTGCCTGATTTGTCGGTTCTTCAATCCCAATGCCTGAGCATTGTCGGCAAGTCGATCCTGGAACAACTCCATTTGTCTTTCCATGCAGGCCATCGCGTCGTAACAATGTCTTCTGTCGGCCTGGGCGTCTCGTGCTTGTTTGATGATCCGATCATGTAAAGTGGAGTTCGTTTCCCTTAATATCCCGATGCTCATTTCACAATCTCTCATGACTTGTTGCAGACGCTGCCTTCGGGCCATTGTGCATCTTGCCCATCTGACCTTCATCCTTGCTACGCGAGCTTCTGATTGTTCTAATTCTTCTTGGCTTTGGACGACCTGATTTTTCAAACTTGCTATCAACCTTTCGTCGGAGCGACGTTTCTGTCGGTCAATGTTGCTTTTGCTGGCTTGGCGTAGGCGGGCCTTTAGTGTCTGGTTCTCTTGGGCTAGCTTGTTCTTTTCGCCCTGCTCCGAGGCGACTTGCACGTTGTTCTCAAATATAAGCCTCTTGACTTGTTGCTTTAGCTTTCCGATTTCAGCTCGGTAGCCTTCTTCTCTTTTTAACCAGCCCCACTCTGCCCGTGAGGATTCGTCAAAGCCTTGGATGTGAGCTCTCTTAGTTGGTCTCTGATGTTCAAGTTCTCTTCTGTACCACGGGAGGTATTTCGGAGACACTTCGCCCTTATCCCGATCTCGTACACAGGTATTTACCTTCAAGGTTTGACATTCATTCTAGATCCTCCGAACGAATGCTTCAGGGAACTGCCCCCCAGGTCCGATTTCAATCACCTGGCTACTGAGATCTTCTTCCTTCGGGATTACTTGGTATCGTCCCAACTGCCTCAACACCCTACATGGTGCGTAGGGCTGGATACTTTGGAGACCCATCAACAACAAATAAGATTCGGTGGCTGACATGTGTATAACCTCATCTAGGGGTAGCCACTCGAATGCCCACTCTATCTGGTTTGCTGAAACAGAGCGCAGTAGCGTGACCCATTCGGCGACCCCTTCCGGCAATCTGAACCCGTTGATCCTGGCGGGGAACTCTTCTATACAAGTTTTCTGCGACGAACCATATTTCAGAATTTGAGGGCAACGACATAGATGATCTATCACCCACATTTGCAGTAGTACATTGCATCCCTCAAAGAAACTTCCTCCGGCCTTGCAGATAGTGAGTGCGCGGAAAATTTCTGCATTTATCATTGGTGCCAGAGTGCTTTTTTCTTGTCTGATCAGAGTATTGACTACCCCAGCGATTTGTATGTTAATTTTTCCATCTTTTCTAGGGAACACCAAAAACCCCAGAAAAGCTATCATAAAAGCAATACATCTATGTTTTTCCCATTCTAACCGGCTCTCCCCACTGCAGATCTTACTCTCGGGATTGTTGAACCCTCCCAGGTGACCATATCTATCGTACAGAAATGCCAAACTACAAAACCCTTTTGATAACTCCGGATTATGTACCGTTCTGCGGATCTTTACGATATCCAGGAACTTGTGTATAGTTACGGTCCTTGGTGCAATGAGGTACTGTTCTTTCATAGGGACATTAGGTCGTCCAATATACCCTGCCAATTCCTCCAGTGTTGGGGTGAGCTCGAAGTCTGAGAGGTGAAACACATTGTGTGCCGGGTCCCAAAATGAAATTAGAGCCCTGATAACGTCTCCTCGTGGCTCGATGTCCAGTAATCCAACCAAGTTTCCCAAGTATACTTTGACCGTATCTTGCCGTGATCCTCCCAAGTCGTTCCACCATGTGCGTAAGCCCAGAGGAACTTTGTTTATAATGGCCTCAGATGAACTCCTACTTATGCTCATTCTGCACATTTATTAAGGTGTTTTTTAGAAAAGAAACAATAGGCGTACATACATACATGGGTAAATAAAATCGGGATTTTATTAAGGTGATTTATTAAGGTGAAAGAAATAACATATGTATATACATACATGGGCATATATATATAATATTTGGTAAAACAAAATCGGGGAGTTGGACCCGATAAGGGTTGCCTACGTATCCCACATCCGGTGGGAATCAAACCGACGTAGTTCGGGTTAGAAATTTATCATGGTTTTTCAAAAATATTTGGACACTTCCTTTTAAGCGAGAAATTTCGAAATTCCTTTTTTTTCATTTTCTTTTTTTTTCCTTATTTATTTTTCAAAATTCTCGTTACCACCCGCCGGTCAACATGCAAATTTGAAGCAAATTAATGTGATAACAAATAAAATGCCACATGATGGTCTTTTTTGTTCCAGGTTGCTATTCCTAGACGGGTCCAACCCCTGTGTTGAGCCCCCTAAGTAACATGCAATGTGATGCAAATAAGCGCTTTCCTACTAGGGATCCGGCATGAAGCTATGTTTTACTAAGCTTCAAATTGGGCTTTGTTCTAGACCTGGCTTACACGAGCGGACAACTCGTGTCGAGGAGGGGGCTACGTACCAGGGACCCGCGGGGTCGTCCGGCTTTGTAACTTATCCGAGCCTCTTTCTACTTGGGTATGACACTAACAAAATAGGGAGTCTCGACCAGCGAGCTTCTCCCCGGAGGTAAGAAGAGAAGGGTTTCGACACAATTTATGTGTACAGTTCAAATAATATCAAAGCGGTAAAAAGCATCATTTAGCACATTGAGTTGAACATGTAATAAAATCAGATAATAAATAAAGCCAAATAATAACAATTATTCTAAGCTCGAATTCTTAAACCTGAACCAGTGGTCCTGGGATACCGATCCCCAGCAGAGTCGCCAGAGCTGTCACACCTCCTTTTTCCGTACCCGCGAGGGGCGTAGGGGGAGTTTTTCCAATTAAAGGACAATCGAAGCGGGATTTGTTTATTTATTTCAGAGTCGCCACTTGGGAGATTTAGGGTGTCCCAAGTCACCAATTTTAATCCCGAATCGAGGAAAAGAATGACTCCATATTACAGTCTGCGTACTAGAAATCTGGATAAGAAATTCTGTTAACCCGGGAGAAGGTGTTAGGCATTCCCGAGTTCCGTGGTTCTAGCACGGTCGCTCAACTGTTATATTTGGCTTGATTATCTGATTTTATGCAAATATGAACTTATGTGCAAAAATTTTATCTTTTTATCGCTTTCATAATTATTATCACTATATTTTTTTTACAAGGAATTGCAACGTCGTGAAAATATATCTCGAACCACGTTACATCAATGTACACGTGCTTGTTGGCATATCTCGACTCGGTTGAGATTTGGATTTGGGTCACATAAATGTGCACCCGAGTTAAGGAAAATAAATTATTAAAGGCGTGCTTAAAGAGACTATGCGTATTGTTATATTCGGGGAAGACCATGAAATTCGCTAAACGGCCTGTCCCGAGTTCTAAGTATTTTAGTATGTACATTTAGAGGGCCCCGCAGCTTGTGCATGTTCGTTTGTCGAGGCTCGTCTCATTCATTATTTTAAGAATTTACAATGTCATGGAAATGCATCTCGGACCACGCCACAATCAATGTGCCCGTGATTAGAGACATATTTCGATTCCGTTGAGATTTGGATTTGGGTCACATAAATGTGCACCCGAGTTTAAAGAGATAACATTATTAAATACGCGCTTAAAGAGACTATTGCGTTATTATTCTGGGAGGGCCGTGAGATTTGCTAAACGACCCGTCCTGGAAACTGAATGCTTCGATATGTACTTTTAACGAGGGCCCCGCAACTTGTGCGTTTTTATTTGTCGAGGCTCATCTCGTTTTATTTTAAGGATAAACCTACAGCAACTACATTTTCTATTAAGTTTGTCTCTAAAATAAAGAAAACTCTTAATTAATTACATGCTAAAAACGTAATTTGTTATTTATTAGTTTATGACTAACACAAATGAAAACTTGCAGCAGAGCTTGTACAACAGGGGTTACTTTCGTTCTATGTTCTATTGCTCAAGAAAACTGAGACACGAGATTGACGCACAATAACATCGAATCAGATTATTCTTAGGCAAAGTATTCGGACGTATTCGACCTTATTCATTGACGGGCATACGTACGAAGTTCAGTTAATTATTTCTTACATGCTTGACACAAAAAACTGAACAACTGAAACGAACCCTGTCTAACGGTATTACCATGTATTTAGCTATACTGTTTTTTCTTTTGCTATAATCCAAATGGCCTAATATGCTTTCGAAAAACACATTACCTACTGGTGAACTATGATGACACAAATGTGATCACTGCATTTATTTTAACAGACCTTATGTGAAACCCTTGTTGGCCGAGTATCACTATTCTCCAGCTAACTTCTTTTCTGATTTACATACGACAACAAGTTACAGACCAAACTCAATAAGGCTAAAAATTGTTTCGTTACATGGTTTGAAAGCCAAACTTTACATGTTGAGCATATAAGTATTCTATACTACAAACAGCAGAAAAGTGGTAACTATGCTAGTGTTTGGACTGCAAGACTTCTCATGCTCTTATTCAACTCTAAACTTCACCATTTACATCAATGAATTTAGAATGGGTACCTGGATGTTTGAACAATAAGAATGAGAAGAAGAATAATGGTCAGCTGAGTAGTATGCAACAACACAGCAATAGCAGGTAAACAAACAATCAACAACAGTTTCCCACAACAAGGAAACCCAACAGGTAGTCGAGCACCAAACAGACACTCCCAGACACAGAGTAATAAGATGCAGCCGAGAAAACCAGAATGTTCAATGCAGTAGCAATAGAAATTCAATAACCACCAAAGCTCAGCAAATAACCAACACAGCTTCGACAATCAGTGAGACCAAAACTCAATCCACAACATACAGAAGCTCAGTATAGTAATAATCACAACAGAAAACAAACAGATTTCTCCTAATGGAACAGTAACAGCCCCTGTTAGAATAACTGACTTGGCCAGAACAGCTTAACCAACTTAATTCCTTGTGCAGTTTTGGACAGTGTTTAGTTAAAGTGTTCTGAAAATTTCTTTCTGCTTCTTTTTTTTCCTCCAGACTCCAAAATCCAGCCCCTTTTATGTTCTAAAATAGCTTATTTATAAGCCAAACCCCAGGTCAGTCCAACTGTCTTGATTCCTGCAAGTCGCAGTCTGCCCATACCCCTTAAATCCCCATGCCTGAAAGCATCTTTCTCGGAATCCTTAATCAGCCCCCCATGCTCTGTCTTATTACTCTACTCAAGAGTCATGGGTTTAGTTAAGTATTAAACTCCCATACTCTTATGTTTTGTCCCCACTAATACTAGATTAATAGTATTTCTGATTAAACAATTGATAGCCCATTAATCCTGAATATTTAGTCAGTCTTTGCCCCAACCAAAACTATCCCACAGACCCTTGATTATTGCTGTCTAACCTCACCCTTTCATTCTATTGTATCTGTCAGTCTACCAGTTCGAATCCCCCCTCCCACAGCTAACAAACCAACCTATAATCAGTCCAACACAAGCCTTCAACAAAATCAGCCAGTAACTGGCTGTGAAACTAACCTAAATCGCTTAGTTAGGTCGTTTGTTATTTAATACTGTGAAACTAACGTCAAACATGTGACGAGTCGACTTTGCGAGTTATAACGTATACTAATTAGTCGCTAATCAACTAAACTTAAAACAGAAACAAACTGAGTGTTTCAGGCCTTTTTCGGACAACAATGGAACTTTACAAACTTAATTATTTGACGACGTTACTCAGGTCGACTATACGAACTATCATACGTAACAATTAAACGACTAACAACATAGACTAAATAGGGTACCAATTTATTTCAAAACTCGGGCCATTTAATTATGCAGTTTGTGAAATTTAACTAACCGACAATATCAATCGAAGCAACTAAACATCTTATAACACTTAACTAATATTCGAGAAAAGAAATCGACCAAACAAAAGGGTCTTTGGACACGGACAGAGAATAATCAAAAACAAACTAAACAAAACCATAAACATATGCATAACACCTAAACAAAAAGCAAGAAAGGACGATAACATCGGAAACTTACCTCAAACGAAAACATGTTTGGTTTTTTTAGGGTTCTTGAACTCAGATTTGGGATTTGACAAGTTATGCTTGTATTTGACCGGAACCAAAGCTGAATAAGGCCTGGGGGACGTTAGGGGAGTGACTAGGGTGAATATGGGGTGGTTTGGTGTAGATCTAGGTTTGGTCTCGGACCTTCGAATGAAAATTCGAGACGTTTGGGGAAGATTCGAGGCAAGCTGAGTGTGGATTTGGAGAGGGGGGGGGTCATGGTGGTTCAGGGGTGTAACTATGGTAGCCACCGACATCTTGGCCACCGGACTTATGCTGAAAGGGCACCAGGGCAGCTGCTAAGGTTTCGGGGGTTTGGGAGTCCCTTCTGAGAGAGACGAAGGAACGGGGGGTGGGTGTTTGGATAGGGGGGCGGGGTAAAAGGGTTAAGTTTATATATGCGTTGAGTGTATAGATCCTGGCCGTTGGATCAAGTGAGATCTATGGCCAGGATCTATTCTCTTAGGAAGGACGATGTCGTTTAGGCGTGTGGTGGGTTGGACCAGGTAAGGAAATGGGTCGGACCAGATTAACGGGTCTAGGGGATGTGATCCTGGCCGTTGATTCGTTTGAGATCGACGGCCCAGCTTAGACGGGATAGAAACGACGCCGTTTGGACCGTGTCCGGGCTGCCTGTGTTTGGGCTGGATCGGTGTCCTGGACTTGGGCCTATTTTTTGTTTCATTTTTTTTTGGCCCAAAACGATTTTCAACACTCTTTCTTTTGTTTTCTAGTTTTAAACTAAATGAACTAAAATAAAAATAAATAACTAAAAAAATGAAATTAAAACAACCAATATTGTAACACTTTAACATAATTATCACACACATATGGAAATATTTAAGTAGGTTAAATCCCAACCTAGAATAAAAGATGCATATATATTTTTTGAATTTTCTTTTAATGACCGAATTATGGTTTAATGACATACATATTTTGTATTTTGTTTGATAAGATTAAACGAAAAATGGACAGAACCACAAATGACTACCAACACGTGTCACGTGAAAATCGAAAAATTGTACAGCGAGGCCATTTGCCATTATTTTTGATTTCTTTTTGGAGTGATTGTCCGTGAAGCAAAAATCACGTGCTTACAGGCCTTATGGAGAGCGTCACACAGGCAGACATATTTCCTGTAGCACCAACTGTCTCTCATGCTGGAGGAGGAGCCCAAACTCCTGCTACTCACACTCTGGAGCATATGGCTCCCCAGTATTAGACCCAAGCAGCTCAGCCAGTTGGAGTAGTTCAGCCGGGTGTTGTGGCACAGATTGGTGAGGGGCCAGCTATGTCTGCTAATGCCTTGTGGAGGTTGGACAGGTTCACCAAGATTTTTACTACCACTTTTGGTGGTACATCTTCTGAGGATCCCCAGGATTATTTGGACAGTTGTCATGAGGTTATACGAAAAATGGGGATAGTGGAGACCAATGGGGTCGACTTTGCTGCTATTCGTTTGTCAGGATCCGCCAAGACTTGGTAGAGGGATTATTGTTTGGCAAGACCAGCTGGGTCACCTGCTTTGACTTGGGATCAGTTTTCTCAGTTATTTCTGGAGAGGTTTCTTCCTGTATTTTAGAGGGAGAACTGTCGGAGGCAGTTTGAGCGTCTCCAGTAGGGTTCTATGACTGTCACTCAATACGAGACCAGATACATTGACTTGGCCCGTCATGCTCTTCTTATACTTCCAATAGAGAGAGAGAGAGAGAGAGAGAGAGAGAGAGAGAGAGAGAGAGAGAGAGAGAGAGAGAATGAGGAGGTTCATTGAGGGACTCGTTCAGCCTATTCGATTGCAGATGGCTAAGGAGACGGGGAGCGAGATTTCTTTTCAGGATGCGGCCAATGTGGCTAGGAGAGTAGAGATGGTTTTATCACATAGGAGTGGTCAGGGGTCTGACAAGAGGCCCCGTCATTCTGGTAGGTTCAATGGTGCCTCGTCTGGAGGCAGGGATTCTTTTGGTAGGGGCCATCCTTCCAGGCTATTTCATTCAGCACTACAGGCATCTCATGGAGCTTTAGGGGAGCATGGTTCTTATGTACCTCCTTCAGTGCTCCTATCAGAGCGCCTCCTCTTTAGAGTTATCATCATGGTCAGACGGCCCACTAGGGTCAGTCTTAATTTCCTTAGCCACAACCCTCAGGTGGATGCTTTAAGTGCGATGAGTATGCTCATATCCGGAGGGCTTGTCCGAGATTAGTAGGTGTTAAGTCACAGCATCAGGGTTCCCGTGCCATGGTTCAGGCACCAGGTGTTCTACTGCCCGTTCAGCCGGCTAGAGGTGGAGTAGAGGTGCTAGAGGTGGAGGTAGAGGTATTAGAGGTGGAGGTCAGGACGTTAGAGGTGGAGGGCAGCCAGCAGGAGGCCATACCGGAGATGCAGTTCAGAGTGGTGAGGCTCAGCCCCGATGTTATGCTCTTCTAGCTAGGCTCGATGTTGAGGCCTCCGATGCAGTTATCATAGGTACCGTTCTGGTTTGTAGTAGAGATGCTTCAGTTCTGTTTGATCCAGGGTCTACATACTCATATGTGTTGTCTTATTATGCCACGTATTTGGTCATGCCTAGTGATGTTTTGAGTGCTCCTATATATGTGTCTACACCGGTGGGTGATTCTATTATAGTGGATCGTGTCCATCGTTCATGTATAGTTGTGATTGGGGGTCTTGAGACCCGAGTAGACCTGATACTTTTGGATATGGTTGATTTTGATGTCATATTGGGGATGGACTGGTTATCACCTTACCACGCTATCTTGGACTGTCATGCCAAGACTGTGATCTTAGCCTTGCCGGGTTTACCTCGTTTAAAGTGGAGAGGGACTCCTGGTCATTCCACCCGTAGGGTTATCTCATATATGAAGGCTCGGCATATGGTTGATAAGGGATGTTTGGCCTATTTGGCGTATGTTCGTGATTCTAGTGTCGAGGTTCCTTCTATGGATTCTGTGCCTATTATTCGTGAGTTTCCAGAGGTATTTCCTTCAGACCTGCCGGGGATGCCACCCGACAGGGATATTGACTTTTGCATTGATTTGGCTTCGGGCACTTAGCCCATTTCTATCCCGCCATATCATATGACAACACCAGAGTTGAAAGAATTGAAAGAACAATTGCAAGACCTGCTTGATAAAGGCTTTTTTAGACCTAGTGTCTTGCCTTGGGGTGCGCCGATGTTGTTTGTTAAGAAGAAGGACGAATCAATAAGGATGTGTATAGATTATCAGTAGTTGAACAAGGTCACAATCCAGAATAAGTATCCATTGTCGAGGATTGATGATTTGTTTGATCAGCTTCAAGGTGCCCAAGTGTTTTTAAGATTGATTTGAGATCTGGCTACCATCAGTTGAGGATTAGGGCATCCGATATCCCTAAGACAGCGTTCTATACTCAGTACAGGCATTATGAGTTCTTAGTGATGTCATTCGGGTTGATACATGGCCCAACAACTTTCATGGATTTTCTGAACCGAGTGTTCAAGACTTACTTGGATTCCTTTGTGATTGTCTTCATTGATGATATTCTGATTTACTCCCACTACCGGGAGGAGCACGAGCAACATCTTCGAGTCGTTCTTCAGACTTTGAGGGACAGTCAGTTATATGCTACGTTTTCGAAATGTGAGTTCTAGTTGAGTTAAGTTGCATTCTTAGGTCACGTTGTATCAGTAAAGGGTATTCAGGTGGATCTGAAGAAGATAGAGGCAGTCAAGGATGGGCCTAGACCCACATCAGCTACAGAGATCCGGAGTTTCTTGGGTTTGGCGGGCTATTACCATCGGTTTGTGGAGGGGTTTTCATCTATTGCATCCCCGATGACCAGGTTGACCCAGAAAGGTGGTCGGACGAGTGTGAGGCGAGCTTTTAGAAGCTCAAGACAACTTTGACTACGGTGCCAGTATTGGTTTAGCCCACAGGTTCAGGGCCATATACATTATAATGTGACACATCCGTATTGGACTTGGTGTGGTGTTGATGCAGGATGGCAAGGTCATTGCTTATGCTTCACGACAGTTGAATATCCATGAGAAGAATTATCCAGTTCATATTTGAAGTTAGCAGCCATTGTTCACGCGCTGAAGATTTGGAGGCACAATTTATAAGGCGTGGCATGTGAGGTGTTCACGAATCACAAGAGTCTGTAGTATTGTTTTCAAGTAGAAGGAGCTAAATTTGAGGCAGAGAAAGTGGTTGGAGCTATTGAAAGACTATGATATCACCATCTTATATCATCCGGGGAAGGCCAATGTAGTAGCCGATGCTTTGAGTAGAAAGTCATCCAGTATGGGCAGTCTTGCGTATATTCCTGTCGGTGAGAGACCGCTTGCTTTGGATGTCCAGGCTTTAGCCAATCAGTTCATGAGGTTGGATGTTTCTGAGCCCAGCCGTGTGTTAGCTTACACAGTCTCTCGTTCTTCATTATTTGAGCGTATCCGAGGTTGGCAGTATGATGATCCTTATTTGCTTGTCCTTAGGGACACGGTGCAGCACGGGGGTGCCAAGTAGGTTACAGTTGGAGATGATGGAGTTTTAAGGATGCAGGGTCGTATTTGTGTGCCTAATGTGGATGGACTTCGAGAGTTGGTTCTAGAGGAGGCCTATAGTTCTCGGTACTCTGTTCATCCGGGCGCCACTATGATATATCAGTATTTGCGGCAGCATTACTAGTGGAGGAGAATGAAGAAGGATATTGTTGCATATGTGGCTCGGTATTTGAATTGTCAGCAGGTAAAGTACGAGCATCAGAGACCTGGCGGTTTGTTCGAGAAGATTGCGATTTCTGAGTGGAAGTGAGAGCGTATCACTATGGATTTCGTTGTTGGTCTCCCATGGACTCAGAGGAAGTTCGATGCAGTGTGGGTTATTGTTGATAGGCCGACCAAGTCAGCGCATTTCATTCCTGTGGCAGTTTCCTATTCTTCTGAGTGGTTAGTAGAGATTTATATCTGGGAGATTGTTCGTCTTCATGGTGTGCCCGTGTCTATTATCTCTGATCAAGGTACGCAGTTTACCTCGCATTTATGGAGAGCAGTTCAGCGTGAGTGGGGCATACGGGTCGAATTGAGCACAATATTTCATCCTCAGACGGACGAACAATCCTAGCGGACTATTCATATTTTGGAGGATATGCTTCAAGCATGTGTTATTGACTTTGGAGGTTCATGGGATCAGTTCTTTCCATAAGCAGAGTTTGCCTACAACAACAGTTACTAGTCGATCATCTAGATGGCTCCCTATGAGGCTTTATATGGTAGGCGGTGTCGGTCGCTAGTTGGATGGTTTGAGCCGGGAGAGTCTCGGTTGTTGGGTACAGACTTAGTCCAGGATGCCTTGGATAAGGTTAAGATCATTCTGGATAGGCTTCATACAGCTCAGTCCAGGCAAAAGAATTATGCCGACCGTAAGGTTCGTGATGTGACATTCATGGTCGGAGAGCGGGTGTTGCTTCGGGTGTTGCCCATGAAGGGCCTGATGAGATTTAGGAAGAAGGACAAGCTAAGCCCTAGATTCATTGGGCCTCTTGAGATTCTTGATGGAGCGAGAGAGGTGGATTATAGACTTGTATTGCCGCCGAGTTTATCAACTGTGCACCCAGTGTTTCATGTGTCCATACTTCGGAAGTATCACGGCGATCCATCCCACGTGTTAGACTTCAGCACTATCCAGTTGGACAAGGACTTGACCTATAAGGAGGAGCCGGTAGCTATTCTAGACCAGTAGGTTTGTCAGTTGAGGTCGAAGAATTTCCCTTCAGTTCGTGTGCGGTGGAGAGGTCAGCCTATTAAGGTAGCGACCTTGGAGTCCGAGTCCGATATGCGGAGCTGATATCCCTATATTTTCTCCGACGCAACTACTTTTCTTATGTCCGTTCGAGGACGAATAGTTGTTTTAGAGGTGGAGAATGTGATGACCCAAAAGGTCATCACTTGTTTTATAAGTCAATTCTGTGTCTCGAGGCCTTGAAAACCTCTTTTTATCTCACCTCAATTTGCGTGCGCAGTCCGGGCGCATTTCCGGAAAGCTTTTATGTGAAATTTAAGAAAATAATGAAATTGGCCTTTAAAGTTGAATAAAGTTGACTTTGGTCAACATTCTTGGTAAACGGACCCGGACCAATGATCCAACGGTCCCGTAGGGTCCGTAGTAAAATATGGGACTTGGGGTATGCCCGGAATTGAATTCCGAGGTCCCAAACCCAAAAAATGAATATTTTAAAAAAATTATTTGCCGGAAAATATAAAGGCTTTTAAAAGTGAATTGATGCGATTTCTTAATGGTATCGGGCTTGTATCTTGGTTACGGAGCCCGGTACAAGTTTAAAATAATAATTTAGTCGAATATGTGAAGTTTGGTAAGAATCTGAGTTCGTTGGTATAAATCGGACCTTTAGTTAAGAAAATAGAAATTTCAATGTTCTTGAGTAAATTTTATGAATTTGAGGTTGAATTCGTAGCTGTTGATGTTATTTAGATGATTTGATCGCACGAGCAAGTCCGTATGATGTTTTTAGACTTAGGTGCATGATTGGTTTGGAGCCCCGAGGGCTCGGATAAGTTTTGGATAGGCCATAGAGTGAATTTGCACTTAGGAAAAGTGCTGGTATGTTGCAGCTGTGTAACATGCCTCTGATCTTGCAATTGTGAGATCAGGCTTTGCAAATGCGAAGTTCTCAGGTTAGGAAATGCGACCCAGGCGTCGCAATTGTGAACCACTCTTGGGCAGGCCATTCTCGCAAATGCGACATTTTGGTCACAAATACGAAAGGGACAGGGGTCACAAATGCAACTATTCCTTCGCAAATGCGAAGCTCATAGGATTTCAAAGGGGTCGCAATTGAGAACCCCTGGTCGCAATTGCGACAACTGAGACCTATTAAGTGGGATTTTGACTGGATTTTTCTCATTTTTCAAACCCTAAAACATCTTGGGCGATTTTCCAAAGAAAGGTTCTTTTCCAAATCATTTGTAAGTCATTTCTAACTCATTTCTTTCAATCTAATCCATCTTTTAACAAGATTTCATCACAAAATCAAGGGATTTTTCATGGGAAATTGAGTGATTTTGGGTAGAACTTAGGATTCTCATATTTTGGGGATTTGGACCTCGATTTGAGGTCCGATTTCAAAATAAATTATATATTTGAGTTCGTGGGTGAATGGGTGATCGAGTTTTGGTTCGGCCCTCGGGTTTTAACCAAGCAGGCCCAGGGCCGATTTTTTGACTTTTTGGGGAAATATTAGAAAACCTATTTTCATGCATTAGAATTGGTTTATTTAGCATTTATTGATATCGTTAAATAAATTATGACTAGAAGCAAGAGAATTGGAAGTGGAATCGAGAGGTAAAGCGGTAGTTGAGGCTTGACTGTGTTCATGGCATTGAGGTAATTGTTTGGTATAACCTTAACTCGAGGGAATAGGGGTTGTGGTCTTATTTTCTATGTGTTAAGTGTTGAGTACGACGTATAGGTGTGGTGACGAGTATCTATACGTTGGTGTCAAGCATGCCCGTGACTCTTATACTATGATTGTTATGACTCCGTTATGTATTGTCCATGCTTAATATGATGATTATAAATGTTGAACAAGGCTTATGAAAGTATTCTTGGTAATTGACCATTGTGGAGCATTGCCTCGAGTTGAGACTTATGTTGTGAAGGGATGGTGGAAAAGAGATGAGATATATTGTTGATTCCCTTGCCGGGATGTTATGGTTTATGATATTGTTTCCCTTGCTAGGATGTTATTGTTTATGATATTGTTTCCCTTGCCGGGACGTTATTGCTTATGATACTATTTTCCTTGCCGGGATATTGTTGTTATACTATTGTTCCCTTACTGGGATTTTTTCGTGATTGGTGTTGATTTGTATACGGGTTGCACGCTACAACAATATTATAGGGGATCGGGTTGCACGCCGCAACAAAGAGTAATAAGGGTGGACAGGTGTGGCCAGGTTGCACGCCGCAACATCATTATATGATTTGGATCGAGTTGCACGCTGCAATAGTATTATATGACTGAGATCGGGTTACATGCCGCAATAATATTATATGATTAGGATCGGGTTGCACGCCGCAACAGTATTATATGATTGGGATCGGGTTGCACACCGCAACAAGAAAGAATAAAAGTGAATATTGATTCATTATTGTTTTCCTTATTCGTGCTGATATGAAATTATGGTGTTCCTTATGCTTCTTTACTGAAATTCTATTTCTACATGATATTTCCCGCAGCATGTCCCCCCTCCCATCTTTAACTGCTAGTTTCTATTATCATTATTTGTCGTATATGATTTAACTACACATGTTTATTTGGTAGTCTTGTCCTAGCCTCGTCACTACTTCGCCGAGGTTAAGCTCGACACTTACCAACACATGGGGTCGGTTGTGCTGATACTACACTCTGCACTATGTGCAGATCCCGGCATTGGAGCTTTTGGATCACAGTGAGGTTGCTGCCTTCAGTCCAGCGGAGACTCGAGGTAGTCCTGCAGACGTCTGTAGGCCTTGGCGTCCCCTTCTATCCCACTTTCTTTCTGTTCCTACTTATTTCAGAGACAGACATGTAGTTTCTTTGTTCAGACTTTATTTATAGTAATCTTAGATAGTTCGTGAGATTGTGACACCAGTTCTGGGTGGATTGTTGTTATGGAATTGTATTGGTATTAGCTTAAATGTTCAATTCTGTTCTTCTGCACTTTTAATTTCCGCTATATACTTGCATTAATTTGGTAATTTGTTAAATATAAAAGTAAAAAGGATGATTAATCAATAATGTTGGCTTACCTAGCAAGTTCAGTGTTAAGCGCCATCACGGTCCCGATGGTGGGCAATTCGGGTCGTGACAGGATGTAACCTTTTCATAGGTGATAACTTAATAGGTAAATCACGTTAATGCTTATTTTAGTGATCGGGGTATATTATAACTCTCAACTCTCAATTATCTGATCAATACCTCTCGGTTATAGAATAGTTATGCTCAAATTGGCTTTCTTAAGTCTAAATGGGTATTATTTCAAACAGTTGATATGAGATCAAGTTGAGATTTCTCTATCTCTAGTTCAAACCCTTTAATCAGACTAGCCAAAACCTTAACTAGTCCAATTTCTTGTTAACCAAATTTTTCTAGACTAAATCCATCTTTCTCAAGTAACAACCAAGTCAAATAGTTATGAATCATTGTTTGCAACCATTAATTCTAGAAATAATGCA
The DNA here is from genome assembly GCF_000715075.1 of Nicotiana tabacum. NCBI lineage: Eukaryota > Viridiplantae > Streptophyta > Magnoliopsida > Solanales > Solanaceae > Nicotiana > Nicotiana tabacum. Next base: position 151,553,522 of record NC_134101.1, read on the forward strand.
TAAACAAGGCTAAATAATAAACATCCACTCATAAAAAATCATTAGATTAATGACCCAGAAGGTTTACACTAGGGTTGGGTCACAACCCTAGAGAGAAACTAGCTACTCATACTAAAAGTGAAGAAAACAAAGAAGAAGAACTAATTAGAGCCATAAACTAAGATTAAATTGATAAAACAAATGTTTCTTCACCCAAAATGGTCACTATCCTAAACAGAAAAATATAACTACTACTGCTCAAAACAATACAAAACTTTCCCTAAAAAGTGCTTCCCGTCTATTTATAATGCCCTGAAATTCACCGACAAAGATGCCCTTCCGGAGGTTCTTTGGTCGCACAATTCCATGTGCGATACACACTTTGCTTAGCTTCTTCAAGTGGAGAGATTCTGCAACCACAAAATTCCATCTGTTGTTGCACTTCAACTTCTGTAGCTGCACTTTTCCTTCTGGGGCTGCACTTTTGGCAAAACTTCACACTTGGTCATTTTGCACATTCTCTGAACTTTTTGAATTCTTGTCAATGCGATCAGTTTTTGCAGCCGCACAATTTGGTGTGCGGACCGCACTTGTTAGCATCCTTTGAGGATCATGTATCAGTTTTGCGGCTGCAGATGTATTTCTACGGACCACACTTTCTTCTGCGGCCACAAAATTCCTTCTGAGGATCGCACTTTGGCTTGGTGCACTTCTTCTTGCCTTTATGAGCTAGAACACTCCTTTTTAAGTTAGAACCTTTCGTTTAGGTCCAATTCTCCAGCATGCCTGGAATTTGCGCAATTTCATTAGTTTTGGGAATAAGAATCAACACTTTTCAACTAAAACTAAAGAAAGAAAGTACTAATAAGTGGTTAAATCTACACTTATAAATGATTCCCACAGAGGCGTATATTTTAAAGTATATGCGTATATATATATATGTATCATGCATTTCATGTTAATCGCCCTCAGAGGCACTCAGATGCTATAAGTTGTATCTTATCTATCTCTCTTTTTATTACTGTTCTTATTTACGCTTTCCTCCCTTACATACTCAGTACTTTATTCGTACTAACGTCTTTTTTTCCTTTTATGGAAGCTACATGTCGTGCTATAGGTTTGGATAGACAGATTGACGGCCATCCCAGTAGGCTACCAGTTCAGTAGGAAGTGCTGTCGCACTCCACTTGTCTGGGAGTTGCCTTTTGAGTTTGTATACTTAGGTACATATGTTTATGGTTATGGAGAGGCCATGTCGCGATCTTATATTATTTATGTACTCCTTAGAGGCTTGTATACAGATATCATGTGTATAGGTGTTTTATTCGGCCTTATAGGCCTGTGTATCTCATGTATATCATTTTGGGATTGTCATTTATCGAGTATTCTTTATGTTATGTTCGAGTTATCTCATGAGCCTTTCTAGACCATTTACAAATGATATTATGGTTAAAGATACGTTTACGTTGGTTCTCGGCAAGCAAGGGCCAGGTGCCCATCGCGACTCTCCGGTTTGGGTCGTGACAGTCGGGGATATTGAAAAAGTTATTTGTCTTTCAACATTTTAGTCGTCATTGAAAACTTCACAATTATTTGTTCATGCTATTACTTTTTTGTCATTAAAGAAAGAGAAAAGTAACTAGCGAAACTCTCGTAAAATAGTAATTGAAATTTGTATTTACATCCTCCATTATGTAGGGGTATAGGTAACTTGAATTGTCTTGCTTAATTGGCTTTTACGTAGTCCTTTGTTATTTTATAATTATTCGGTGTTCGAAATCCTCTAGAATGACTAATTCGAATTCGCACTATATATAGTCCATTAAAGGAAGAAGTGTTCTCTCATGTTAAATTTGTCCATCCTTAGAGCCAAATCAAATCCAACACCTTTCGTTAAAGATAAAACGATCTTATTAGAGGAAACTACAAGAATAGCCACTAATAGAAAATATCTACCAATAATAAGCCATTACAAAAAGTAACCATAAAAAGTTACCGACAATATACAATATTCAAAATATATAGGCAACTTTTTTTCCAATGAGTAATGTTTGGAATTCATTGGAAACACATAAATAAAGTAATATACAAAATTTGAGATTGGAGGTGATTTGGGCTAGTTTGAAATCAAAATTCGTAATTAACGATAGACAAAATTCATAAAATATAGGCAAAAAAGTTATTTTTCAATGGGTATGGTTAAAATTTACTAAAAACACAAATAAGATAATATATAAATTTGAGGAAGATTGGAGGTGATATGAACTAGTTTTGAGTATAAAATCGTAGCTGAAATGAAGTTTAAAAGTTTATCTATGATATATGTATCAAACATGTTTCTCATATACATGTATATATGGATATACAGGAAATACACAAACGATATATATTTGATACACAAAAGATACATATATTATCTTCTTCCATGTTCATCTTATTTCTTCGAATTTAGCTAAAAATTTAATTCAAACCACCTAAAAACTCTACCAAATCGTCCCAAAATTGAGATTCGTACTCCCTAAAATATACCAATATATTTTAACAATACTCACTCGAAATAAATTTTAATTTTGAAAATCCAAATTTTTGAATTCAAGCTTAAGCAAGCTTCAATGGCTATCCATAGTATTTTCAGTTTAATCATTCGACTCAATCCAATAATTAGCGTTTAGTGGTGAATTCTAAATCAAAGTAAGTGCTTGATTCTCTGAATTTGAACATAAAGTATTTAAAATATTCTAATAGCGCTCAAGTTCGGTGTCCCAAAGGTTTGAACTGCCTTTGTGTTTTCTCCTACTGTTTTTGCAAAATATATTTGTTTTAATAATTGTGTTCGAAACAATGTTAATTGTGTTGTTTAAGTAAGTACTTAGTAAAAAAATCATGAATGCTTTAAAAACTAAACTTTTTTTGGGATTAAAATGACATTTGGGTTATCTTAGGAAGATATTTTGTTTTGAGCTAGTTTTAGTTTAAATTGTTTATGAACTTACAATTTTTCATTTTATTAAGCCCATCACATTCATAATTAGTGGCACTTATCCATGAGTATATTTATAGTAAGTAGTTAGAACTTTGCAAAATCTAATTAAGACAATATAAAGTCTGAATGTCAACCAATAGTCGCCTATGGTAATAATTTAACTTTGAAAATCTAATTATACATTTCAAATTTTAAAACTCCGCCCATGGTAACAAATTAATAATCAGAATCAAAAATATATATTTCAAATATCCAGAATGGTAAGAGATTAACTTTTAGAATCTAATTACATATTTTTAATTTCCAAAATAGTAACAGATTAAGTTTTAGAATCTAATTTCATATTTCAAATTCTCAAAATCCAATCATAAGAATTTGATTTTGCACACCCTATAGTTGTTTTACAAGCTATAAAAGGATACTCTTGGTTACTTTGATTATCCAAAGTAATTAAATAATTATAGAAGAACAACAAAATCTATTGGAGAATCATTACTATATTTGTAGAAGCAGAACAAAAATGGCTAAGCTTTTCACATTCATCCTTCTCGCTGCTGCTCTTTTTCTTGGTATATAACAACACAGACATTCTTTCTTTTCCTTTTTCTTTTCAGATACTAGACATTTACTATCGCGACCCAAAACTAACCCTATCTCGATGGCGCCTAACGTGGTACTAGGCAAGCCGACACATTACCAAAAATAATTAATATTTTTATTTTTAAGACAAAACCAAAGCTATTTAACAATAAAGCTGCATAAGGAGTTTAAATCAAAACAATAGTGCAGAAAGAAAGCCCGACATCAGGGTGTCACTAGTCATGAGCATCTACTATAACCGTCTGACAATATCAAGACTAACATATCCTGGAAATAACTGAATACAACTAAGGGAGGATAAGGAGGGAGAAAAGCAGGGCTGCGATTGACAGACAACTATCTTACTAACTCCGATGGATCTGCCACTAAGTAATCAATACCCGCCACCGGATTCAGAAATACCTGGATCTGTACACAAGATGCAGGGAGTAATGTGAGTACGCCAACTCAGTAAGTAATAAAAGTAAATAGAGACTGAGTAGTAGTGACGAGCAATAAAACATATACAGTTCATATCATGAAATCTCAGTAAAATATAGCAGGCTTTTAAAAACAGGGTTTTGAATCAACTCAGCTCATTTAAATCCAGTTTCATTAAAACCATTTAAAACAACTTTCAATAGTTTTCAACGAAGTGATGAAACAGTGAGTAAAATGATGAAAACATAAACAACCCCTTAGGCAAAACTCACTCGTATACAGCCCCTCGGGCAACATAAATCAAGAACAGCCCCTGGGCGAACATCACTCGTGAACAACCCCTTGGGCAAACATGAATCATAAATAGCTCCTCGGGCAAACCTCACAGTCACTCATATACAGCCCCTCGGGCATTACCTCACAATCGCTCGTAAACAGCCCCTCGGGCACAATATGAATCAAGAACAACCCATCGGGCAAAATATCATATCACTCACTCAGGGTACCCGCGCTCACTAGGGATGTACAGATTCCGGAGGGGTTCCTACAGCCCAAGCTCTATAACAAGCCACCTCGTGACATAAATCAATCAGGCCCGCGGCCTCATAACAAGCCATCTCGTGGCATAAATCAATCAGGCCCGCGGCCTCACAAAAATCATGAATCAATAACAATATGCTGCGGTGTGCAGCCCGATCCCATAATATCCTCATAACACAGGCCCTCCGCCTCACTCAGTCAAAAACCTCTCAAGCCACTAGGGCTATCAGTAAAACAGGGTGCTCAGCCCAAAATATCATTTTATGCATCAAAATGGAGTAATAAAGACTGAGTTATGAAATCAGTAAATACAGCATGACTGAGTATAGATCTTAAATCAAAAACAATGAGAGGATAGTAAGAAAAAGCGCTTAAGGGTCCAACAGCTCTGGCACAAGGCCCAAATATGGCATTCAACCCAATTTATAGAAAATTCTTTCTAAAATACATAACTATCATATAATTTAAGTCAAATACACAACTTTATAGTTGCTACGGGATGGACCAAGTCACAATCCCCAACGATGCACGCCCACACGCCCATCACCTAGCATGTGCATCACCTCAACATAGTAAAGCAGTGTGAGATCCGGGGTTTCATACCCTAAGGACAAGATTTACAATCATTACTTACCTCAAACAAGCGAATTCCAATACCGAGTAAGCCAAGCGATGCTCCAAAAATGCCATCTCGCATGTTCCGACTTTCGAACGGCTCGAAACTAACCAAAAACAACTCAAATACATCAAACAATGCCAAAGCAACCAATCCTAATCGAAAAAGGTCGAATCTTTTCAAAAAGCCCAACCCGGGCCCGCATATTGGAACCCAATAAAATTCACAGAATCCGACAACCCATTCAATTATGAGTCCAACCATACTAGTTTCATCCAATTCCAACTCCGAATCGATGTTCAAAACTTAAAAATTCACTTTATGAAACTTTAGGCAAAAACCGCCAAATTTCACTTTGAGATCATCAATCAAATGCCAAAAACGAAGGTGGATCATGAAATATAACCAAAACCGAGTAGAGAACACTTACCCTAATACATATCGCCTCCAAAATCACCCAAATCCGAGCTCCTAACTCAAAATGTGATCAAATGAACAAACCCATATTTTATATATTTTTTTGCCAGTTGTTTTGCCTTGATTCTCATGCCAAATAATCCTGAAACTCGCTTTTGATACTTCCAATGGATTTCTTGTGAAATTTTAGTCAAGTTAGGCTCTTGAATCACTTCATTTGACCTTATATTGAAGGAGATATGTTGGTTTTAATATTTCAAAATAGTGCAGATTATTAAATACGAATTCAATAGCAATTTCGTAATTAATGTGAAAAATCTGGCAGCCCAATTCTTAGTAAAATGATCATAAAATCCTCATACGATGTCCAAATTCTACTATTCCTTTTGCTATGACTCCATAATTACGATGCGGATCTAATGATTCAATAAAAATAGAAATTGGATCTCATTTGCTTAATGTAGTACCATTTATGTTTGAAAAACGACGTTGAAACATAAAAAACGAGCGCAACACAACCCAAACCTATCTGAAACTCACCGAGCTTCTCGGTACTCTGTTCAAACACACCAAAAAGTCTCATATCATAACACGGACCTACTTGAGGCCTCAAAATACATATAACAACATCGAAACGACGAATCACACCTCAATTCGAAATCAATGAACTTGAAACTTCAAACTTCCACAACCGATGCCGAAACCTATCAAATCATGTTCGATTGACCTCAAATTTTGCACACAAGTCACATTTGACATTATGGACCTGCTCCAACTTCCGAAATCGGAATCCGACCCCGACATCAAAAGTCCACTCCCGATCAAACTTTCCAAAATTCCAACTTTCGCTATTTCAAGCCAATTCTACTACGGACCTCGAAATCACAATCCGGATGCGCTCCTAAGTCCAAAATAACCCAACGGAGCTAACAGAACCATTAGAAATCCAATCCGAGATCAAATTCTATAAAATCAAAACTTGATCAAACCTTTCAAATTTAAAGCTTCTAGCTAAGAATTATTCTTCCAAATCAATTCCGAATAACCTGAAAACCAAAACCGACGATCCACATAAGTCATAATACTTCCTATGGAACTACTCATGCCCTCAAATAACCGAGCGAAGTGCAATTACTCAAAACGACCGGTCAGGTCGTTACATTTACGTGCTAATATCATGTACATATTACTTTGTAAGTATGAGGCGTTAAAAAAATAGCGTCCAAGTTCAATATTTATATTTTACCTTTCTTTTTTATTGGATGCAGTTGGAACAGTGATCCCATCAACAAAGACAGCAAAGACCTGCTTCCAAATACATACAGAAATATTGTGCGATCAAGGCAAAGTTGAGCCAAAATGCTTGCCATTTTGCAAGCAGAAATTTGGACCCCATGCTGGTGCCTAATGCATTGAAAATGTTGGCGTTGAGGGTCCTTTTTGTGCTTGCAATTATCCTTGCTAGTCACCTTTTATCTTTCCTATTTTAGTAAACTTAATAATCCCTATATGATATTTGCCATCCATGGCAATCTTATAATATAATAATGTATTCTTTGTGAGCCTTGGTAATGAAAAGTCTCTTTTTATTTATATTTTTCTGTTCTATTTTTATTCATTCTTCATTCATGGGAATTATATTGGTTAAATGTTTAGAGGTATGCTCATAGAGAATTGAATTTATTAAGTGCAATGGACTCAAGGATACAAAATATCTTATATTATACAAAACGAAAAAAATATATTTCATTTTTATTCAATTTTAAGTATGAAAACCACTGTATAAACCTAAATTAATAAATTAACTGGAGAAAAATGGGATTCCTCTGTTATATTCTTCACTATTAAGCCTTATTTTCTAATAGGGGGTGTTCTCCTCCATCCTTGGTCCTGGTTCAGTGCATGAGCTTCTCGAATATGGTTGTAAAATAGCATACAACACCATTAAATTTGCTCTTTCAGGAAGTCGATTCACGTCACCATTCACATTTTCCACCCCAACTCCCATATAGACTCACAACACTTCAAATATGGGACATACATTTTTCAGATTCACAAATACGATTATATTTGAGAATTAGAAGATTGAGCTTTCCATCCAAAAGTATCACTTGAAGAAGAAAGAAGAATTGGGGAAGAGGTGGGGGGGGGGGGGGGATTAAAAAAAAGCAACTATGGTGTATATAAATAATAAAAGAAGCACATTTTGGCAAAAGTTTATAAAACGAAATAAATATTAAATATCATGTCATGCACAGGGACACACAACATGAAAATTCTTGTAAAAGAAAAATAAAAATTAGTTGGTGTGAAAACTAGAGTTTTATTTTGAGAAGAATTAACTCATTAATTTACTGCAGTCATGGTACAATTTAAATACATACAAGAGACCATCATGGATGAACTATATCTACAGCTTGTGATAATCCTATTTACATGAATGACTTGTCTACAAGGTTTAGTACTTATCCATTAGAGTCCTATAACTTTCCTATTCCTGCTGATAGTTGGGTTGACTACTTTTTGGGGCAAGTATCACTACAAGAAAAATGCTCAATAGCGAAGGAAAACCTGGTCCCTAAAAATAAGTAATTGGTTCCAAATAATCGATAGCAACCAACTACTCTGGTCCTTAAAGCTTTCGCCGGTAAAGGTCGTTAAGTACGAGATTGGGTGCTCGTCGCTAAAACTATTTTGCGACCAATTTAAAACTAGCCCTTAAATGATTTTGAAGGACCATATTTCTGGTGCCTATTTGCATATTTTAGGGACTAAATTCTCGGTCCTTAAAATATTTTTGCGACTAGTTTAAATGTGGTCCTTACAACATTTTGCGACCAGTTAGAAGCTGGCCGTTATATATTTTTCGAGAAGTTTAAAGCTGGTCCCTAGCTCGAACAAGTTATCACTATAAAGATAAAGGTTTAGCAACCAAATTTTCTATCCGTAAAAAGAATTTAAGGACTAACAGTATAGTCCCTAAAGAAACAAGTCACAAGTCCTTAAATCACATTCAATTTGCAACTTGAAAATCGAGTGATGTTGCTTCCATAAAATATTTCAAATGATCAACATCAATTAGTTGCAGCTTATATCAATGATGTAAGCTAATCACAATATTGTGTTGATAAACATTTAGCAAAAAATATATCACTAATATTCCTCGATTGTAATGTAAATTTTCTTGAAATTCCCAACAAAATGATGGTTAATCTGTATGTCGTCAAAAATCTGCTTCTAGTAAACTTCATTATCCAAAACCTATAGAAGAAATAAGAAATTTTAGTTAGAAAAATTATATATAACAGTGTAGATGGAGCAAAATCAGGGGTAGGCATAAGATTATAAAAATAACAAAGAAAAAAGAAGCAATGGAAAATTAATAGCTAGACACCATTGTTCCTTTCATCTTATTAACTTAGATTGGTTTGTCAACAAAAGGTGGAATGAATAAATCATCATAAATAATAAAATTTTTAGGAAGAACACTAGCAGATCTAAGTACTTGTGTGGTTGCAGAATTTCCACATATATTGGCTCTAAATCATGAGCAATTTCCTTAACAAACCACTGTCCACCAACATATGAGCAATTTCCTTAATAAACCATTATCCACCAACACATCCAAAAACCTAAGCTCAACTTCTATTACTCTGTTTATGGCAGGTCCGATGAAAAAATGCTATCATATCTTATAGTAGTAACTAACATTCAACCCTGGAGTACGCTTTAAATCAAGTTAAAAATAACAAATAACATCTAAATACAAAAGAAGAAGGAAAAGAACTTGGGTTTCCTTCCAAGATGCACCTAATTTAACATTGCAGCACGACACATAGTCTAAGCATCGTCAAGTGAAGTAAATGACCGCCACCACGTGGCTCTCTCTAACTTTACCCAAGTAGTGCTTCACCCGGTGACCATTGGCTCGGAATGTTATTTTTCTTTTTCTTCAAATCCAATGCACCGAAGGGTGTCACACGAAGTATTTCAAACGGACTACTCTACTTGGACTTGAGCTTCCCGGGAAATATCCTCAACCTTGAGTTAAACAACAATACAAGATCACCAACCTTGAACTCTTTGTTCCAAAATGTACTTGTCATGAAGATATTTCATCTTTAATTTATACAAGGACGAACTCTTATATACATGGCACCAGAACTCATCCAACTCATTCAAGTTTGCAACCCGCAAGTTAGAGGCTACATCCCAAGCAAGGTTCAATTTTTTCAAGGCCCTGATTGTCTTGTGCTCCAGTTCCACCGGAAGATGACAAGCTTTCCCAAACACTAACCGGTATAGAGATATTTCGATGGGTGTTTTGTAAGCGGTACTATAAGCCCATTACACATCATCAAGCTTCTTGGACAAATCTGTCTGATTTATATTTACCGCTTTAGACAAGATACTCTTTATCTCCTGGTTGGAGACTTTCACTTGACCACTAGCTCGTGGATGGAAGGGAGTTGTGACCTTGGGAGTAACACCATACTTGCTAACTATGACCCCCATCGCTTATGATTGCACGTGGGGTACCAAATGTTTTAAAAATATTTCTCACCTCATTATTAGGTAAGGCGATAACCTCAACCCATTTGAACACATAATCTACCACAACCACGATGTAAGTGTTTTCACACGGACTCACAAAAATGTCCCAAAAAGTCAATGCCCCAAACATCAAACATATCAATCTCCAAAATGGTTGTGAGGGGCATCTCATATTTCTTTGAAATTCACCGGTCCGTTGACATTCATCACATATTTTCACTAAATCACTTGCATCCTTGTAAAGAGTAGGATAATAGAAATCACAACCAAGAACTTTGGCCGCCATTCTTGCTCCACCATGATGACAACCATATGGCGAAGAATGACAAGAACCAAGAATATCACCTTGCTCTTCTTCCGGCACACACCTTATAATCACCCCCATCCTTACAAATCCAGAAAATGGTGTGGCTCATCCCAATAACAATCTTGACAATCTCGTTTGAGATTCTTCCTTTTATTTGAAGAGAACTCATCCGTAATGATGCCATTCACAAGAAAATTTTCAAATGGCACCTCTTTTACTAAAATTGTCAAAAGTTGCTCATCGAGGAAAGAGTTACTGATTTCAGGGACATCATGTGACCTCCTTCCTCCTCAAAACGAAACAAGTGGTCTGCTACTTAGTTTTCACTACCTTTCTTATCTTGAATATCAATATCAAATTCTTGCAACAAGAGTACCCATCTCATCAACCCAACTTTAGATTCCCTTTTGCTCACAAGATAGCGAAGTGCCGTATGATCCTGTGGACATTAACTTTGGCACCCATCAAGTACGGGCGAAACTTCTCTACTGCAAACACAATATCAAAGAGCTATTTCTCCGTAACGGTGTAATTAACTTGGACAGTATTCATTGTCTTACTAGCATAGTAAACCAAATGAAAAACTTTGTTGATACATTTTCCCAAAATAGCCCAACCGCTAAGTCACTTGCATCATATATGAATTCAAAAGGCAAGCTCCAATTTGGAGCGGTAATGATAGGAGTGGTTGTAAACTTGAGCTTCAATTGTTCAAAAGCCCTCATACAATCATCATTGAAATGGAACTTAGCATCCTTATCAAAGAGCTTACACAATGGGTTCACCGCTTTAGAGAAATTTTGATAAAGCACCGGTAGAAGCCTGCATGGCCTAAGAAACACCGCATACCCTTCACCGAAGTTGGGGGTAGAAGCTTAGAAATTACCTCAATCTTTCCTTGTCAATTTCAATTCCATTCCTTAAGAGTTTATTGCCAAGGATAATACGTTCCTCAATCATGAAATGATATTTCTCCTAATTGAGCACCAAATTGGTCTTTTCACATCTAGCCAACACTTTGTTCAAATTTGCAAGACAATCATCAAAAAAATCCCCAACCACCGAGAAGTCATCCATGAAAATTTCAAGGTATTCCTCCATCATGTCTGCGAAAATAGCCATCATACACTGTTGAAAAGTTGTCGTGCATTGCATAAACTGAAAGGCATCCTCTTGAAATCAAAAGTACCATAAGACATGTAAAGGTTGCTTTCTCTTGATCTTCTGAAGCAATAAGAGTTTGGTTGTAGCCCGAGTACCCATCATGAAAACAATAGAAAGCACAACCAGCCAATCTATCTAAAATTTGGTCCAAGAAAGGGAGTAGAAAGTGATCCTTCCTTGTGACTTTGTTCAGCTTACGATAATCCATACAAACTTTCCAAATGGTCACCGTTCTTGTGGAATAAACTCATTCTTATCATTGGTAACAATGGTCATACCCCCTTATTTGGGACATATTGAACTGGAGAGATCCATGAACTATCGGAAATGTGGTATACAATCCCGACATCAAACCACTTGATAATCTCCTTCTTGATCACTTCTTGCATAGCCTTATTGAGTCTTCTTTGATGTTCAATGGACGGTTTAACACCATTCTCCAATTTGATCTTATGCATGAAAAATGCGGGGTTATACCCTAAATATCCGCCAAAGTCCACCCAATAGCCTTCTTCCACTTTTGCAACACCACCAATGTGTAATCAACCTGCACGTTAGTCAAACAAGAGGAAAAAATAACCGGTAAAGTAGAACAAGGGCCAAGAAATTCATACCGAATGTGTGGAGGCAATGGCTTCAACTCCAAAGTAGGTGGATCTTCAATAAAAGGCTTTGTAAGAGGAGTCTTCCTATTCTCAAAATCCAAAGATAATTTTCGAGGTGCATAGTTGTACGACCCCATTCCTTACAAAGAATTTACACACTCCATGTGTATACGGCTAAAATTGGAGAGCCCGATTTTGTGATTATTATGATATCCGCAGCCTATTTTCAAAAGGCTCGAGTCCAATTCTAGGTTCGAACCTGAGGGTCCTATATGCTCGACCTCGGGGCAGAGTAGATCGACGACTATGATGAACGAGTAGGAGATTCCCAAGGCACATGATTAAAGCTCACCAGGTCTGTTAGGCTAGTTCAAGCCGGTACCGTGGCATTAAATGGCTGTACCAGTCATATATCTTTGTAATAAATGCACTTGTACTAGGTTTGGATTCCCCATGGTATATAAAGGGGACACTTGTAATTTAGTAAAATATATCTCACACATAACATTCGATACAAGAACATTCTTTCTGCTCTCTAACTTAAACATATTCTCTTGATTTTGCTATTTATTGCTTACATTTATTGTGTTCTGTTTATTGTTCTTCATTTATTGCTCATTATTGACCATAAAGAGCCTTTATCAAAGCTCTTAACACTTTTAGCCCTTCATTGGCTGCCCATAGCTCATTGTCGAGCTCAACCTCGAGGCCCCGATTCTCAGCCGCTCGGTCTTCTTAAACATATTATTTTCAAGTTCTTATATTATTCCTTAATCTCATTCTTAGCATATATTGGCTAACAACTAGCATAAGATATATCACATATTTTTAGAACCACAAAATTAAATCTAATTATAATTACCATTTTCAAGGTAAAAAGTTTGGCGCCCATCGTGGGGCTAAAAATAATAGTGATTGTTTTCTTGCAGGTTTAACAATAACGCAAGTTATCTTTCATGATTTTTCTTGTCTACGAATCTTTGGTTTCAGGTCAAAATGTCTAACTCAGTAAATGCATATGAAAACAACGGTCTTGAAGACCATGGAGAGAATGGTGTGGCCGTTCCAGGTATTGGTGTACCACCATGAAACCCTGAGGATGCACTAGAGCCAATCCCAGCGGATGTGGTCTCATGCGATGACCAACACGTCGATAAAAGCTCCCACACTAACAGGAGCATACACCAAGGAGACTAATAAGAAGCTCAGAAAACCCTAGCTCGGGAGGAACATGAGGTTAGCCTTCACGTTATTTTTGAGATGTTGCAGGAATAACAGATGGCAATTGCTCAACTACAAAGCCACCAAAAAACCCTAAGTACAGCGGCCTCGGAAATGGCCCCTCGAACCGAACAGGTACCTAAAAGGTCAAGCAACAATGGGTCAGCAGCCGACCCTGCTATTATGAAGATACTCGAAGACCTCACAAAGAGGATTGAGTCGGGCGAAAAAATGATAGAAGCCAACGACAAAAAGGTAGAGACCTACAACTCGAGGGTCGATCATATCCCAGGTGCACCCTCGATCCTGAAGGGTGTTGATTCGAAGAAATTCATACAAAAACCATTCCCATCAGATGCCGATACAAAGCCCATCCCGAAGAAGTTTAGAATGCCCGATCTCCCGAAGTACAATGGGACCTCAGACCCCAATGAGCATGTCAAAGCTAACACTTGTGCGGTAAAGGGCAACAACCTAAAGGACGACGAGATCGAATCCGTCGTGCTAAAAAGGTTTGGAGAAACACTCTCGAAAGGGGACATGATGTGGTATCACAACCTAGCCCCGAATTCCATAGAGTCATTTGACATGTTGGTAGATTCTTTCATAAAGGCACATGCCGGTGCCATCAAGGTGGCTACAAGGAAATCTGATGTCTTCAAAATCAAACAAAGGGAAAACGAGATGTTGTAGGAGTTCGTATCTCGCTTCCAAATGGAGAGGATGGAATTACCACCAGTCTCTGATGACTGGGCAGTACAGGCCTTCACTTAAGGCTTGAATGAGCGAAGCTCGGTGGCTTCAAAGTAGCTGAAGCAGAATTTGATTGAATACCCTGCCATGACTTGGTTGGATGTCCACAACCGATATTAGTCAAAGATTAGGGTCGAGGACGGTCAACTAAGAGCCCCCTCGGGCTCGGTATATCCAAGAAAACTCCTGGCAAAGGAGCCAAAGCCAAACAAGGAAAGGTACCAGCCATACACCGAAGATAGAACAAATGCCCCAAGGCGCAACATACCTTGAAACGATCGAAGAACAGATCGAGGTCAGAATCCTTGGGGACTTGTGAGCAAAGTCAAATTCAATAGGCACACAGGACTGACGAAGGCACCCCATCTGTCGGAATACAACTTCAACGTTGACGTTTCAGACATCGTATCTGCCATTAGTAAAATCAGAGACACCAGGTGGCTAAGACCTATTCTATCAGATTCGTCGCAGAGGAACCCCAACTTAGTGTGGAATTTCATGGCACACACGGTCATAGGACTGAAGATTGCAGACAGCTCCGAGAAGATGTAGCCCGGCTACTCAGCAAAGGGCACCTCCGAGAGTTCCTTAGCGACCAAGCCAAAAATTAGTTCCGGGAAAAGGAGGCAAACAGGAAAAATGAAACAAATGAGCCACAATATGTCATCTACATGATCATGGGAGGAATTGACGTCCCACATGAGCCCACTATCAGAAGAACAAAAATATCCATCACCAGGGAAAAATGAAATCGAGGTTACATACCTGAGGACGCTCTCACGTTCATCGATGAGGACATTGAGACCCTGTCTCAGCCTCATAACGACGCACTGGTAATCTCTTTTCTTGTAAATACATTTCAAATTAAGCATGTACTTGTGGATCCAGGTAGCTCAGCCAACATTATCAGGTCGAGGGTGGTGGAGCAACTCGGACTACTTGACCAAATTGTGCCCGCCTCTCGAGTCCTCAATAGATTTAACATGGCGAGCAAAACAACGAAAGGGGAAATTACCCTCCCAGTCAACGTGGCCGGCACGACCCAAAATGCCAAATTTCATGTCGAAGGAGACATGAGGTACACTGCCTTGCTTGGAAGGCCATGGATACACTGCTTGAGAGCTGTACCATCAACCCTTCACCAAATGATGAAGTTTCCGATGAAGGACAGAATAAAAATCGTGTATGGAGAACAACATGCAACAAAGGAGATGTTCGCGGTGCACGATGTGGCACTGACATCAACGCCTTCAACGTCGAAGGAGCCAAAAGATAAGAAAATAGTGAAGTAGCAATCATGAGACACATCCTCGGCTACAACCGAATAAAACAAACAAAGGACCGTACCGCGTCCCCTAACCAAACATTTGGAGCATATCGAGGCTCAAAGCACCATCACCACTAAGGTATAACAATCTCCCTTTTTATTTACATCTTATACTGACCTTTGTGTAGATGTCCAACCAAAACAGTCGAAGCGCTACCCAGCTCGAAGACCTTAAGGTTTCAAAGCATATGTTGCACTTTTTTCCTTCGATCGGGTTTTATCCCAAGAAGGGTTTTACCGACAAGGTTTTTAACAAGGCAACATCTATATGCTACATAAGGAGAATTTTGCAAGTGTTCAAGGCTTCTCTTTAATCAACCTCGAACACTGGGGGGCATCCCCCCGGAAGAGCACCTTCTCAAAGAAGTCAAGATGTGCCAAAAAGGGTCTCGATGGGAAAGTGATGTATCGAGCCAAACGGTCGAATGAACCGTGTACACATAGAATAATTGAGCCCTTGACGGTGAAAATATGTATACTTGTGCCAAGTAATCAAAGAATAATTTTACCTCCATCAAAACACTTTATGCTTCAAGGAAGTACGCTACTTTAACAAGAAATGGCTCCAGAGCCAAGGATTTCCGAAACACTCGGGGACTGACGTCAAAAACTCGAAGCGGTAAGACCTCCGGGTTGGGAACTTCGAATTCGTAAGCCCTCAATGAGGCAACACCAAGTTTACAAAGAACGACTCCAGAGCCAAAATATTTTCGACGGTAAGGGGACTGTCGTCAACTGTCACCTCAACGATATTTCAAAAATCCAAGGTAGTAAGAACCCAGGCGGGCAACCTCGAGGCAGTAATACCTTCATAAGGCAATACCAAATCTGTAAGACCTCAAGCAAGGCAGGAACTATACTTGTACCAAGTAACCTATTTGTAAGACCTCAAATAAGGCATGTTCAAATTTATAAGACCTTACAAAAGGCATAAATCTTGATCTTAAAGTTAAGGCTATATATCCGAACTTATAAGACCCCTAAAAAGGCATACCCTTGATACAGACGCCGAAACTACTTCAGTCGAGGACTGAAAGGCTCTGACCGAACACAATGACTACGGTCACAAGGCTATACCAGCTGAACTAACGTGACTCGGGGACACCCAATCGTCGCTATAAAATCACAGGCATTCAATTACTTCGAAAAAACTTCGAAAAGAACCGGTTAATCAGGCTACCCTCGGTATAAGAAAAAGAGCTTCGATCATATCAGCTCCAAACAATAGGCTTCGAAACAATTCAGCCATCGAGCGAAACCTTCCGAGGTGCTTAATTACCGCTACCTAATGGCTCATAATCGAGGTTCTTATCGAACTGTCAAAGAGTCGGGCGAACACCAAAACATCAAAAAAGTCTTTAGCGAGGGAAATAAAGCCTACATTAGAGATCGTATCGACCCAATGCGTAGTCTCCAGCTTAAAATTAAAGGTCGTACCAACCCAAAGCGCAAGAGCCACTATCGCTAGCTTAAAATGAAAGGTCGTACCGACCCAAAACGTAAGAGCCCCTGTCGCCAGCTTAAAATGAAAGGTCGTACCGACCCAATGCGTAAGAGCCACTATCGCCAGACTATATTAAGAGGTCATATCGACCCAACCCTTAAGAGCCTAAGGTCCAGCTTAAAACTTAAGGGTCAATGAGCTTGAGTCAAAATCCGACTCGGAGAATGAGCCCGAAACAAAAATGCCTAAGGGCAAATGCATAAGAGCCCATATTCCAGCCTACATTAGAGGTCGTACCGACCCAACGCATAAGAGACTACTAACTATCCCAACGAGTCTCAGGGCCGAATTACAAATCGAAAGGTTTTTTTATATATATGCATGTATGAAACAATGAGGCTACATTTATAAAGTTATCTAAGAACACTTTACAAAGAATCAAATAGAAAAAGCCTAGTCTATTTTCCCCTCGGGAATTGCAGCCCATCGGCCTCTTATCCACTATCCTCGGCATCAGACAAGAGGAATTTAGCATCGTATTCATCTGCCCTGGCCTGCGCTATCTCTTTAGAGTGATTGAAGCCCCTACCGTGAATCTCTTCGAGGGTTTCCCTCCAAGATTTGCACCGGGCATATTCATTACTTCTGTTATCTCGATTGGAAGCACCTCTCAACTTTGCTCAAACCTCAGTAGCATCTTTTAAATAGACGGCCACTGTGTTGTCAGCCTTAGCCCGAATTTCTTCAGCTTCAGTCCGAGCATCCACGACCTCGACCTTCATCTCCAAAAGCTTGGACTCGAGCCTTGCAATCCTGCTCATCTAAACCAAGGTGTTTTCACAGGCATTCCGAAGCTGTACCTCAAGTGCAGAAACCTTGGCTACAGCATTCTTCTTGTCCGTAACATGGACATCTATCTGAGCCCTTAGCTCGTTACACTCATGCTTGGCCTGGCCAACCTCGCCCCAAAGGCATTCCAGATCCTCTGTCTTGCTTTGCAACTGAGGTATCAAAATATTAATCCCTGAGTATAGAAAAAGGAGCATGCACTCCCTTAGAACAAAGGTTACCTGTTTCTCAAGGTGGCTCTCGCAGTTCAAGCTTCGATTCACCTCGTACCGAAGGTGCCTCAATTCTTTCCCCCTTTCATCACAAAGAAGCCTCAGGGATTTCTCCCCATCTAAGGCCTTCCTTAACTTGGATTTACAACGAAGCAACTTGGACTTGAGCTTGTCAAAGGCCTATGAAAAAAAATCTCAATAAGAAAACAAAATCGTAAAATCAGGAGATCAACAAAGTCGACCAAAGCTCACCATAGAACAAAGCCACTGAGCCTCCTCAAGGTCGAACGTGCACCTACTGGACTGGTCTCACCGGCCCCAGTTGAACTGATCTCGGTTGGGGAATGGTTGCTCGATACCCCACTTGATTTAGGCGGCCACTAGTCTTGAACATCCCTCGAAGTACCTTCGACGGGAGGCGAGGACGGCGGCTGAGCACCTGTATCCCTCAAAGTACCTTCGGTGGGAAATGAAGATGGTGGCAAGAGAGGAACCACTTTTCCAAGGGTAGGAGCCTCAGGTGCCGCAGGATCAGTATATACAGTTTCTTTGTGCCTTCGAGCAGGGCTTGCCTCGCTATGAGCACTCTCATCCTCTGAGGACCCCTTCTGTTTGTTGCCGGTCCTCGACCCCAAAGCCGACGATTCTTCCTCCTCCCCGAGGGGGCACATTGTCATCTCAGAAAAAATCTCCAATGCCTACGGTGACGGAGTTAGTACATATAAAAGAAAGTACCTTTCAAAGGAATCAAACCACACACCACGTTGCCTCCCATCTTCCCTTGGCTAGATCTCGCCACTTACGCTTATCGTAAGTTGAACACGCTGCCTGTTTCCGAGAGCAATCCGCCAGGTCGGGAACCTCATGTGGCATCCAAGGGATTGGTGCAAAAAGAAAAGAAAAGGAAAGCACCTTTACAAAGTTTGCCTTCACCATGAGAGAAAATAATAAGAACACAAGTGTACCACTTACGTGTGAAATTCCATTTCTGATGAAATGGAAGGAACTCTACGAGGATAATATCGACGGTCCGCACTTGGACAAAATGACTCATCAACCCCCGGTCCCCGTTCTCTTTATTGCTAACAACAAAGGGCTGAGTGGATCTACGTCGCAGAGTAATCAGGCCTCGACGATGCAAGGGTCGGTACAGTCTAAGAAGATGACTGAGGGTGAGCTCAAGCCCAGCTTCTTCTACAAAGAACCTCATCATTAGCACTATTCTCTAGAACGACAGGTGAACCTTTGCTAGGGTAGTCCGATATATTCGACATAAGTCAAGCGCGACTCTATAGAGAGGGCCCAACATGAAGGGGTATGTGTATACATTCAAAAACCCCTCTGTATGAGCCATGATGTTCTCTTCCGGAGAGGGTACCTACAATACCACCTTTTCTCCCCATCCGCAGTGTCTCCTCACTGCCTCCAGGTTTTTCTCTCTAATTGACGAAGTAAACCTTGATGCATGATCCCAATGTCCCTCGACGTTGAGGGGCCTCTCTAGAGGAAGGTCCCTTTTCGAGACAAAGTATCTTGAGATTGGCTCACCAGGCGCCGGTAGTGTGTCACCGATTGAGCAGGAAGAAGTTGTGGAACCCTCCTCTTCTTGGTGAATGGATTGAGGCGTAGCAGCCATGACTATAATAAAACAAGAGAAGGAAAGTTATATTTTAGGTGAAAACTCTAAATTAAAATGATGGAAAAGTTGCCGCAAGGAAGAAGAATTCTATGAAAAGGGATAGTTGCTCAAAATAGCGGAATCCTCAGAAAAGAGGGAAATAAACTCATATATAGAGCAGGTGGCGACTGTCCGCCTACCCTAAAGGTAAATTAATTCCAACTAGGTCATTATTGACTTAGGGGATATGTACCAAGAGGATCACCTCGATCATTTCATGAACATGTCATATGGTTAAACCTGTCACACAACATTGGAAGGATCAAAGACCTCCGCGTCAACTAAGCCTCGAGATGGTACCTGATCTCGAAGATATCTACCAAATTGAATATAGGATTTAACTAGCCATTTACATCACTCTGAGTCTCAAGATGGTGCCCGATCTCGAGGATCTATGTCAAAACAAAAATAAGCTCTAAGGAGATGTTCATATAAATCTAACCTTGAGGTGGCACCCTATCTCGAGGATTTTTGTTATTACAAGTGCAGGTCATTCACCCGGTTCTTTGGCCCTCGAGCTACCTGAGCTCGAGCCAGTTCTTACTCGAGAATTACTGATAAAGCCTTAGGTTTATTTTCTCCTTCAGATCAAGATTAAACACCCTCTCGATTACTTTAGTCCAGGGGCCATCCGAGCCCAGGTGTATCCTCGTCAGGGGCCTAACTATAACGCCTTAGGGCTATCTTCACTCTAAGTTCAAATCAAGTTTTTTAGGCCGACCGAGCTCGAGCCAACTCTTACTTGGGGACTGTCTGTGAAAGTCCTAGGGCTATCTTTATTCTTAGGAGTTTGAGCAAATTCACCCTCGAGGACTATCAATAGGGCCTGAAAGGCTAAGTTTCGTTCTAAAATTCAAAGCCCTATTCTCACTCAACTCTAAGTCGGGGGTCCCCATGGCCTAAGTTTGTATCAATTTAATCCGGACTCAGTCCGAGGAACGGCAAATGGTTCCACGAAATACCATAGTAACCAATCAGGAACCAAGGGAATACCCACGTCCGGGCCCGGTATTTGGACCGATTGGTAGGGTCATGTGCTCAAATTCTTCACAAATGCAAATAAAGGGAAATCTATCATAAATAAGAGACAAATTGAAGAAACATCTTTGTATTAATACACGATGATTACAACAAGTCCATGAAGGGTCCTTACACATGATTACAAAAGCACACAGAGGTTCCTTACATAGAAACAAAGAAGCAAAAAAAATAAGTAACAACTAAAAGACTAATCTACTCTCGGAGGTACACCCTCAGGGGAAATATCTTTAAGAACCATTTCCTCGGGGACCTTATCTCGGTCTTCCAAATGTCGTCTTAAAGTATCTAGAAGAAGTAAAAAATGATGAAGAAGAATCCAAAAACGATGAAGGAGAAGTAGAAAAAGATGAAGAAGTAGAAAAAGATGAAGAAGCAGAAAAAGATGAAGAAGTGGCTGAGTGAAAAATTTGGCGAGTATGGTTCTTGCCGGCACTACTATTGGGAAGCCACTTCTTGAGACATTGCACCGGTGTGGGATGCAAAAGTTAGTAGATGGCACCACGTCACTCCATGGAAAGTAAAAGTAGTGAAGCCCCACAACAGGTGGAAATTAAGAGAGGTGAGCAGCAGTCTACGGTTATCACAAAGTCTTACGTCATAAGCATGATGTCATCACAATAGGCTCGAGGAGATCGGTGTCAAAACCGTTTCTTATCATTTTCATTCTATGAAATGCGGGGACTATCTGTATACGGCTAAAATTGGAGAGCCCGATTTTGTGATTATTATGATATCCCGCAGCCCGTTTTCAAAAGGCTCGAGTCCAGTTCGAGGTTCGAACCTGAGGGTCCTATATGCTCGACCTCGGGGTAGAGTAGATCGACAACTATGATGAACGAGTGGGAAATTCCCAAGGCACATGATTAAAGCTGACAAAGTCTGTTAGGCTAGTTCAAGCCCGTACCGTGGCATTAAATGGCTGTACCAGCCATATATCTTTGTAATAAATGCACTTGTACTAGTTTGGGATCCCCCCTGGTATATAAAGGGGACCCTTGTCATTTTGTAAAATATATCTCACACACAACATTCAATACAAGAACATTCTCTCTGCTCTATAGTTTAAACATATTCTCTTGATTTAACTATTTATTGCTTACATTTATTGTGTTTTATTTATTGTTATTCATTTATTTCTCATTATTAACCATAAAGAGCCTTCATCAAAGCTCTCAACATTGTTATCCCTTCATCGGCGGCCCATAACTCAGTGTCGAGCTCAACCTCGAGGCCCCGTATAATCAGGCTCGAGGCCCTGATTCTCAGCCGCTCGATCGGCTTAAACATATTATTTTCAAGTTCTTATCTTATTCCTTAATCTCATACTTAGCATATACTGCCTAAAAACTAGCATAAGAACAGATTACGTAATTTTAGAACCACAAAATCAAATCTAATTGTAATTACCATTTTCAAGGTAAACACCATGGAACCATCCATCTCGTCATTATCAAAGTTGAGCAAAATAGCTTCCAACATATCACCAACATTGATTGTAGCACTTGTATCATCAACAATGTCATGGGTCACCAAATCCACAAAAGAACATACCGCATTGCTATTTGGTTGCCTCATAGACTTACACAAATGGAATACCACTTGTTCATCACCAACCCAAAAAGTGAGTTCTTCGGCTTCCACATATCAAAGAGCCTTACCCGTAGTAAAGAAAGGTCTCCCAAGAATGACAGACACTTCATAATCAACTTCACAATCTAGAATAACAAAGTCCACCGGAAGAATAAACTTATCAACCTGGACCAAAACATCCACAATCACTCCCAACGGTCTCTTCATGGTACGGTCGGCCATTTGCAACCTCATAGATTTGGGTCTTGGTTATCCAATTCCCAATTTTTTAAAAATCGAATAGGGCATCAAATTGATACTTGCCCCAAGATCACAAAGAGCTTTAGCAAACTTGGCAATCCCAATTGTACAAGGAATCATGAAAGCACAGAGATCCTCCAACTTAGGAGCCATGGAATGAACAATTGCACTCACTTGATGAGCGACCTTAATAGTTTCAAATTCATTGACCGCTTCTTAGTCACAAGATCTTTCATAAACTTTACATGATCGGGCATTTGTTCCAAAGCTTCTACAAATAGCACATTAATAGAGAGACTCTTCATCATTTGGATAAATTTATTGAATTGATTCTCACCATTTTCTTGTCAAGTCTTTGAGGATAGGGATGTGGAGGCTTAGGAAATTGTGATGACCCAAAGGGTCATCTTGTATTTTAGAATCCGATTCCATGTTCTGAGGCCTTGAAAACCTTATTTTTCTTCTCCTCGATTTACGTGTGCAGTCCGGGCGCGTTTTCGGAAAGATTTTATGTGAAATTTAAGAAAAATGTTGAATTTGGCCTTTAAAATTGATTAAAGTTGACTCCGGTCAACATTTTTGGTGAACGGACCCGAACCCATGATTTGATGGTCTTGTAGGGTCCATAGTAAAATATGAGACTTGAGCGTATGCTCGAAATCGAATTCCGAGGTCCCATACCCCAAGAAAAGAATTTTTAAGGAAAAATGTTTGCTGGAATAAATAAGTACTTTTGGAAATGAAATGGTGTGTGATCTTGATGGTATCGGGCCCGTATTTTGGTTTCGGATCCCGGTACAGGTTTAACATAATATTTAAGTCGTATCTATGAAATTTGTTAAGAATCGGAGTTGATTTAACGTGATTCGGACGTCCGGTTGTGAAAATAGTAAATTTGAAGTGTTCTTGAGGAAAATCATGAGTTTGAGGTTAAATTCGTAGTTGTTGATGTTATTTTGATGATTTGATTGCACGAGCAAGTCTGTGTGATATTTTTAGACTTGCGTGTATGGTTGGTTTGGAGCCTCGAGGGCTCGGGTGAGTTTTGGATAGGCCACAGAGTGATTAGAACTTAGGAAAACTCAGTTGTGCATCTGGTGTTTTGCACAGGTCTCTGATCTCACAAATTCAAGATCAGGCTTCGCAAATGTGAAGTCTACTGTCCTGGGAAATGCGACAATATTGTCTCAAATGCAAAGAAGGCCTGGGAAGGCCAACCTCGCAAATGTGAAACTTTGGCCGAAATTGCGAAGGGCCTAGAGGTAAAAAATGTGACATATGTATCGCAAATGCGAAGGCAGCAAAAATTTAAAGGTTTCGCAATTGCTAACCCCTAATTACAATTGCGATAACTGCAGCCTGTAAAGTGAGATTTTAGATAGTATCTCACTTCATTCTTCAAAATTTCAAAACCTAAACTCCAAAGGGCGATTTTCCTAGAGCAAGTTCTTCCACAAATCATGGGTAAATGAATCTTAACTCTTTTTCTTTAATCTATTTCATCTTTTTACATGATTTCACTTCAAAATCTAGGGTTTTTCATGGGAAATTGGGTGTTCTTGGGTAGAAATTAGGATTTTTGATTTTTGGGGATTTGGGTCTCAATTTGAGGTCGGATTTCGAAACCAATTGCATATTTGAGCTCGTGAGTGAATGAGTAATCGGGTTTTAGTTCGAACTTCAAGTTTTGACTAAGCGGGCCCAGGGTCGATTTTTGACTTTTTGGGGAAAACATTGGGAAATCTATATTCATGCATTAGAATTGATTTATTTAGCATTTATTGATGTTATTAAGTAAATTATGACTAGATACAAGCGGATTGGAAGTGGAACCGAGAGGTAAAATGGTAACTAAGGCTTGATTTTGTTCGTGGAATCGAGGTAAGTGTTTGATCAAACCTTAGCTTGAGGGAATATGTATTGTGGTCTACTTGCTACGTGTTAGTGTTGAGTACAACGTATATGTGTGGTGACAAGTATCTATACATTGGTTTCAAGCATGCCCGTGAGTCTTACCCCATGATTGTTGTGATTCTTATCATGTACTATCCATGTTTGAATTGATGATTATCGATGTTGAATAAGACATATGATAATTTCTTGGTAATTGACCATTGTCGAGTATTGGCTCAAGTTAATATTTATTTGTGAAGTCACTGTTGGAACGAAATAGGTTATTGTTGATTCCCTAGCCGAGATGTATTTGGTTCTATTATTGATTTCCTTGCTGGGATGTATTTGTTTCTATTATTGATTCCCTTGATGGGATCTATTGTTTCTATTATTTGGGTGACGAAGAGTGTAAAACACGAAGGGTGATGCCGTACATGATATTGTGAGTGAGTGTTAATGCACGAAGGGTGATGCAGTACTGATATTGTGAGTGTTAATACATGGAGGGTGATGCTGTGCCATGATTTGAGAGTTAATGCACGAAGGGTGATGTCGTGCCATGGTTATGAGAGTTAATGCACGAAGGGTGATGTCGTGCCATTTCTGTTGTTTCTTATGGTGAGAACGAGAGTAAAAGCACGAAGGGTGATGTCATGCACGTGTTACTGTTTCGTTATTCTTGTTGATACAGATATGGTGTTCATTATGCTTCTCCATTGAATTACTGTTAGAATTTGATATTCCCCGCAGCATGTTCCCTTTCCCATCTTTAACTGTTATTTCCTATTATTATTGTTCTGTTCGTATATGATTTAAATGCACATGTTTATATGGTTGTCGTGTCCTAGCCTCGTCACTACTTTGCTGAGGTTAGTCTCGACACTTACTAGTACATGGGGTCGGTTGTGCCGATACTGCACTCTGCACTTTTTGTGTAGATTTCAGTGCCAGACCTTGTGAGTAGCTTGAGGTTGCTGCCTTTAGTCCAAGGAGACCAAGGTAGATCCGCTGGCATTCGTAGATCCTGAAGTCGCCTTTCCCCGCTTTAGTTTCTTCTGTCTCTTCTATTTCGAGAATAGTTGTACTTCTTTCAGACATATTTGTAGTAAATCTTAGTCGTTCGTGGATTGTGACACCAGATCTATGGGGTAGCTATGTACTTCAGTTGTGGCACTATTATATTACTTCCGCATTTCTTAGTTATTTTATTTTAACTATTATCTGTTCCTGTTTGGTTAATAATAATGGTAGCAAAACTTTAATTGTTGGCTTGCCTAGACTTCACGAGTAGGCGCCATCAAGATTCTCGAAGGTGGGAAATTGGGGTCGTGGCAAGTTGGTATTAGAGCACTAGGTTGCCTAGGTATCACAATTCACGAACAAGCTAGGTAAAGTTTGAGGGATTGGTACGAAGACGTCAGTACTTATCCTTAGAGGCTACAGAGTTTAGGAAAACTTTGCATCTATTCCCTTTTGTCGTGCGAATTGATTTCTCAATGCTAATTGAACTTCCACTATGTTCTTTCGCAGATGGTGAGAACATGTACCGCTTCATTAGCTGACCAACAACCCGAGCACCATGTGGCAGCTCTTAGAGGGGCAGAGGCCGAGGCAGAGGTAGGGCGTAGCCTAAAGCTCGAGCAGCAGCACCAGCGGCGGAGCCTCAGGTAGAGTTTGAGGATTAGGTTCCGGCCCAGAGAGTTCTAGGGGGGCTAGCTCTGGCCCTAAAGGGGTTCATCGCCACCTTGGTACTTCAGGATGCTCTGATCCATCTAGTGGGCCTTATGGAGAGCGTCACTTAGGCAAGCATATTCCCTGTAGTACCAGCTGTCTCTTAGGTTGGAAGAGCATCCCAGACTCCTGCTACTCGCACTCCGGAGCAGATGGCTCTTCAGTTTCAGACGCCAACAGCTTAGCCAGTTGGGGTAGTTAAGCCGGGTGTTGTAGCGCAGACTATGATGGGTCAGCTATGTCTGCTGATGCCTTGTGGAGGCTGGACATGTTCACCAAGATTTATACTACTACCTATGGTGCACATCTTCAGAGGATCCCCAGGATTATTTGGATATTTGTCACGAGGTTCTGTGAAACATGGGGGTAGTGGAGACCAACGGGGTTGACTTTGCTACTTTTCATCTTTCAGCTTCCGCCAAGAAGTGGTGAAGATATTATTGTTTGGCCAGAACAACTGGTTCACCAGCTCTGACGTGGGATCAGTTCTCCCAGCTATTTTTGGAGAAGTTTCTCCCTATCACCCGGAGAGAGGATTATCGGAGGCAGTTTGAGTGCCTCTAACCAGGTTCTATGACTGTCACCTAGTATAAGACTAGGTTTGTTGATTTAGCTCGTCATGCTCTTCTTATACTCCCCACCGAGAGATAGAGAGAGATAGAGAGAGAGAGAGAGAGAGAGAGAGATAGAGAGAGAGGAGGTTCATTGAGGAACTCGCTCAGCCTATTCGATTGTAGATGGCTAAGGAGACAGGAAGCAAGATTTCTTTTCAGGATTCGGCCAATGTGGCCAGGCGGGTTGAGATGGTTCTAGCTTAGGGGAGCAGTTAGGGGTATGACAAGAGGCCTCGTCATTCTGGTAGGTTTAGTGGTGCCTCGTCTGGAGGCAGAGATTCTTTTGGTAGGGGCCATCCTCCCAGGCCGTTTCATCCAGCACTTCAAACTTCTCATGGTGCTCCAGGTGGCTGTGGTTCCCATATGCAGTATTCAGATCAGCTACCCTACAATGCATCACCCGCTCTTGTTAGTGCACTTCCGCTCTAGAGTTTTCAGGGTGGCCAATCTGGCCATCAGGGTCAGTTCCAAGGTCACCAGTCCCAGCAGCCAAGGACTTGTTACACTTGTGGTGATCCGAGTCACATTGCTAGATTTTGCCCTCGAGCATCGAGCAGTTCTCAGCTTCAGGGTTCTCGTGCTATGGTTCAGGCGCTGGGTGTTCCACCACTGGCTCAGCCAGCTAGGGCTAGAGGCCAGGCCGCTAGAGGTGGAGGTAGAGGTGTTAGAGGTGGATGTTAGGCCGCTAGATGTGGAGGCTAGCCAATAGGAGGCCGTCCTAGGTATGTAGTTCAGAGTGGTGGGGCCCAACCCTAATGTTATGCTTTTCCAGCCAGGCTTGAGGCTGAGGTAACCGATGCCATTATCATAGGTACAGTTTCAGTTTGCAGTAGAGATGCTTCAATTCTATTTGATACAGGGTCTACATACTCCTATGTGTCATCTTATTTTGCTATGTATTTGGTTGTGCCATGTGATTCTTTGAGTGGTCTTATATGTATCCACACCAGTGGGTGATTCTATTATTGTAGATTTTGTCTATCACTCGTGTGTGGTTATTATTGGGGGTTTTGAGACCCGTATAGATCTCTTACTTCTAGATATGGTTGATTTTGATGTCATATTGGGATGGATTGGCTGTCACCTTATCATGCCACATTGGATTGTCATGCCAAGATCGTGACCTTAGCCTTCCTGGATTTATCTCGATTGGAGTGGAGAGGGACTCCTGGTCACTCTACCAGTAAGGTCATTTCCTATATGAAGGCTCAGTGTATGGTCGAGAAGGGGTGTTTGGCTTACTTGGCATATGTCTGTGATTCTATTGCTGAGGTTCCTTTTATGGATTCCGTGCCAGTTGTTCGGAAGTTTCCAGAAGTATTTCCTGTAGACCTGCCGGGGATGCCACTCGAAAGGGATATCAACTTTTGCATTGATTTGGCTCCGGCCACTCAACCCATTTCTATTCCGCCATGTTGTATGGACCTGCCAGAGTTGAAAGTATTGAAGGAGCAGCTGCAAGACTTGCTTAATAAGGGCTTTATTAGACTTAGTGCCTTGCCTTAGGCTGCGCCGGTGTTGTTTGTTAAGAAAAAGGATGGGTTGATGAGGACGTGCATAGACTATCGGCATTTGAACAAAGTTACAATCAATAAGAAGTATCCATTGCCGAGGATTGATGATTTATTTGATCAGCTTCAGGGTGCCAAGGTATTTTCGAAGATTGATTTGAGATCTAGCTACCATCAGTTGAGGATTAGGGCATCCGATGTCCCTAAGATAGCTTTTCGGACTCGGTACGGGTATTATGAGTTCTTAGTGATGTCATTTGTGTTGACAAATGCCGCAACAACTTTTATGGATTTGATGAACCGAGTGTTCAAGCCTTATCTGGATTCCTTTGTGATTGTCTTCATTGATGATATTTTGATCTACTCTCGCATCCGAGAGGAGCATGAGCAGCATCTTCAAGTCGTTCTTCAGACTTTGAGAGACAATCAATTGTATGCTAAGTTTTCGAAGTGTGAGTTTTGGTTCAGTTAAGTTGCCTTCTTGGATCACATTGTATCAGCAGAGGATATTCATGTAGATCCGAAGAAGATAGAGGCAGTCAAGGACTGGCCTAGACCCACATTAGCTACAGAGATCCGGAGTTTCTTGGGTTTGGCGGGTTATTACCGTTGGTTTGTGGAGGGGTTTTCGTCTATAGCTGACCCGATGACCAGGTTGACCCATAAGGGTGCCCAGTTCAGGTGGTCGGACGAGTGTGAGGCGAGCATTCAGAAGCGCTAGACAGCTTTGACTACGATGTCGGTGTTGGTATTACCCACAGGTTTAGGGCCATATACAGTATATTATGACGCATCTCGTATTGGACTTGGTGTGGTGTTGATACAGAATGGAAATTATTCCATATGCTTCGCGATAGTTGAATATTCACGAGAAGAACTATCCTGTTCATGAGTTGGAGCTAGTAGCCATTGTTCATGCGTTGAAGATTTTGATGCACTATTTATATGGCATGTCATGTGAGCTGTTCACAGATCACAAGAGTATACAGTATTTGTGCAAGCTGAATAAGCTAAATTTGAGGTAGAGAAGGTGGCTGGAGCTATTGAAATACTATGATATCACTATCTTATATCACCCTGGAAAGGCCAATGTGGTGGCCGATGCTTTGAGTAGAAAGTCAGCTAGTATGGGTAGTCTTGCTTATATTCCAGTTGGTGAGAGGCCGCTTGCTTTGGATGTTCAGGATTTGGCCAATCGATTTGTGAGGTTGGATGTTTCTGATCCTAGCCATGTTTTAGCTTGTATAGTCGCTCGGCCTTCATTATTTGAGCGTATTAGGGATTGACAGTATGATGATCTTCACTTGCTAGTCCTTAGGGACACAGTGCGGCACAATGGTGCCAAGTAGGTTACAGTTGGAGATGATGGAGTTTTGAGGATGTAGGGTCGAGTTTATATGTCTAATATGGATGGACTTCGTGAGTTGATTCTAGAGGAGGCCCATAGTTCCCGGTATTCTATTCATCCGGGCGCCAGTAAGATGTATCAGGATTTGCGGCAGCATTATTGGTGGAGGAGGATGAAAAAGGATATTGTTGCATATGTAGCTTGGTGTTTGAATTGTCAGCAGGTAAAGTACAAGCATCAGAGACCTGGTGGTTTTCTTCAGAAGATTGAGATTCCTGACTGGAAATGGAAGCGTATCACTATGGACTTCGTTGCTGGACTCTTAGGGACTTAAAGGAATTTTGATGCAGTATGGGTTATTGTTGATAGGCTGACTAAGTCGGCCCATTTCTTCAGAGAGGTTAGCTGAGATCTATATCCGGGGGATTGTTCGTCTTCATGGGTGTGCCCGTATTTACTATTTCTGACCGAGGTGCATAGTTTACCTCGCATTTCTGGAGGGTAGTTCAGTGTGAGTTCGATACATGGGTTGAGTCGAGCACAACATTTCATCCTCAGACGGACGGACAGTCCAAGTGTACTATTTAGATTTTGGAGGATATGGTCCGCGCCTGTGTTATTGACTTTGGAGTTTCTTGGGATCAGTTCTTGCCATTAGTGGAATTTGCCTACAACAACAGCTATCAGTCGAGCATCCAGATGGCTCCCTATGAGGCATTATATGGTAGAAGGTATCGATTGCCAGTTGGGTGGTTTGAGCCAGGGGAGGCTCGGTTGTTGGGTACAGATTTGGTATAGGATGCCTTGGATAAGGTTAAGATCATTCAGGATAGGCTTCGTACAACTCAGTTCGGGCAAAAGAGTTATGCCGACCATAAGGTTCGTGATGTGGCATTCATGGTCGGAGCGCGAGTGTTGCTTCAGGTGTCGCCCATGAAGGGCGTGATGAGATTTCGGAAGAAGGGAAAGCTAAGCCCTAGGTTCATCGGACCTTTTGAGATTCTTGATCGAGTGGGAGAGATGGCTTACAGACTTGCGTTGCCGCCGAGTTTATCAGCTGTGTATCCAGTGTTTCATGTGTCCATGCTTCAGAAGTATCACGACGATTCCTCCCACGTGTTACACTTCAGCACTGTCCAATTGGACAAGGACTTGACCTATGAGGAGGAGCCGATATCTATTCTAGAATGACAGGTTCGTTAGATGAGATTCGAAGAGTTTCCCTTCAGTTTGTGTGTAGTGGAGAGGTCAGCCTATTGAGGCAACTACCTAGGAGTTCGAGTCCGATATTCGGAGCTGATATCCCTATCTTTTCACCGATTCAGGTACTTTTCTATGTTCGTTTGAGGATGAACGGTTTTAGAGGTGGAGAATGTGATGATCTAAAGGGTCATCTTGTATTTTAGAATCCGAATCCGGGTTCTGAGGCCTTGAAAATCTCAGTTTCCTTCTCCTCGATTTGCGTGCGCAATCCAGGCATATTTCCGGAAAGCTTTTATGTGAAATATAAGAAAAATATTGAATTTGGCCTTTAAAATTGATTGAAGTTGACTTCGGTCAACATTTTTGGTGAACGGACCCGGATCTGTGATTTGACGGTCCTGTACGGTCCGTAGTAAAATATGGTACTTGTGCGTATGCCCGGAATCGAATTTTGAGGTCCCTAGACCAAAAAAAGAATTTTTAAAGAAAACTATTTGCTAGAAAATATAAGGACTTTTGGAAATGAAATGGTGTGTGATCCTGATGGTATCAGGCCCGTATTTTGGTTCTGAATCCCGGTACAGGTTTAATATAATATTTAAGATGTATCTGTGAAATTTGGTAATATTCGGAGTTGATTTGACGTGATTCGGACATCTGGTTGTGAAAATAGTAAATTTGAAGTGTTCTTGAGGAAAATCATGTGTTTGAGGTTAAATTCATAGTTGATGGTATGTTGATGATTTGATCGCACAAGCAAGTTTGTATGATATTTTTAGACTTACGTGCATGGTTGGTTTGGAGCCCTGAGGGCTCGGGTGAGTTTTGGATAGGCCACAGAGTGATTAGAACTTAGGAAAACTCAGCTGTGCATCTGGTGTTTCGCACTGGCCTCTGATCTCACAATTGCGAGCATAGGCTTCGCAAATGCGAAGTCTGCCGGCCTGGAAATGCGACAATATTGTCGCAAATCCGAAGAATTCCTAGGAAGGCCAACCTCGCAAATGCGAAACTTTGGCTGACTTGCAAAGGCCCTAGAGGTCGCAAATGTGACATATACATCCCCTAATCTCAATTGCGATAACTGCAGCCTGTTAAGTGAGATTTTAGACGGTATTTTCACTTCATTCTTCATCTTTTTACATGATTTCACTTCAAAATCTAGGGTTTTTCATGGGAAATTGGGTGTTCTTGCGTAGAAATTAGGACTTTCGAATTTTGGGGATTTGGACCTCAATTTGAGGTCGGATTTCAAAACCATTTGCATATTTGAGTTCGTGGGTGAATGGGTAATCGGGTTTTGGTTCGAACTTTGAGTTTTGACTAAGTGGGCCTGGGGTCGATTTTTGACTTTTTGGGTAAAACATTGGGAAATCTATATTCATGCATTAGAATTGGTTTATTTAGCATTTATTGATGTTATTAAGTAAATTATTACTAGATACAAGCGGATTGGAAGTGGAACCGAGAGGTGAAGCGGTAATTGAGGCTTGATTTTCTCCGTGGAATCGAGGTAAGTGTTTGGTCTAACCTTAGCTTGAGGGAATAGGTGTTGTGGTATAGTTGCTACGTGTTCGTTTTGAGTACGACGTATAGGTGCGGTGACGAGTATCTGTACGTTGGTGTCAAGCATGCCCGTGAGTCTTATACCATGATTATTGTAAATCTTATTATATACTGTCCATGCTTGTATTGATGATTATTGATGTTGATAAGATTTATGATAATTTCTTGGTAATTGACCATTGTCGAGTATTGGTTTAAGTTGAGATTTATTTTGTGAAGTAACTGTTGGAATGAGATCGGTTATTGTTGATTCCCTAGCTGGGATGTATTTGGTTCTATTGTTGATTCCTTTGCCAGGATGTATTTGTTTCTATTGTTGTTTTTTTGCCGGGATGTATTGTTTCTATTGTTTGGGTGAGGAAGAGTGTAAAGCACGAAGGGTAATTCCGTGCATGATATTGTGAGTGAGTGTTAATGCACGAAGGGTTATGTAGTGCCGATATTGTGAGTGTTAATGCACGAAGGGTGATGACGTGCCATGATTTGAGAGTTAATGTACGAAGGGTGATGCCGTGCCATGATTATTGTCGACGACCCCTTTTTCTCTAACCGTGGGGTCAGAAATCGGGTATACGACATTGGGAGGACAACTCTATTCCCTTTCGAGAATTGGGTTTGGAAGTTGAAGAGTCGCCACCTAATGATTATAGTGCATTAGGACACTTTAAGAAGGGTTTGAGATGAAGAGACCAGAGATTAGGGTAAGGGCTAGAAATTATCCCGAGGGGAAGGTGTTAGGCACCCCTCAAGATCCACTAGTGTGGTTCCCGGCCATGTTGCAATTGTGACTTTACAATTAAACAATCAAGGCTCAAATAAGGATTCACATATAACATTGCAACCAAGTTGAAAATTTTCAAAGGTAAGTAGAGAGGGCAGAAATTCATGAAAAAGAGATTTGAACAGTTTTACAAGAAGCGATGAAAGCAAATAAAGGGAGGGGAGTCCTAAGTTTATAATTAATATGGATCACTTCAATGCAATACCCAGCGATCACTCCTCAGAAGAGGGGTCGCATGTGATATTAGCGCATCGGTCATCATATCCATATTCTACCCTTCCCACCCCGTTAAGGTATTTAAATGCGATCAGTCTCGTTTACTTATTACATGCTAGTACCCGTCCCAACCTATCAGTCCCGGGGTATCAGGACTTCTGATCCTAAAGGGTAAGGAAAGGGATATAGGCATATATGGAGTTCAAAGGTTAAAATTCTAATTGCGACATACAAAACAAGTAACAAATATAAGGATGAACAAAACAAATAGGAAAGGCTCAAGTAAACCCCTTAATCAAACACACACTTAGTTTACCATGTCTTGACACATACTGATTTGGTCTTTAAATTAAACTTAATCAACAAATGGATTAGTTCAACCCATATGTTTAGATAGAAAGTCCACATTAGGAAACTTGGATCCAATTGTCAGAAATTAAGGTATTTCAAGCGAGTGATTTAAAAGGTACTGGTTTCAGGAAAAGTAGTCTAATGCAGAGGAGTTTTGAAAAGAAAGTATAGACTGCAGTAAAAATAAAACACAGAAATGGTTGTGAAAGAGTTTTAGAGATAGAAATATCTAAGGAAAGGGTAAGTCGCAACTGTTTTAAAAGACAATTTCAGGGTCTGAGTAAAATGTTTAGGCAGAATGTTTAGAAAGAAACTGTTTTAGAAAAAGATGCCGATTTGAGGGATTTAAAAGCATATTGAGTCAAGAGAGTTTTTGTCAAAGAATTAAGACTTCTGAAATCGTTGTTGTATTAAGACGTTAAGGACCAGTTAATAGATCATTATTACTTTAAGCGAATCAGACGAGTTTGATGCAAATCCTATAGGCATGATATCTACTTTGGTTTTTAAAACTTGTTATTGAACTTGTAAAAGATGATTGTGTTAATTAACCCTACAGTTTGCCTAATGCATATGCATTCCTTATAGGTATGATCTCTATATGCATTGACTACATGAACGTTAAGTCCTATAGGCATGATTTCTATGTGATTTGTAACACAATGTAGCGTTGACCCTATAGGCATGGTCTATAGGTGATGTGGAACCAGAAATATTGAACAGCCCTATAGGCAGGATTTCTAAAAAAATTAAAATCCTAAAGCATTGTTTCTACCCCTACTTATGCAAGAATGTAAAACCCCTCCCACACCCTTTTACTAGATTCCCTAAATCCTTTATACAAATTATTACAGACCAAAACAAAGAAAATAAATACATTAAAAATTAATAGCTAGATCCGAGCAGCCTAATTCAATCTTAATGTCCAATAACATGTGATTAACCAATTCCGGATTTCTAAAGCCTTCTCTTTATCCAAAGTGTTTCAAAGTTCCAAGGAATCTCAAGGATTCCCGGCATTGCTTACACTCAAGATACCATTTAGAATTAGAATAGTGCAGTGCAGAATAGCCAGCCCTCAGACATCCAAGTTTAGTGGGTGCTCAAGGGTCCCAAAGCATGGCTTGCAAGAGAGGGGCAGAACTTAGAGCTAGGAGTAAGTGCAAAGTGAAAAGGGATTGGGGAGCCATAACAAATGGTGGTCATACCCAGCCACAGGTGCAGACTGGCACACCCCTGACCATTTGTTTGGTCAAACAAGTTAGGAGCAGACCCTTGAGGGTCAAACCTAGGTCTGGATGGTGATTAGGACACCAACAGACTCAGGTCCAGGCTCAAGCACATAAAGGGGAGAAGGGAGTCGGAATTGATTGAGTTAGGAGGTTCAAAGAACCTAGTTCAAAGTCATGGGAAGCAATAACAGAGTGCTGTCATGGATGGAACTGTACTCTCATACAAAGGAGTAAAGGGAAGGGATTCACTTGAGAAGAGCACATACAGAGTTGCAGAAACATAAGGAAAGAAAGCATAAAAGACTAAGATGTAAACACATGGTGACAGAGAGAGCATGACAGGCTATGAAATAAACACATAGTTAAGGGGCATTATTTAACTAAGAATGACATACCAGTTGCAAGTACTAGAATAGCAGAACAACAAAAGCAAGTAAACAGCCAGAAGTCAGCAGGAGCAAAATCGAGTCTTCAGCAAATACTTGAGAGTTCAAAGAGAACTCAAGAATGTTTCAGAAAGTATAAAGAGAAGAGGAGCAGAGTGCTCAATACTAGAAGTTGAGAAAGTAGTAGTAGAGAAAGTATTGAAAAGTTCGAAGTCTTTTTGTGTCTCTCCCTATTAAGTGCAAATGGGGTAGCCCCTTTTATAGTGCAGAAGACAAGTGAGAAGAAGGTAAGAAAATAATTTTGAAAGTCAATCACACAAATTTCCCTACAGCCAAGGGATTGATTTCAAACGGGCATGACAAATAAGGAAAGTATTTTGATTTTAAATCTTTTATAAGGTTGTATAACAGGGGTAAATACATGAAAATTCATTTAAGGAAATAGTTCAACATTACACGGCTTGGGCTAAATAAGGGAAGGCAATCAATCACAGCCAGTAAAAATCAAGGTTTAAGCCTTGGCATGAATGAATCCAACCAAGAAAAGGTGAAGAGAAACTTAATTTGAAGAAAATCATTAACAATCAATCATACCATTTTTAAAAGGGACTCGGAATCAATCACAGGCTGGCCAAAGGCCTTTTGAAAGAAGAGAAAGTCATATAAAAACCATACAGAGACAAGAGAGAGTTGTTGCAACACTAGCAAAGAAATCAGAGTAGCAAGGAAAGTTAGGTTCATAGACTCAAAGTGAGTCTTTGAAAGAGGGTCAGGGTTCTGAATGGAACCCTAGCCCAAGCACACAGCCAAGCTTGTCAAAAAACCTCCAACACTAGGGTTTTTTGACTCAAATTAGATACATAGGCGAAGAACAACAAGTAGAATAGGGTCAATAGCCTCTCTCAGAAACTCATGAGAGAATAAGCAAACGGAGAGAACAACAAGTTTTAAACACAGGGAATACATTTAGGCAAGGCTGTGTTGCTTAAACAAGTTCAGGAGAGAAAAGCAATACAGGTTTAGGAAAACAGTAGAAGAATCATGCTTAGGGCTTTAAACAAAAAAAATCCAGTGAAGACAGGCAAGGAGCAAAAGCTCAGTAAAAAATACAGTAGAGGGATATGCGAGGGAGACATATAAAGAATGCTTATAGAACCCAGTAGGAGAAAGAACAAAACACAAAAACAGAAGAACGTGCGTAATAACGGCAAAACACAAGAACATAGGAGAAGACATGCGAGGAAAGAACATAAGACATAAGCGAAATACTCGTAAGATACATGGCATATACAGATTCACACAAAGAAAATAAGAAGGAGAAGAGATAGAAGTTGTTTTAAGACTTTTGAAAACCCTAAATCGAAACAGACTAGTTTTAAAAAGGAAAAATTGGGAAAAAGTTTAAAACTTCGAGTATAACACATATTTACCACAGATCTAAGAAAATAAAAGAAAAAGGAACCTCGAACAGCTTTAGGATTTCTTAGAAACCCTAGAAACGAGAAGGCTTGGAAAGGGTCTGGTCTCGAACAGGTCAGAGCCATAGCTATGCTTTTTAAGGCTCGAACACGTCGGAACGGAGCCGGAGAGGCCATAGGACCTCAGATCTGTGGAGGATCTGAACGGGCATCGTTGAGGTCGAACCTCAAAATCTCGAAAAACCATGATTTGGGGGTGAAGGGAGGTGAGCATAGGCCGTCCATGGCTTGAAAAGCCATGGACTCCGGTGAGATTTGGTTGGAGAAGACGAGGAAGACGGCTAGGGGTTTTGATTGTTAGAGAGCGTTTGAGGGAAAGGGAGGGTTTGAGGGCGGCGGTCGAAGAGAAATGAGATAGGGTTAGGTCGTTCGAAATTAAAAAGGAAAGGAGGGATGAGGGTCGTTGATCAAAATGATCAACGGCCAGGATCTGAAGATACAAACAGATGGGTTTAGTTAATGGGTCAGGGGTCGGGTTAAATTTGAATTGGGCTGGTCCAATTTGGGCTTGAAATTGGCTGTGATTGAGATGGAATTGTGGTTAAAATTGAAACAAATTGAGGCTAAAATTGAAATAGCCAGTTTCCCCCCTATTATTTTATAAAAATTGTAGAAATGTTTTAAAAGCAAATTAAATGTACTGAGTTATTAAATAATATGTAAACCTTAATTTGAAATATTGGGATCAATTTATATTTAATAAAAATTCTATTAAATCTTAAAGATGCTAGCATTGCAATTACATGCAATTTAGTTTTAAAATACCAAGCGAATTTGTAAAAATATGCAAAAAATCATGCCAACTATATTTGAGGTAATTATGAGAATAAAGTAAATCTTTTTCCAAAATGGAAAGGTTTGGAAATAATTATTGGGCTTTTATGATGTAAAAATAGGCCATAAATTGATTTAAAAATCATTAAAAATGCCAAAACCCTTTGGGGTGCTTATATATGCACATATATGTCATTTTGAAAATATATAGGGAAAAATTGGGTATCAACAGCTGCCCCTCTTTACCCGAGGAGGATGAAAGAGTTGTTGGGTAAAGACAAGATGGCCAATTTTGACCGGATCGGTGATTGAAAAGAGTTTTGACCGAGCCTTGGCTTCTGAGATGCCTACATATCCCTGATTTTATAGGAATTAGGCCATATGTAGTTCAGGAACCATTGACGGAGTGTGTCAATGGAGATTTGAAAAGACGGATGAAATGATTAGATTTGAAAAGGTGTTTGGAGTTGAATAGGTTGCGGAGGACCGGAGCGGGATCGCTCATGTTGAGACGGCCGTTTCCTAGCCAGTGTACCTGCAAATGAGCAAAGCGGCGTATATTGTGCATAATTAAAACATGATGCAAGTTCCCGTTGGACCATGAATGTTGTCTTCGGACGGTTAGGATGACGTCCTTGGACTATGATGTCCTGGGCCATGAAGAGCATAAAAGTAAAGATTCGCAGGCCATGAAATGGTGTTCTCGGGCTATGCTGATGGTGCCTCCAAACTATGATGCCTTTGAATAAGTTGGCAATATTTCAGCCCATGAGAAAGTGGCAATCTTTCAGCCAAATGAATGCAAAGAGTGGCGATCTTTCAGCCAAAGCGAGAATTTAAATGAAGGTGGCGATATTTCAGCCGTTCGAAAAATAAAGTGGCGATGTTTCAGCCATGCAAGATGGAGACAATGCTTAGTCTCGTAAGGCAGATGAGTAGCCTTATGCAGAATGGAGGTAGAGCTTAACATCGAAAGACAGATAAGTAGCCTTATGCAAAATGCAGATGGAGATAGAGCTTAGTCTCGAAAGGCAGATAAGTAGCCTTATGCAAGATGGAGGTAGAGCTTAACCTCGGAAGGCACATAGATAGCCTAATGCAAAATGTAGATGGAGACAGAATTTAGTCTTGAAAGGCAGATAAGGTAGCCTTATGCGATGCAGATGGAGGTAGAGCTTAACCTCGGAAGGCAGAAAGGTAGCCTTATGCAATGCAGGGAAATGCGGATGGAGACAATGCTTAGTCTCGAAAGGCAGAAAGGTAGCCTTATGCGATGCAGATGGAGGTAGAGCTTAACCTCGGAAGGCAGAAAGGTAGCCTTATGCAATGCAGGGAAATGCGGATGGAGACAATGCTTAGTCTCGAAAGGTAGAAAGGTAGACTTATCCGATGCAAATGGAGGTAGATCTTAACCTTGGAAGGCAGAAAGGTAGCCTTATGCAATGCAGGAATGTAAAAGGATGATTAGTAGTAAGATCTCTTAGCTGATATCCGATTACGACAATATGACTGCTGGGGAGATTGTGTATGGATAGAAATTGCGGGCAAGTGATGATTCTGAGAAGTTGCATTCTTGGGAAAGTATGCGTTCATAAATATACCTGACGATATTGTGAGTCGAGTGCCTGCATCCAAAGAAAAATCGTGAGTTATGTAAGGGGAAAGGTTAGTTCGTCTTCCCCGGGCCTTTGACATTGTGTGTTATTGGGGTAGCGTCGCTAAACAATAGCAATTCGGATAATAGTTATGCATGCTCTAGTAAATATGTAATCAAAAATAGTTTTCTTTAGATGAACCAACGATTGCGACGTGGTTCAAGACATTGCAACCTCTTTTCTACAGAATTTTGAGGGTCCTCCTCAAAATTCTGCCCCAGTTGGCTGAGCGGACGTTTCTGACGGCTGTGCTAAATGACTAGAAAACATCTTTGGAATTTTGAGGGTTCTCCTCAAAATTCTGCCCCAGTTTGCTGAGCGGAAGTTTCTGACGGCTGTGCTAAATGACTAGAAAACATATTTGGAATTTTGAGGGTTCTCCTCAAAATTTTGCCCCAGTTTGCTGGGCTGGCGCTTCTGGCGATGCACGAACTAAAATTAACTTCGGAATTTTGAGGGCCCTCTTCAAATTTCTGCCCCGGCTCCAATAGTGGGGAAAAATGGAATTTTTATTAAATTATGACCGAACCCATAGGGCTGCCTACGTATCCCCTCTTAAACGGGAATCAGGTCAGGCGTAGTTCAAATTACATCATTAAGAGAATCATAAGTGGTTACACATAATATCGTTTCATTGCATCTGAATTGATTGGCTTCGGCCAGACTTCTCCATCCATCTCCGCAAGAATAAGGGATCCTCTAGTTAGAACCCGGTGAACCATGTACGGACCCTACCAATTAGGAGAGAACTTCCCCTTGGCCTCATCTTGATGTGGGAAGAGTTTCTTCAACACCAGTTGCCCCGGTGTAAACTTCCTTGGCTTAACCCTTTTGTTGAAGGCTCTGGACATTCTGTTCTGATACAACTGACAGTGGCAAACCGCATTCATCCTTTTCCCATCTATAAGGGCTAACTGCTCGTAGCGACCTTTTACCCATTCTGCATCATCCAATTCTACTTCTTTCATGATTCTTAAGGAGGGGATTTCTACCTCGGCGGGGATGACCGCCTCTGTACCATAAACCAGCATGTAGGGAGTTGCTCCGGTCGATGTGCGGACTATAGTGCGGTATCCCAATAAAGTGAATGATAACTTCTCATGCCATTGTTTGTGCCTTTCGACCTTCTTTCTTAGTATCTTCTTGATATTCTTGTTGGCTGCTTCCACATCACTATTCATCTGAGGCCTGTAGGCTGTAGAGTTTTTGTGTTTGATCTTGAAAGTTTCACACATTTCTTTCATCAAGTCGCTATTGAGATTGGAACCATTATCGGTGATGATTGATTCCGGAACCTCGAACCGACAAACAATGCGGTCGCGGATGAAACCCGCCACAACCTTCTTAGTGACCGCCTTGTATGATGCTGCTTCGTACCATTTGGTAAAATAATCGATTGCCACTAGGATGAACCTGTGCCCATTTGATGCGACAGGCTCGATAGGTCCGATAACATCCATTCCCCAAGCGGCAAATGGCCATGGTGAGCTTGTCGCAGTAAGCTCGTTTGGAGGTGCCTTTATCATATCTGCATGTATCTGACAGCGATGGCATTTGCGAACATACTGGATACAGTCTGTTTCCATAGTCATCCAAAAATACCCTGCTCGGAGTATCTTCTTTGCCAAAACAAAACCATTCATGTGCGGTCCGCAGGTCCTTGCGTGCACCTTATCCAATAGCCTGGATGCTTCTTTTGCTTTGACACATCTTAGTATACCCAAATCGGGAGTCCTCCTGTACAGGATTCCTCACTGTGAAAAAAGTTGTTGGATAGCCTATGAAGTGTACGCTTTTGAGTAGTGTTGGCAAGTCCTGGATATTCCCCTGTTGTCAAGTACTTCTTGATGTCATGGAACCATGGTTTTCCATCTGCTTCTTCCTCAATGTGGGCACAATAAGGTGGCTGATCATGAATCTTTACTGGGATGGGGTCAATGAAATTTGTATCTGGATGTTGGATCATGGACGATAAAGTAGCTAATGCATCAGCAAACTCATTTTGGATTCTGGGGACGTGCTGAAATTCTGTGTTTGTGAACCTTTTCCTCAACCCCTATATATGATGCAAGTAGGGAAGTATCTTAGAGTTCTTGGTTGCCCACTCTCCTCGAACCTGATGTATGAGCAAGTGTGAATCCCCGATCACTAGCAACTCCTAAACGTTCATGTCAATAGCCATTTTGAGCCCCAAGATGCAGGCTTCATATTCGGCCATATTATTGGTGCAAGGGAACCTGAGCTTGGCAGATACCGGGTAGTGCTGGCCGGTTTCTGATACTAGACTGCTCGTATGCCAACTCCTTTGAAATTTGCAGCTCCGTCGAAAAACAACCTCCAACCATCATAGGGTTCTGCAATATCTTCTCCTATGAAAGATACCTCTTCATCGGGAAAATACATTTTTAGGGGCTCGTATTCTCCGTCTAGGGGATTCTCGGCGAGATGGTCCGCCAAGGCTTTCCCATTGATTGTTTTCTGGGTCACGTAAACAATGTCGAATTCACTTACCAGGATCTGCCACTTGGCGAGCTTGCCAGTGGGCTTGGGCTTCTGGAAGATATACTTCAGAGGGTCCATTCTGGATATGAGATAAGTAGTGTAAGTACAGAAGTAATGCCTCAACTTCTGCACAACCCAAGTCAGAGCACAACAAGTGCATTCTAAAAGAGAATATCGGGCCTCGTACGGTGTGAACTTCTTACTGAGATAGTAAATGGCTTGCTCCTTTCTCCCTGTTTCATCATGTTGTCCTAAAACACAACCGAATGCTCTATCTGATACCGCAAGGTAAAGCAATAGGGGTCTTCCTGGCTCGGGAGGAACCAAGACCGGCGGCGTTGATAGGTATTCCTTGATTCTGTCAAAAGCTTTCTGACAATCATCAGTCCATTTGGTAGCAGTGTCATTCTTCAACATTTTGAAGATTGGTTCACAAGTGACCGTGGATTGAGCTATGAACCGGCTAATATAGTTGAGTCTTCCCAGGAAACTCATCACGTCCTTCTTGTTCTTAGGCGGCGGCAATTCTTGTATAGCTTTGACCTTTGTTGGATCCCATTCTATTCCTCGACGACTCACGATGAAACCCAATAATTTTCCAACAGGAACCCTGAATGCACACTTGGCAGGATTCAATTTTAGATTGTACCTCCTCATTCTGTTGAAGAACTTTCTTAGATCTTCCATGTGATCCCTGGCTTTCTTGGATTTGATGATGACGTCATCCACATATACCTCGATCTCCTTATGTATCATGTTATGAAAGATGGTAGTCATGGCTCTCATGTAGGTGGCACCAGCGTTCTTCAAACCGAATGGCATCATCTTGTAACAGTACATTCCCCACAGCGTGATGAAAGCCGTTTTCTCTGCATCTTCCTCATCCATCCATATCTGATGATACCCAGCGAAACAATCAACAAAAGACTGCAACTCATGCTTGGCACAATTGTTGATAAGAATGTGTATGTTAGGCAAGGGGAAGTCGTCTTTGGGGCTGGCCCGATTAAAATCCCGGTAGTCAACACAAACTCTAACTTTCCCATCCTTTTTTGGCACTGGCACGATGTTGGCTAACTATGTCGGATACTCTACTACCCTGAGAACCTTGGCTTCGACTTGCTTGGTAACCTCTTCTTTGATTTTCAAACTCATGTCAGGTTTGAATTTCCTGAGCTTCTACTTTACCGGTGGGCATGTTGGTTCTATTGTCAGTTTGTGAGCTACAATGGATGTGCTGAGACCGATCATGTCATCATATGACCAGGCGAATATTCCTTTAGGAACTCCTTGTACTCTTTCTTTTCTGATGGTGATAGGTGAACGCTGATGCACGTTTCTTTGACATTCTCTGCATCTCCCAGATTAACGACCTCAGTTTCATCCAAGTTAGACTTAGGACTATTTTCAAAATTCTCAACTCCTCTAACGACTTCTTCTGGTATATCATCCTCTTCTGAGTCTGTATCCGTTTGTTGCGTTGTCTCGTTACAAGTCACAATCGTTGGTTCATCATCAAGGCAAGTAATAGTAATGTTGTGTAAAATAAAGTGAATGATAGGAAAATAATAAGAGCGAGATATATACTAAACTGAAATGCTTCGATTAGATTAATAATTGTTTTGAATATCAGAGCTCTTTTCAAAATTAAAGAAAATGCGGATATAAAATCAGCTAGTAAAAAGTAAAAATGTGATGCATGGTGCTTTTGTTTAGCCTTGCTACCCCGAAGCTTTCCGGGCCCTGGTGGTTCTAATTGACCAATTGCTGACTGAGCGTTGGATCTCTTACTATATGATGATGGTGCCAGAATGCACGAACTAACCTTTGGGGAGGGGAATAAAAATAAAGAAAAACAAAAAGATGACAAGTTAGTGCAGGTTATGAGAAGAAAATTGTTGCAATATTTAAACACATTGTGCAAGAATATAAATCGCGTCCTAATTTGGGTGCCTCGTTGTGCCTGAGGT
The DNA here is from genome assembly GCF_000715075.1 of Nicotiana tabacum. Lineage (NCBI taxonomy): Eukaryota > Viridiplantae > Streptophyta > Magnoliopsida > Solanales > Solanaceae > Nicotiana > Nicotiana tabacum. Next base: position 151,597,273 of record NC_134101.1, read on the forward strand.
AGGCCTAGCGACAAATTAGCTTGGAGAACTTATAATGCTAAGTGCCTCATTTTATTGATAAAAATAAGATGAATCCCAAAATGACACTAAAATAGCGGAAAGTAAAGGTCACTAATGGCCATTGGCCTTATTACATTAAAAGCGAAAAGAAAGACTCCTAACTACTTGGTCCCAGAAGGACCTTCTTCAGGTTGAATGTTCTCGTTGATCAAGTCCTCCAGCTCGCGCAAATTTTCCAGTAAAAATGCTATCGCCAGACGTTCTCCTTTGCCTTCCTCAATATTTTGACAGTCGATGACTCTTTTCCTCACTTTCCCTTCCAATTCCAGCAAGCTGTACTCCAGGTATTCTAGCTTCTCACTAGCCTTGGTGACTCTCTCTTTCCATTCGTTGATTTGGTTGCTTGATGGGAGGTTTCTCCACCAAGTCTGCAAGAGTGAAGGTATGTTTACCATACCGAAGTCAGGAACTTTGTCATTCATTTTCTGCAAAACAAAAGGGTTAAGACCTCACCCCCACTGGACTCGACTATTTAATACCAATAATCAGCATAAAAAGCATTTAGTTCTCCAAATAAATGCACATAACATGTAGGTGTCCGTCTGGGTTTCAGGGAAACCCGATGGACTTTGGACAAGGCTATCTTAATGAGTCATTATATGGACAACATGACTGACTAAGCTATGTTTGACCATGATGCATGCACAGTTAGACAGAGTAAGGTTACTATTGGGGTATTAGACAGGTACCCTTGAGCGGACAACTCAAGAGGGAAAGGCACGGAACCGTCAACTGCACCGCTGATCGACTGGTTTTACAACAAATACGCCTTTGCCAAATTTAAAGGGTGATAATATTGGAAGAGCGCAACCACTCATTATAAGCGTTGCTACGGTGTTTGTTTGGCACGAGTGGAATATGATGTTGAAGATGCAGTTTACAAGAATGAAACAAATTGACATGTATTTTCACGTTCATAAGATAAATGATTACAATAATTGCAGTAATTACAACAACATTGAAATAAAGTAGTAAAGAAAAGTAGCTAAAAGAAAGAAAAGACATGAAGAGCCAAGTCAGTTTCGTAGTGAAAGAATAAAAGACAGTAAATAAAGCAATTAATGAGCTAAAAAAGTCACAAACAACATGCAATGGTAAAAGCCTAAAGAAACTCCCCAGTAGAGTCGTCATGCTGTCGACGCCCCCTTTTCTCTAACCGTGGGGTCAGAAATCGGGTATACGACATTGGGAGGACAACTCTATTCCCTTTCGAGAATTGGGTTTAGAAGTTGAAGAGTCGCCACCTAATGATTATAGTGCATTAGGACACTTTAAGAAGGGTTTGAGATGAAGGGACCAGAGATTAGGGTAAGGGCTAGAAATTATCCCGAGGGGAACGTGTTAGGAACCCCTCAAGATCCACTAGTGTGGTTCCCGACCATGTTGCAATTGTGACTTTACAAGTAAACAATCAAGGCTCAAATAAGGATTCGCACATAACATTGCGACCAAGTTGAAAATTTTCAAAGGTAAGTAGAGAGGGCAGAAATTCATGAAAAAGAGATTTGAACAATTTTACAAGAAGCGATGAAAACAAATAAAGGGTGGGGAGTCCTAAGTTTATAATTAATATGGATCACTTCAATGCAATACCCAACGATCACTCCTCAGAAAACGGGTCGCATGTGATATTAGCGCATCGGTCATCATATCCATATTCTACCCTTCCCACCCCGTTAAGGTATTTAAATGCGATCAGTCTCGTTTACTTATTACATGCTAGTACCCGTCCCAACCTATCAGTCCCGGGGTATCAGGACTTCTGATCCTAAAGGGAAAGGAAAGGGATATAGGCATATATGGAGTTCAAAGGTTAAAATTCTAATTGCGACATACAAAACAAGTAACAAATATAAGGATGAATAAAACAAATAGGAAAGGCTCAAGTAAACCCCTTAATCAAACAAACACTTAGTTTAACATGTCTTGACACATACTGATTTGGTCTTTAAATTAAACTTAAACAGCGAACGGACTGGTTCAACCCATATGTTTCGATAGAAAGTCCGCATTAGGAAACTTGAATCCAATTTTCAGAAATTAAGGTATTTCAAGCGAGTGATTTAAAAGGTACTGGTTTCAGGAAAAGTAGTCTAATGCAGTGGAGTTTTGAAAAGAAAGTATAGACTACAGTAAAAATAAAACACAGAAATGGTTGTGAAAGAGTTTTAGAGATAGAAATATCTAAGGAAAGGGTAAGTCGCAACTGTTTTAAAAGACAATTTCAGGATCTGAGTAAAATGTTTAGGCCGAATGTTTAGAAAGAAACTGTTTCAGAAAAAGATACCGATTTGAGGGATTTAAAAGCATACTGAGTCAAGAGAGTTTTTGTCAAAGAATTAAGACTTCTGAAATCGTTGTTGTATTAAGACGTTAAGGACCAGTTAATAGATCATTATTACTTTAAGCGAATCAGACGAGTTTGATGCAAATCCTATAGGCATGATATCTACTTTGATTTTCAAAACCTGTTATTGAACTTGTAAAAGATGATTGTATTAATTAACCCTACAGTTTGCCTAATGCATATGCATTCCTTATAGGCAAGATCTCTATATGTATTGATTACATAAACGTTAAGTCCTATAGGCATGATTTCTATGTGATTTGTAACACAATGTAGCGTTAACCCTATAGGCATGGTCTCTAGGTGATGTGGAACCAGAAATATTGAACAGCCCTATAGGCAGGATTTCTAAAAAAATTAAAATCCTAAAGCATGGTTTCTACCCCTACTGATGCAAGAATGTAAAACCCCTCCCACACCCTTTTACTATATTCCCCAAATCCTTTATACAAATTATTATAGACCAAAAGAAAGAAAATAAATACATTAAAAACTAACAGCTAGATCCGAGCAGCCTAATTCAATCTTAATGTCCAATAACATGTGATTAACCAATTCCAGATTTCCAAAGCCTTCTCTTTGTCCAAAGTGTTTCAAAGTTCCAAGGAATATCAAGGATTCCCGGCATTGCTTACACTCAAGATACCATTTAGAATTAGAATAGTGCAGTATGGAATAGCCAGCCCTCAGGCATCCAAGTTTAGTGGGAGCTCAAGGGTCCCCAAAGCATGGCTTGCAAGAGAGGGGCAGAACTTAGAGCTAGGAGTAAGTGCAAAGTGAAAAGGGATTGGGGAGCCATAACAAATGGTGGTAATACCAAGCCACAGGTGCAGACTGGCACACCCCTGACCATTTGTTTGGTCAAACAAGTTAGGAGCAGACCCTTGAGGGTCAAACCTAGGTCTGGATGGTGATTAGGACACCACCAGACTCAGGTCCGGGCTCAAGCACATAAAGGGGATAAGGTAGTGGGAATTGATTGAGTTAGGAGGTTCAAAGAACCTAGTTCAAAGTCATGGGAAGCAATAATAGAGTGCTATCATGGATGTAACTGTACTCTCATACAAAGGAGTAAAGGGAAGGGATTCACATGAGAAGAGCACATACAGAGTTGCAGAAACATAAGGAAAGAAAGCATAACAGACTAAGATGTAAACACATGGTGACAGAGAGAGCATGACAGGCTAGGAAATAAACACATAGTTAAGGGGCATTATTTAACTAAGAATGACATACTAGTTGCAAGTACTAGAATAGCAGAACAACAAAAGTAAGTAAACAGCCAGAAGTTAGCAGGAGCGAAATCGAGTCTTCAGCAAATACTTGAGAGTTCGAAGAGAACTCAAGAATGTTTCAGAAAGTAGAAAGAGAAGAGGAGCAGAGTGCTCAATACTAGAAGTTGAGAAAGTAGTAGTAGAGAAAGTATTGAAAAGTTCGAAGTCTTTTTTTGTGTATGTCCGTTTTAAGTACAAAAGGGGTAGCCCTTTTTATAGTGCAGAAAACAAGTGAGAAGAAGGTAAGAAAATAATTTTGAAAGTCAATCACACAGATTTCCCTTCAGCCAAGGGATTGATTTCAAACGGGCATGACAAATAAGGAAAGAATTTTGATTTTAAATCTTTTCTAAGGCAGTATAACAGAGGTAAATACATGGAAATTCATTTAAGGAAATAGTTCAACATTACACGGCTTGGGCTAAATAAGGGAAGGCAATCAATCACAGCCAGTAAAAATCAAGGTTTGAGCCTTGGCATGAATGGATCCAACTAATAAAAGGTGAAGAGAAACTTAATTTTAAGAAAATCATTAACAATCAATCATACCCTTTTGAAAAGGGACTCGAAATCAATCACAGGCTGGCCAAAGGCCTTTTGAAAGAAGAGAAAGTCATATAAAAACCATACAGAGACAAGAGAGAGTTGTTGCAACACTAGCAAAGAAATCAGAGTAGCAAGGAAAATTAGGTTCATAGACTCAAAGTGAGTCTTTGAAAGAGGGTCAGGGTTCTGAATGGAACCCTAGCCCAAGCACACAGCCAAGCTTGTCAAAAAACCTCCAACACTAGAGTTTTCTGACTCAAATCAGATACATAGGCGAAGAACAACAAGTAGAATAGGCTCAATAGCCTCTCTCAGAAACTCATGAGAGAATAAGCAAACAGAGAGAACAACAAGTTTGAAACACAGGGAATACATTTAGGCAAAGCTGTGTTTCTTAAACAAGTTCAGGAGAGACAAGCAATACAGGTTTAGGAAAACAGTAGAAGAATCATGCTTAGGGCTTTAAACAAAAAAATCTAGTGAAGGCAGGCAAGGAGCAAAAGCTCAGTAAAAAATACAGTAGAGGGAAATGCGAGGGAGACACATAAAGCATGCTTATAGAACCCAGTAGGAGAAAGAACAAAACACAAAAACAGAAGAACGTGCGTAATAACGGCCAAACACAAGAACATATGAGAAGACATGCGAGGAAAGAACATAAGACATAAGCGAAAAACTCGTAAGAAACATGGCATATACAGATTCACACAAAGAAAAGAAGCAGGAGAAGAGACAAAAGTCATTTTAAGACTTTTGAAAACCCTAAATCGAAACAGACTAGTTTTAAAAAGGAAAAATTGGGGAAAAGTTTTAAAACTTCGAGTATAACACAGATTTACCACAGATCTAAGAAAATAAAAGAAAAAGGAACCTCGAACAGCTTTAGGGTTTCTTAGAAACCCTAGAAATGAGAAGGCTTGGAAAGGGTCTTGTCTCGAACAGGTCTGAGCCATAGCTATGCTTTTTAAGGCTCGAACACGTCGGAACGAAGTCGGAGAGGCCATAGGACCTCAGATCTGTGGAGGATCTGAACGGGCATCGTTGAGGTCGAACCTCAAAATCTCGAACAACCATGATTTAGGGCTGAAGGGAGGTGAGCATAGGCCATCCATGGCCTGAGAAGCCATGGACTCCGGTGAGATTTGGTCGGAGAAGACGAGGAAGACGGCTAGGGTTTTTGAGCGTTAGAGAGCGTTTGAGAGAAAGGGAGGGTTTGAGGGCGGCGGTCGAAGAGAAATGAGAGATAGGGTTAGGTCGTTAGAAATTAAAAAGGAAACAAGGGATGAGGGCCGTTGATCAAAATGATCAACGACCAGGATGTGAAGATATAAACGGACGGGTTTAGTTAATGGGTCAGGGGTCGGGTTAAATTTGAATTGGGAAGGTCCAATTTGGGCTTGAAATTGGCTGAGATTGAGATGGAATTGTTGTTAAAATTGAAATGAATTGAGGCTAAAATTGAAATAGCCAGTTTTTCCCCTATTATTTTATAAAAATTGTAAAAATATTTTAAAAGCAAATTAAAGGTACTGAGTTAATAAATAATATGTAAACCTTAATATAAAATATTGGGATCAATTTATATTTAAGAAGAATGCTATTAAATCTTAAAGAGGCTAGCGTTGCAATTACATGCAATTTAATTTTAAAATACCAAGCGAATTTGTAAAAATATGCAAAAAATCATGCCAACTATATTTGAGGTAATTATGAGAATAAAGTAAATTATTTTACAAAATGGCAAGTTTTGGGAATAATTATTAGGATTTTATGATGTAAAAATAGGCCATAAATTGATTTAAAAATCATTAAAAATGCCAAAATCCTTTGGGTGCTTATATATGCACACATATGTCATTTTGAAAATATATAGGGAAAAATTGGGTATCAACAATTATGAGAGTTAATGCACGAAGGGTGATGCCGTACTGTTTATGTTGTTTCTTATGGTGATAACGAGAGTAAAAGCATGAAAGATGATGTTGTACACGTGTTACTGTTTCATTATTCTTGTTGATACAGATATGGTGTTCATTATTCTTCTCCATTGAATTACTGTTAGAATTTGATATTCCCCGCAGCATGTTCGCCTTCCCATCTTTATCTGTTATTCCTTGTTATTATTGTTCTGTTCGTATATTATTCAACTACACAGGTTTATATGGTTGTCGTGTCCTAACCTCGTCACTACTTCGCCGAGGTTAGGCTCGACACTTACCAGTACATGGGGTCGGTTGTACTGATACTGCACTCTGCACTTTTTGTGCAGATTTCGGTGCCAGACCTTGTGAGTAGCTTGAAGTTGCTTCCTTCAGTCCAAGGAGACCAAGGTAGATCTGCTGGCATTCGCAGAGCCTAAAGTCCCCTTTCCCTATTTTAGTTTCTTCTATCTCTTCTATTTCGAGAACAGTTGTACTTCTTTCAGACTTATATTTGTAGTAAATCTTAGTTGTTCATGGATTGTGACACAAGATCTATGGGGTAGTTATGTACTTTAGTTCTGGCAATGTTATGTTATTTCCACATTTCTTAGTTATTTTGTTTTAACTATTATCTATTCCTGTTTGGTTAATAATAATGGAAGCAAAACTATAACTGTCGGCTTGCCTAACTTTCACGAGTAGGTGCCGTCACGATTCCCGAAGGTGGGAAATCTGGGTCGTGATAGCAATGGTGCCTTAGCCTTTTGCACTAACGGCCGGTGTATGTCAATGATGTGCTCTCTTGACTGGTTCACCTCCTCTTGAGTTTCTTCAACACTATCACCAATGTCAATCCAAACCTCATCATTTACATGAACAACATTGTTTGAGATTTCCTCCTCTTATATCACTTGGACAACATCCACAAGTCACCTTTCACTTGAGGTGGGTGAATTCCCGCCTCTTCCACTTCTTATGACAATCTCCATAGCATGCCTTTTGTTGTTACCACCCTTTGTGTTCACTACTGTGTCACTTTTTGAACTTCTAGATAACGGATTGATGTGTTGTGTGAGGCAAGTTGGGCATCCGAATTGACATTCTTTTCCATCATTTTCTTAAACATATTCTCAACACGACTCGTCTCATTATTTGAAGAACTTAAACCATGGGAAGGATAAGGAAGGGGTTTATCGGTAGTTGCTACATTGGGGGCCTTTGAAAATCCGACCCTCGATTTCCTAGATTTTTTCCCCAACCACCTTGATTGTTGCCTCCCCAATTTCCTAAGCAAGTTCATGCTATGGAAGGAGTAAATGCCTTGGTGAATAATAAGAGGACAAAGGGTCCACTAGCCTTTGCTAGTTGAGTCATTGTTATTGTCAATTTGGCAATGACTTGCCAATGGTCTTTCAACTCTTTGTGGAGATGAATCATGTTGGGATCACCTTAAGGAACATTATCTCGGGATTACCAAGCCGATGACGTTTCTACCATCTTATCCAGAATCTCACATGCATCCGCATAAAGTGTTGCCATAAAGTTGCCACCGGCCAATTGATTAACCACACATTGGTTTGTTGTATTAATACCACAGTAGAAAGTTTGTTGGATCATGTTGTCAGTCATATCATTGTTTGGGTAGTCCTTCAACATTATTCGATACCTCTTCCAAATCTCATGCAAAGGTGCATGAGGCTCTTGCTTGAACACTAATATTTCATCCCTAAGAGTAGCCATATGCTCGGGAGAGAAAATCTTAGCAATAAACTTTGCCGCCAATTTATCCCAAGTATGTATTGAATGATTAGGCAAGCGTTCCAATCAATCTAAAGCTTTACCCCGTAGAGAGAAGGGAAAACGCCTTAGCCTCAAAGCATTCTCGGAAATATTAGTTTTCTTTCTCTCCCAACACGATCCACAAATCCCTTCAAATGATTATAGGCATTTTGATTTGATGCACATATGAAAAAGCCTCGTTTCTCTAGCAAAGTGAGCATCACATTAGTAATTTGAAAGTTTCTCGCCCTAATGCGAGGGGGGTTATTGCACTTGCATAACCCTCATTGGGCAATATCTGGGGTTATGCCACTTGTGATTATGGTGGTGGAGGTGTGGGTGGTGGGGGCAGGTTGTCTTGTTGACCCCGGCCTCGATGATTTGGTTACGGCACTTGAGGTACATCGCAGTTGTTCCTCCTCGCTGTCCGACTCCCCTAATGGCATATTTTTAAGCTCATTGTTCGCCATTTTATACCTACGATTTCTTCAATAAGTTAGTAATACAGAAGGGAAAGAAGATATTTCAAGAACACACTCAAATATATAACTAACACCATTAAATCTCCCCAGCAAAGACGCCAAAAATTGATCCACGTCCAATCCGCTCTCAATAATGAGTGAAAATGATCGTTGGAAGAATAGTCGCAAATTAGACTCGAGGTCGATTTCCATAGGGAGTTTATAAGGGGTGTTAAGAGCAAACACTTGATGAGAGTACGTGAAATAACTCAATTGTGCTTCCAACACAGAGTTGTTGTTTATAAGTCTACAATTAACACTACAAATTTAAACTAAGTAGAAGAAACAAGAAAGCTAGTAATTATTTTTGTTGTTTTTATCAAATGGGAAAAAGCCTAGGGATGTAACCTTTTCCTTGATGCTAACTTAATAGGTAAATCATGTTAATGCTTATTTTAGTGATCGGGATATATTATAACTCTCAACTCTCAATTACCCACTCAATACCTCTCGGTTGTAGAGTGGTTATGCTCAAATTGGCTTTCTCAAGTCCAAATGGTTATTAATTCAAACAGTTGATATGAGATCAAGTCGAGGTTTCTCTATTTCTAGTTCAAACCCTTTAATTAGGCTAGCCAAAACCTTAACTAGTCCAATTTCTTATTAGCCAAGTTTTCCTATACTAAGTCCCTCTTTCTCAAGTATCAACCAAGTCAAATAGGCATGAATCAATGTTTGCAATCATTAATTCTATAATTAATACATAAAAAGGGCTAAATAATAAATATCCACTCATAAACAATCATTAGATTAATGATCCATAAGATTTACATACTAGGGTTGGATTACAATCCTAGAGAGAATGTAGCTACTCATACTAAAAAGTGAAGAAAACAAAGAAGAAGAACTAATTAGAGGCATAAACTAAGATTAAATTGATAAAACAAATGTTTCTTCACCCTAAATAGTCACTATCCTAAACAGAAAAATATAACTCCTACTGCTCAAAACAATACAAAACTCATCCTAAAAAGTGTTTCCCGTCTATTTATACTGCCCTGAAATTCACCACAAAGATGCCCTTCCGAAGGTTCTACGGTCGCACAATTTTATGTACGATCCGCACTTTGCTTGGATTCTTTAAGTGGAGGTTTTTGAAGAAGCACAATTCCATCTGCGGTTGCACTTTGAAGGAAAGGTGTAGCTGCACTTTTGGCAAGGCTTCACACTTGGTTGTTTTGCACATTCTCTGAGCTTTTTAAATTCTTGTCAATGAGATCAGTTCTTGCAGCCACATAATTTTATGAGTGGACCACACTTGTTAGCATCCTTTGAGGCTTAGTTATCAGTTCTATGATCGCAGATGTATTTCTACGGACCGCACTTTCTTCTACGGGCGTAGAATTCCTTCTGAGGATTGCACTTTCTCCTGGTGCACTTCTTCTTGCTTTTATGAGCTGGAACACTCCTTTTAGAGTTAGAACTCTTCGTTTAGGTCCAATTCTCCAACATGCCTGCAATTTGCACAATTTCATTAGTTTGGGGAATAAGAATCAACACATTCAGACTAAGACGAAAGAAAAAAAGTACTAATAAGTGGTTAAATCCACACTTATAAATGATGCCCACAGAGGCGAATGTTTTTATAAGTATATATATATGTATCATGCATTTCATATCAATGGCCCTCAGAGGCACTCAGATGCTACAAGTTGTATCTTCTTTATCTCTATTTTTATTACTTTTCTTATCTATGCTTTCTTGCCTTACATACTCAGTACTTTATTCGTACTGATGTCTCTTTTTTATTTTATGGAAGCTTCATGTCGTGCTACAGGTTCGGAAATATAGGTTGACATTCATCCCTAGTAGGCTACCAGTTCAGTAGGAAGTGTTGTTGCACTCCACTTGTCTCGGAGTTGCCTTTTGAGTTAGTATACTTATGTACATATGTTTATGGTTATGGCGGGTCCATGTCCCAACGTTGTATTTTTATGTACTCCTTAGAGGCTTGTATACAGATTTCATGTGTATATATGTTTTATTCAGCCTTGTTGGCTTGTGTATCTCATGTATTTCATTTTGTTGGCATATATATCTCATGTATATCATTTTGGGATTGTCCTTTATTGAGTATTGCTTATGTTATGTTTGGGTTATTTCATGATGGCTCTTCTAGCCCATTTACGCATGATAGTATGGTTAAAGATACGTTACGTTGGTGCTCGGCAAGTAAGGCTCGGGTGCCTTTCGCGGCCCTCCGGTTTGGGTCGTGACAGTCGGGGATATTGAAAAAGTTATTGTCTTCCAACATTTTAATAATCTTTGAAAATTTCACAATAATTTGTTCATGCTATTCTTTTTTTTCATTAGAGAAAGAGAAAAGCAACTAGCGAAACTGTCGTAAAATAGTAATTGAAATTTGTATTTACATCCTCCATTATGTAAGGGTATAGGTAACTTGAATTGTCTTGCTTAATTGGCTTTTACGTAGTCCTTTTTTATTTTATAATAATTCGGTGTTCGAAATCCACTAGAATGACTAATTCGAATTCGCACTATATATAGTCTATTAAAAGAAGAAGTGTTCTCTCATGTTAAATTTGTCCATCCTCAGAGCCAGATTAAATCCAAGACCAATTGTTAAAGATGAAACAATCTTATTAGATGAAACTACAAGAATAGGCACTAATAGACAATATCTACCAATAATAAGCCATTAACAAAAGTGTATGCGGCAAAATCAGAGGACTTGATTTCTCGCTGGTCATTTCGGAAGAACGCCACGAGACCTCGAAGATGGGAATCCACGACCGAGTTCCCGACTTCAGGGATCGTCGAGGCCCGACTTAGAGAAGATGGAAATCAAAGCTAGGACAAAGGGGGAAACTCCCAAGGCACACAGCTAAGTCTGATAGGGCCGGCCTATCCAGAGCCTATGCTGAGGCGTCACGTCAAGCCATCCCATCTCCATACTTTGTAATTATTGTCCATGTACTTGTAGCCGAGTTCCCCTCCTATATAAAGGGGACTCACACTACCTTGTAATGGGCTAATGTTGCTCCATTTCTCCGCAAGTGCAATAATTTCTCTCTCTCTCTCACTCACTCTCTCTTTTCTTTCTAACTTGTATGTTCTCATTGGCCCTAGTTCACCTTTATATCAATCGCTCTTCTACTTGTTCTTCATCATATAACTTAGTATTGGTCGTAAAGAACCTTGTTTAACAATATCTTCAACTGTTTTCCCATCCCTAGATATCCCCGATATCTCGAACTCGACCCTGACGTCGACTTCGAGGTCCCCTATAGATCAGACCTATACCTGGGCAGCAGGCCCTTCGGTTCGATTACTATCTCGTTTTAGCTCGCATTCCATTATTAAACTTAATATTATTAGCATCAACTGCTCTAACAACTAGCTCGAGAATAGATTACATATTTTTAGAATCTCATTTACAAATTTAATTGTTGTTACCATTTTTACGGTAAACAGTTTGGCGCCCACCTTGGGGCTAAAAATAATAGTGATTATTTTCTTGCTAGTTTCATTGCACAAACACACATTATCTTTCAAACTTTTTCTTGTCCAAGATCCTTTGATTTCAGGTTAGAATGTCTAGCTCGGTAAACAGAGTCAAGAACGGCTACCTCGAAAGTCACGACGGAAATGGTGAGGTTGTTCCAGTGGTTGGCACGATGCCACGGAAACTCGATAACGCATCTGGGCCGATTCCAGTAAACACGGGTTCGTGATGCGCACAACAGGTCGACAAGGCCTCGCGCACCTCGGGAGCATTCAGAATATCGACCAACAGGAAACCCAACAAACCCCGGCTCAGGAAACATAGGAAGTTAGCCTTCACGATATTTTTGAAACTTTGTAGGCACAACAATGGTCTATCGTTCAGCTGCAGATCCATCCGAAAACTCCCAGCACAGTAGCGCCAGAAACAGCTCCCTGCACCGAACGAGTACCCGAAAGATCAGGCAACAACGGATCGATAACAGACCCCGCCATAATGAAGATGCTCGAGGATCTCTCCAAAAGGATCGAGTCAGGTTCATGGAGGTTCATGCAACAGTTGTCCCCAGAGGTAGCGGTCCCGGTACCCGCTTCACGGAAATCCGGAACGCTGGAACTCCCTAGGTGCGACAGGACCTCAGATCCCAACAAATGCACCACCACTTACACATGCGCTGAAAAATACAGCAACCTTCAAGATGATGAGTTCGAGCCCGTCTCGTTGAAGAAATACGGGGATACACTCTCGAAAAAAACCATAATGTGGCACCGCAGCCTAGCGCCTGACCTCACAAACTCGCTTACCGTACTAGTAGATCCCTCTGCAGGAGCAAACACCGATGCCATCAAAGCAGTAACGGAAGAGCCCGACACATCTGAGGCCAAACAAAGAGAGAGTGAAACACCATAGGAAGTCGCACCTCATTCCCTGATAGGATGAATGAGATCGCTCCTGGTTTTGGATGACTGGGCAACCCTAGCCTTTAACCGAAGTTTAAACGAAGCATGCCCGACGACTCTAGGTCATTTCAAACAAAGCTTAATCAGATACCCAGACGAGACCTGGTCGGATGCCCGTACCCGACACCGGCCACGAATCAGAGCCATGGACAACCGTCCGGGAGTCTCTACGGGCCAAGTATACCCAAGTAGACTCCCAACAAAGGAAATAATGCCAAACAGATGGAGGTACCATCCATGCGACACGAATAGTTGAACGCCACAAGATGCAACCTACCTCACAATGGTAGGGAAATAGATCAAGGGCAACATCCTCGAGGAACCTTCAGTGGAAATAGATCTGACGAGGCACTTCCAGCAGAGGAACCCCGTCCAGCAGAGTACGGTTTCAATATTGCTATTCCAAATATCATGATCACCATAAGCAAAACCAGGGACGCTGAGCGACTCAGGCCTATTCGACCAAGACCCTTTCAAAGGAACCGCAACCCGGCGCAAGAACCGCAGGGCATGCGTGGCCACAGGGTCAAAAATATCCACCAGCTCAGAAGGACGACAACTGTGCTACTCAATAAAAATCACCGCCGAGTACCATCGAGCGGTCAGGCTCGAGTCTATCCCTAAGGGAGGAAGGTAACCGGGAAAGATGAAGCAAATAAGCCACAACGTATTACCACAACAGTGAAGGAGCGGCAAAACCCTCCGATGACTCATAAAATGGAGAGTGAAAATGTTCGCCGTCAGGGAAAAACAGGTCCAGGGAAATATTCCGGAGGACACCCTTACATCCAGGGAAAAGGGCACCGAGACTCCGCCTCAGCGTCACACTGATGCATTGGTAACCCTCTCCCACATTTGATTTATCTTAAATAAAACATGTGTTCATGAATTCAGGTGGTTCGGTCATGTACAAAAACGATGTCGAACCAAAGTCAGTGGGGCGGTCCGGACTAACGGACCAAATCGCTCCTGCATCTCGAATCCCTGGCGAATTCCAAACGACTAATCGCCACAAAGACCATTCTTTTGATACTGCCCGTCTGAGCTCGGGCTGGGACGTCGAGCTCTGTACCATCGGAGGAGGCGCAAAGCACGAACGTCTTATTTAGATGACTACCGGCATGCCACCCGGGGACAACGTCGGCCCCATTTCGCCAAAAGAATGAAATCCCGTGCAAATGGTAGAACTAAAATAAGTCGACAGAGAGCAATATGGCGCATCACCGACATCAATGCCCCCACCCTCAGAAGGATCAAAGGGTAAGCAAACCACATCTTCGGCCAAGCCTGATAAGACACAACGCAGGGTTGTATCGGGGCTTGTGCCTCGAAAGGGTAGGAACATACCAAATCTCAAAATGTCGCCTACGCATCCTGCGATGAGGAAGAACTGCTTTACTCCCTTGTCATTTTTTCACTAACCTGTATGCAGACGGCTGGCCAGGACATTCGGAGGTTCTAACTCTATTCGGGGATCCCTAGGCCTTAAAAAAGGGCCCGCCGTGCTCTTTCCCCTCAATCAGACTTCCTCCCCGAAGAGGGCATCATCAGCAAGATTATTAGCGGAGTAGCGTACCCCAGAGGAGTATCCGATAATGTCGCAGGCCTTCTTCTATAGTCCAACGACGAGCGGTGATATTCTTCTAAGGGCACTGTCCCCTCGGGAGGACCGGAAAACGGCGGACTAAGTCTCAATAGGGAATAAAGTACCGGATCGAATGGTCCGAGAAGCCGAGCCCGCGCGGGCCGAGCTCACGACAATGAAACAATGTATGTCTACACCAAGCAATAAAAGTTTATCTTTTCAGCATCTTATTCTCCAAACAAGGAAATCTCAAATATACTCCTGGCAGGGACCTCTCCACCAAACACGTCCTGAGATACTCGAAGACGTAGTATCAGCAATTCAGCACTCGCACGAACCTAGGATCGGAACTCCGGGCTCATAAAGCCCCTATAAGGAAACTCCGAGCTCACAAAAAGTGGTCTTTAAGCTTAAACAAATTCGATGACTCAGAGACTGTCATTCATCGCCAATCACCATACACTGGGAAACCTGAAACTATAAGACCCCTAGCGGGCAGACTCGGTCTAACTAGATCTAATCTACATTACAACAAAAACTTTAAGACCTTAACAAGCATGACAAAAACTGTAAGACCTCAATAGCCATGTCAAACTCTAAGACCTCAATAGGCATGAAAATTCCGGAGTTCAGGATATATGTCTGCATTTGTAAGAGTCCCGAAAGAGCATTCCATCGGTGTAGACGCCTGAACTATCACTCAGGATCAAAAATGGCTCCGACTAAACACATATGACTACGGTCAAAACATCTATACATCCAAACTAACGCGACTCGGGGATGCCCGACCGTTGCTAAACAAAAACGCAGGCCACTACTTCGAATATACTTCGGAAAGAACCGGTTATAACAAGCTTCCCTCAACAGGCAAAAAAAACAAGCTTCGACCATGTCGGCTCCAAATCGCAAGGCGTCGATCTACTCGACCTACGAGCTATGAACCTTCCGAGGTGCTCAAAACATCGCCGATAATGACTTGAAATCGAGTTTCTTCGAAACCAACGACGGGTCAGGCAAAACTATTTCAAAAGACCTTAACGAGCGGTAAACAGAGCCTACAAAAAGCTTACAGGCAAAAATAGAGTAAGAGCCATTGTTGCCAGCAAAACGAGCCTACGGGCTGCACATTGAAAGGTCTCTATGACCAAACAATGTAAGAGCCATTGTCGCTAGCTTAAAAATTGACAACTTGAGGATTAAAATGAACTCGAAGAGTTTTTGGCAAAAATCAGCCTTAAATTATGGCTCAAAGTAAGGGTACATCCTTGTCTTATTCTAGTAAACAAAAACCATCCTTATACTATTTAAAAAGTTGCAAGAATCATCCTTCCGTTAAATTTTATCACAAAAACTAACAGCATCATCAAAAGACCATGTCCATCACGTGCCTTTTCCCCTCAATTTTCCAATATTGTCCCTCCTACCTAATCGTCTTCCACCTTTGCCAAAAAGGACTAAGACTTCAAAACTAGAAGTTTCTTTCCATATGAAATTCACACCCAACTATGGTATGATAGTTGGAACTCTTCGATCTCATGCTATACTATTTCTTGCTAACTTCCTTTTGGAGAAAAAAGTGCAAAGCCTTTAAAAATAGTGGAAGAGTTTTGACTTTCTAAGCAGGATCATGTATTTCGCTGCACATACGGTAGATTTTGATATTCTATCTTTAATTTGAGGTGATGATGCAAGGTTTGTTTTTAAAATGTGACTCCAACTTCGGTTTAGCTCAACTATTGTGAAACCACTCACTCCGACAAATGGAAGAGAACTAATCTAGTTTCAGACTTTCAGGTTCTTGATTTAGAGTTATAACCTTTTAATTTTTCTCATTTATAGGTAGACTAATAAAACTGACAGAAAGAGAATCGGCACCCTCATCAAAGCTCGACACATATATAAGATTTTACATAATCATAATGCACTTCCACCTCAAGGTCATGCCAATCTCTTGTTATCATCTGCTTGTTATAAGAAGACAACTTAAGGAGAAGTTATTTCAGTGTAGGCCATTTTTGTTCATTAAATAGCAACAACTTTAAATAAGAAATAAGCAGCAGCTAGTTCATCCTACTAGCTTTCTTGAAGAAGAAGAAGAATAAGAATGGGAGGAAACAAAAATTAAGAAGGAAAAAGAAAATGGTCAGCACGTTCTTGGAAAAGTCGATTGGGTAGGAGGGACAATATTGGAAAATTGAGGGGAAAAGGCATGTGATGGACATGTTCTTTTCACGATGCTGTTAGTTTTTGTGATAAAATTTAACGGAAGGATGATTCTTGCAACTTTTTAAATAGTATAAGGATGGTTTTTGTTTACTAGGATAATACAAGGATGTACCCTTGGTTTGAGCCATAGTTTAAGGATGATTTTTGCCAAAAACTCGAGCTCGAATCGTAGCCCGATTCAGAGACCGGATCCAAAATAGTTAACTATGCAAGTCTCCGGGCCACATATTAAAAGGTCTCAATGACCAAAACAGCGTTTAAGGCACTATCGCCGGTCTAAAAATCGAAAGTACTTAAGGGTCAATTAAAGCTCAAGTCGCAACAAAACTCAGAGACTGGACCCAAAATAGTTAAACTACAACATGCGTAAGGGCACGACGTAAATGCCACTATCGACAGCCGAGTGAGCCTCTGGGCCACCCATCTGTAAGGTCACTTCGACCCGAAGCACATAAGGCCATCATTGTCCGCCCATGCAGGCAAGAAATAACTTGAGGGTCACTTGAAGCTCGGATCGCAATGCGACTCGGAGACTGGACCCAAAATAGTCGAAACAGCAAATGCCCAAGGGCAAGAAATAAGAACAACTACTACCTGCCCACACAGGAATAGAAGATTTAAAGACACGCAAGGGCATAGAAGATTTAAAGGCAGACAAGCTTGAGTCAAGACCTGACTCGGAGACTGGGCCTAAATAGCTAGGCAAAACACGGAGGCCCCGACGCCTACTCTCGCCCATGATCACACTTAAAAGCTTCCTGGCCTGCCCGATAAATTCCGGACCTACAAGGATCCCGCCAAACTCTGAAACCAGCCCGCATAAGAAATAAAGCTTCAAGTCTCCTCTTATCTTACATATGCAAAAAAGGGGCACTCTCTATCTAGAAACATGCTCTAAAAATATCAAATACAAAGCGGGAAAATAGCGAAATCTACATTCCTCTCCAAAGGGCTACAACTTGCTGGATTTGCTCTTCGCGTCATCAGCAAGAAGTGACCGCGCATCATGCTCGTCCGCCCTTGCTTGAGCCAATTCCTCTGAGAGAACGAAGCCCCTTGCACCGATCTCCTCGAGTATCTCCCTTGGGGATCTACAACGAACATATTTCTCGATCCTCTTCTCCCGGTCGAGGGCTCGCTTTAGCTCAGCTTGGGCATCAGCAGCGTCCTTTATACGAATCATCATTTCCTGATCATCCTTGGTCCGGCTTAGTGCTGCTTTAGTCCGGGCGTCAATTATGTCAGCCCTGATCTTCAAGAGATCAGATTCAAATTTCTCGATCATATCTGCCTGAACTTTTCCATTGTCACGAGCCAAGCGGAGTCGGGCTTAGAAGGCAGGGACCCTGGCCAAGGCGCTTGTCTCCTCTGAAGCTTGACCTTGCACCTGAGCCCTTAGCTCACCACAGGTAGTTCTGATGCGGTTAGTCACCCTTGAGGTACTCCAAGGCCTCTGTCATTTTCTACAGCTAATATAACAAAAAGGGGGTTAACCTTAAGGTCCAAAGGTAGCAAAGCACAAGCTGCAAAAAGTTACCTGCTCCATCAAATAACTCTCGTAATTCAAGCTCCGGTATGCCTCATATCGCTAATGCAACAACTCAACCTCCTTCTCCTCGCTAAGGAGCCAAAGGGACTCGCCCTCGTCCAAACTTTTCTGAAGCCTGGCCCCTTGACGGAGCAGCTCATACATAAGCCTATCACAGGCATACACAAGGAAAGCTCAATAGAGGGAAAAGAACGTGAAATACAGGAAAAATGCGCCTAAACTCACCACGGAGTGAAGCCGACGAACTTCCTCGAAGATAGAACACACCCCTGATGATCCTGCCTCTTCGACCCCTGGAGAACCAACCTCGGGCAGAGCATATTCACTCGGAGGAACCGCTACTCGGGAATTCGATACTTCGAGAATAGCAGGCCCGGATGATGCCCTCTCCTCAAAGATACAGGCCCGTCTAGCACCGCTAAAAGCTCCATCACGCCGCGGGTGTCGATCCCTCTTATCTCAATCGTCCCTCGGCTCAGAGGCCGAATACTCATTCCCTTCTTCGAAAGAGCACTACGTCATCCCGAAGAACCGCCTGATACATGCAAACGCCAAAGCTAGTACAAAAGAAATGAGGGAAATGTTACTTCAAATATACGAAGACCAAGGCAAAGGTAGCATGCACACATAACTTGGTATTTCACTCCCTATCTAGCACGAAATATACTCGCCACCGACGCTCATCGCAGTTCGAATGGATCACCAGCCTTAGGACCCAGCCGGGCAGGTCAAGGACTTCGCTAGACGTCCATGGAGTTGCTGCAACGAAGGAGAAAACACTATTATTCAACTGATTTTTGCTATAGGCAAAATTTAAAGAGGCACCAGACGCTCCGCTCACGTGCATAATTCCACCCTTCGGGAAATGGCAAAAGCTCCACAGGGATAATGTTGACCGTCCGGATCCGGATAAACCAACTGGCCCACTCTCGATCCCCGTCCTCTTCATCATCAACTACAAAGGGCATGGGCGAACGATACCTCAGGGTTAGTAAGCCTTGGTGATGAAAGGGACGGTATAGCCTGATGAGGTGGTTAAGCGTGAATTCAAGCCCAGCCTTCTCCGCAAAGAACCTCATCATCAGCATTACTCGCCAAAAAGACGGATGTTTCTGTGCCAAAGTAACCCAATACTTCAAGCAAAATCAAGCACGACCCTATCAAGGGGACCAAATGCAAAAGGATATAGGTATACGCTCAAGAATCCATCAGTAAAGTCCGTAATACTCTCATCCGGGGAAAGCACCTGCAGCGCTATCCCCTCGCTCCATCCACAGTACCTCCTCACCATCTCCAGATGTTCCCCTCTTATCAAAGACACCGTCTTCAAAGTGTACTCCCGCAGTTCCTGAGCGCCGAGAGCAGCACTCCCCACTACTTACCGGGCCGACCCCAAAATGGTTGCCATGATTATGGTAAAACTAACAGATTAGAGCAAGGGCTTGCGCCAACACTTTCTACGCCTGAAGAAATGAATAACCCTATGCCAAAGCAGAAGGGCATCTATCTAAAAATAATGAGGTCTTGCGAAGAAGCCGAAGCCGCCCCACATATATATGAGAAGTAGTGACGACTCGCCTACCCAAAAGTGAGCCCTAGGAAACCAACAGCCTCGATGCAAATCGATGGGGTGATACCCGATCCCGAAAGCATCCTTCGACGAGAAGCCAAGACTCGAGGAATCACCCGTATTATCTCCAATCTCGAGGAAGCACTCTACCCCGAGGATCCCCGCCAAAAAGAAGTCGTACTTCGGGAAGCTTTCAACGCCATCACTCGACGTGAGGCAATAACTGATCTCATGATTCCCTTTCTAAAAAGAGGAATAAGCACAGGAAGCTCTGATCATGAAAGCTCCATGAAGGTCCGAGGCAGCACCTGATTGTAGGCAACTCCTCAGCTATATCCTATACGTTTTAAGAAGGCTATCTATGTCATGATCAAAAGGGACCCCCAGATACCCAAAGCTAACCTTCATTCAGGATAACATCCTCGAAGGCCCCGAAATTAGGTGTATTATCTCCATACAACTCGGAGGGCCTCGATAGCCCGAGCCTATCAGATCAATTCAGGATCGGTCCGAGGTTCGATGATGAGTTTGGAAGAGAGCCATGTCAATCGGCGGAGGATCAGAAAGAAAGCTCGCGCCCAAGTCAGATATCAGCGGTAAACAATAAAATAAGATATTCAAAAGGCCTCGAAGGGCATGAGAGCATACAGAAATAAGGCAAAAATCGAAAGCAGAAGTCAATATAATATATTCGTATTCATAAAAATCCATGTACAAACAGCTTTCGAGGGGTCATTACATACAGTTAAAAAAGCCTACGGAGGATCTCTACGCATACATGAAGAAACAAAGGGACGCACACGCGAAGTAAAAGCCCGAAGGTCGGTCCACCTTCAAAGGTCTACAACAGGTGCCTTCGGACGCACGTCCTTGGGAGTTTCATCCCAGCCTTCCACACTGATATCCCCAAGGGGTAAGGCGAGTGGCAGGAAGGGATGAAAAAATGCCATAGCTCTCCAAAGCTCGAGGACCCTCGTTGGCCAAGAGAACCTCGGAGAGACAGCGGACCGAACAAGCCTCGGTCCCACTTGCATGGCTACTTAGAGTCCACTTCTTGGAACGTCTAGCCGTGCAAGCCCCCAACTCGGGGCACAACACCATGTCGAGTCGGGGTATGAAGGTGAGCAGTGGTGTATAATCCGATCCCCTTTTGAGCAGCGGTATGTAATCTGAAGAGCTTCCTACGAATAAGGAAAGATGACCTTCGTATGTCACCATCTCAAGCCAACAGCAGCAACAAAGACAAGCATGCCAATGACCACAGCAGTAACGGGATAGCATGATCATGATCGACAAAGGGAAGCCCCGACAAAGGGCCGCAACACGATATGAGGAAGCTCGGCCAAGCGGGCTTGAGGCCATGAGCCCCAAGCATGATGTTTAAGGATAGAAGAAGATGATAATAAGGAACGAGCAAAAAGGCCAACAAAAGCACTAGGATAGGAAAAACAATCCCAAAGCACCCTCATTTATAGGGGGTTACGACACGGTCGTCGAGGTTTTGGAAGATTGACCGACGGTCACAGTTAATGCATCCATGGAAAACCGAACTGATAGCGGTACCTTCATATTGGATAGCAGGAATCGGGAGTGCATTGAATGAGGTCGAAATACGCAAACCTGTAGATGCCTAGTTACCACAAAGCTTACGTCAGGAGTCGCATCATCGGTATGACGTCGCTGTAAGAAGCTCGAGAAGTCAAGTGTTAGAATCATTTCCCATCACTTCGGTATGACTATCTGTACGCGGCAAAATCAGAGGACTTGATTTCTCGTTGTCAAGTCATTTCGGAAGAACGCCCCAAGACCTCTAAGACGGGAAGCCACGACCGAGTTCCCGACTTCGGGGCTCGTCGAGGCCCGACTCAGAGAAGACGGAAATTGAAGCCAGGACAAAAGGGGAAGCTCCCAAGGAACATGGCTAAGTCTGATAGGGCCAGACTATCCAGAGCCTATGCTGAGGCATCACGTCAAGCCATCTCATCTCCATACATTTTAATTAATGCCCATATACTTGTAGTCGAGTTCCTTTCCTATATAAAGGGTGCTCACACTACCTTGTAACGGGCTGATGTTGCTCCATTTCTCCACAAGTGCAATAATTTCTCTCTCTCTCTCTCTCTCTCTCTTCTTTCTAACTTGCTTGTTCTCATTGGCCCGAGGTCACCTTAATACCCATCGCTCTTCTACTTGTTCTTCATCATATAGCTTAGTATTAGCCGTGAAGAACCTTGTTTAATCATATCTTCATCTATTTTCCCATCCCCGGCTATCCCCGATAGCTCGAACTCGACCCTGACGTCGACCTCGAGGTCCCCTATCGATTAGACCTATACCCGGGCAGCAGGCCCTTCGGTTCGATTACTATCTCGTTTTAGCTCGCATTCCATTATGAAACTTCACATTATTATCATCAACTGCTCTAACAACTAGCTAGGGAATAGATCACGTATTTTTAGAATCCCATTTACAAATTTAATTGTTGTTACCATTTTCACGGTAAACAAAAAGTAGCCATAAAAAGTTACCGACGATATACAATATTCAAAATATATAGGAATTCTTTTTGCCAATGAGCAATATTTGGAATTCGTTGAAAATACATAAATAAAGTAATATACAAAATTTGAGATTGGAGGTGATTTGGGCTAGATTAGAGTCAAAATTTGTAATTAACGATACACAAAATTCATAAAATAAAGGCAAAAAAGTTATTTTTCAATGGGTATGATTGAAATTTACTAAAAACATATAGATAAGACAATATATAAAATTTGAGGAAGATTGGAGGTGATATGGACTAGTTTTGAGTATAAAATCGTAGCTGAAATGAAGTTTAAAAGTTTCTCTATGATATATGTATCAAACATGTTTCTCACATACATGTATATATGGATATACAGGAATTACACAAGTAATATATATTTGATACACAAAAGATACATATATCATCTTCCTCCATGTTCATCTTGTTTCTTCGAATTTAGCTCGAAATTTAATTCAAACCACCAAAAATCTGTACTAAATCATCCCAAAATTGAGATTCATACTCCCTAAAATGTATCAATATATTTTAACAATACTCACTAGAAATAAATTTTAATTTCGAAAACCCAAATTTTTTAATTCAAGCTTAAGCAAGCTTCAATGGCTATCCATAGCATTTTCAGTTTAATCATTCGACTCAGTCCAATAAATTAGCGTTTAGTGGTGCATTCTAAATCGAATTAAGGTGCTTGATTCTCTGAATTTGAACGTAAAGTATTTAGAATATTATAATAGTGCCCAAGTTCGTAAAGTATTTAGAATATTATAATAGAGCTTAAGTTCGGTTTGAACGGCCTTGGTGTTTTCTCCTAATGTTTTTGTAAAATATATTTGTTTTAATAATTGTGTTCGAAACAATGTTAATTGTATTGTTTAAGTTAGTACGTAGTAAAAAATAATGGATGCTTTAAAAACTAAACTTTTTTGGGATTAAAATGACATTTGGGTTATCTTAGGAAGATATTTTGTTTTGGGCTAGTTTTAGTTGAAATTGTTTATGAACTTACAATTTGGATAGTTTTTCATTTTATTAATCCCATCACATTCATAATTAGTGGCACTTATCCATGAGTATATTTATAGTAAGTAGTTAGAACTTTGCAAAATCTAATTAAGACAATATACAATTTGAATGTCAAACAATAGTCGCATATGGTAACAATTTAACTTTGAGAATCTAATTATACCTTTCAAATTTCAAAACTCCGCCCATGGTAACAAATTAATATTCAGAATCAAAAATATATATTTCAAATGTCCAGAATGGTAACATATTAACTTTTAGAATCTAATTACATATTTTTAATTTCCAGAATGGTAACAGATTAAGTTTTAGAATCTAATTACATATTTCAAATTCTCAAAATTCAATCATAAGAATTTGATTTTACACACCCTGTAGTTGTTTTACAAACTATAAAAGGATACTCTTGGTTACTTTGATTATCCAAAGGGAGTAAATAATTATAGAAGAACAACAAAATTTATTGGAGAATCATTACTATATTTGTAGAAGCAGAACAAAAATGGCTAAGCTTTTGACATTCGTCCTTCTCGTTGCTGCTCTTTTTCTTGGTATTTAACAACACATACGTTCTTTCTTTTTCTTTTTCTTTTCGAATACTAGACATTTACGTGCTAATATCATGTTCATATTACCTTATAAGTAAGAGGCGTAAAAAAAAATCTTTCCAAGTTCAATATTTATATTTTACCTTTCTTTTTTATTGGATGCAGTTGGAACAATGATTCCATCAACAAAGGCGGCAAAGACCTGCTTCCAAATACATACAGAAATATTGTGCGATCAAGGCAAAGTTGAACCAAAATGCTTGCCATTTTGCAAGCAGAAATTTGGACCCCAAGCTGGTGCCCAATGCATTGAAAATGTTGGCGTTGAGGGTCCTTTTTGTGCTTGCAATTATCCTTGCTAGTCACCTTTTCTCTTTCCTTTTTTAGTAAACCTAATAATCCCTATATGATATTTGCCATCCATGGCAATCTTATAATATAATAATGTATTCTTTGTGAGCCTTGGTAATGAAAAGTCTCTTTTTCTGTTCCATTTTTCTTCATTCTTCATTCATGGGACGTATATTGGTTAAATTTTTAGAGGTATACTCATAGGGAATTGAATTTAGTTAAGTGAAATGGACTCAAGGATACAATAATATCTTATCTTATACAAAACCAAAAAAAATATATTTCATTTTTATTCAATTTTAAGTATGAAAACCATTGTATGAAAAGAAATTAATGAATTAACTGGAGAAAAATGGGATTCCTCTATTACATTCTTCACTATTATGCCTTATTTTCTAATAGGGGTGTTCTCCTCCATCCTTGGTCCTGGTTCAGTGCATGAGCTTCTCGAATTTGGCAGTAAAATAGCATACAACACCATTAAATTCAATCTTTCAGGAAGTCGATTCACGGCACCATTCACATTTTCACAACTAGGGGTATCAATGGATATTCGAAAACCGACTAAACCGACCGAATCGTGCCGCACCGAACCGATTTTTAGGTTTCTTTCTAAAAAATCATAGTTTTTTATATAAATCTATAATCACACCGATAATTAGGGTAGGGTTTTTATTTTATAAAAAAAACCAAAAAAAAAACGAACCGTACCGAATAAATTTTACATGTAAAAAATATATTTATTTAGTAAGTTTAAAAATAATAATGCATTAAATTTTCTTTGAGCCTTGAAATTATGAAAACTATTATAAGCCAACAAGTAATTAAACTCAAAATAGTAATTCCTAAAACCTATTATGCTGCTTCTACTTAAACTAAGTTATTGTAAGTATCTTTATTAGCAAGACACAAAGTATTCTAGCAATTATGAGTCACAACACTTCATATATGGGACATACATTTTTCAGATTCACAAATACGATTATATTAAAGAATTACAAGATTGAGCTTTCCATCCAAAAGTATCACTTGAAGAAGAAAGAAGAATTGGGGAAGAAGTGGGGGGGGGGGGTAAAGGTTAAAAAAAGCAACTATTGTGTATATAAATAATAAAAGAAGCGCATTTTGGCAAAAGTTCATAAAACGGAATAAATATTAAATATCATGTCTATCACGATCCTAAACCCGGACCCGGTTGTGATGACACCTCTCGTGAAGACAAGGCCAGCCGACACTTTCCCATTTCAGTTATAAGCAGTTAAACAATAAGAATTAAGTCTAAAACGTGGTAAATAATCCAAAAGTAAGCAGTGAACATTATATTTTGCGGAAATAAAGCCTAACACAGCCCGATACCGAGGTGTCACTAGTCATGAGCAACTACAAATCCAGATAAATACAAGAAGGGTCTACATAGTTCAATACATATCTAAAATATAGAAGTATAAGATAAGGGAAGAAGCTCTGGGCTGCGAACGCCAGTAGCTACCGAGAGAATCTTCGAATCTGCCTGAGTTGGAAAGATCAACACTCGGTAGCGGGATCAGCAACGCCTGAATCTGCACATGGGGTGCAGGGAGTAAAGCGAGTACTCCAACTTAGTGAGTAATAATCATAAATAAACGACAAAGATATATGAAAACATGTAAGACACATTACAGGCAATAATGAAGCAGTAAAAACAGGTAAACACGGTGACTCAATAAAGATGTGTAAAATCATATAAGTTTAGTTTAAACTTCATGAAATGCCTAATCAACAATTAAACAGGTAAATGACAGACAATACGCAGATAAGCACATAAAGGATTGACCCTCGGACACAATGTCAACAATACCAGCCCCTCGGGCTATCTCTCACATCACAATGGGTACCCACACTCACTGGGGGTGTGCAGACTCCTGGAGGGGTCCCTTACGGCCCAAGCGCAATATCAAGCCATCTCGTGGCTTCATCAGTAGGCTCTCGGCCTCATATCAACAAGCCACCTCGTGGCGTACATATCTCAGGCCCTCAACCTCATAATCATAATCAATGTTTCCTCACAAATAGGCCCTCGGCCTTACTCAGTCAAAACCCTCACAAGCCACTCGGCTATTAGCAAATCATGATTCTCAGCTCAAAATATAATTTAAAAGATCACTTAAGTGTTAAAACACAGTAAACATGGTTGAGTTATAAAAATAGTGGAATATAGAATAACTGAGTTCAAGTATAAGGTAAAAACAATGAGAAAATATCAATAAAAATTGCCTAAGGGTTCAAATAGTTGGCACGAGGCCCAAATATGGCATTCAACCCAAAACAAAAAGATAACAAATATATTTCAGTCAAATACGTGGTAAAATAGTCATTCGGGACGGACCAAGTCACCATCCCCAACAATGCACGACCCCACGCTCGTCATTAAGCGTGTGAGTCACCTCAATATAGCACAACGATGTGCAATCCGGGGTTTCATACCCTCAGGACATTATTTATAATCATTACTCACCTCAAGCCGGTGCAAACTCTAGCCCACGACGCCTTTGCCCCTCGAATCGGCCTCCACTCGCGCCGAATCTATCCAAAATCAATACCATGACATCAAAATATGCTAAGGGAACGAAGCCCAAGCAAAAATAATCAATTTACAACACAAATCCCGAAATTACCAAAACTCGACCCCCGGGCCCACATCTCGGAATTCGATAATTTTTACATCAATAGATTTCTTATCTCCGCACGAGTTCATACATATCAAAAGTTCTGAAATCCAACCTCAAATGGTCCTTCAAATCCTTAATCAAAGGTCTAAGTTTCCAAGCCCTAGTTTCCCCAAACTTTGATCCTTAAATTCCATTAATTACAAGTCTAATTCATGAAATAATACCATAGAAACAAGTTTTTGGTCTAAATCTTTACCTCAATGAAGTTCCCCTTGAAATACTCCTTCAAAATCGTCCAAAAAGCTCCAAAGCCGAGTTAAAAATTGTGGAATAGCTCAAAAATCAAGAAAGAAACAATTTATACTTTCTGGCCAAGGCATTTTCGCATCTGCAGCCATATTCTCGTTTCTGTGGTACCGCATTTGTGGCCAAAGAACCGCTTCTGCGGTTTTCACTTATTCTGCCCCGATCCGCAATTGCAATGCACCAGCAGCACCAGCGCCATCGCAGGTGCGGTCCACTAGCCATTCTGCGGTTCCCTACCTCCCTAGCTCCATTCCGCTTTTGCGGCTCCCTTCCACACATCTGTGAGATCGCACCTACGGTCCCCAATCCGCAGGTGCGGAAATACTAGAAGCAGAAAAATCTGCAGCTTCAACAAAATCTTAAACTCTCCGTCAACCATCCGAAATCACCCCTATGCCCTCGGGACCTCAACTAAAAGCACAAACATATCGCATAACCTCATTCAAACTTATACCAATCTTCAAAACACCTCAAATAACATTGAATCAACCAAATCTCATCGGATTCAAGCCTAAGTTTCCAAAAATCTTCCGAATTCCGCTTTTGATCAAAAACCCAACCAATCCATGTCCAAATGACCTGAAATTTTGCACACACATCCCAAATGACACAACGGAACTATTGCAACTCTCGGAATTCTATTCTAACCCCTATATCAAAATCTCACCCATCAACCGGAAATAGCCAAAATACCAACATCGCCAATTCAAGTCCAAATCTACTCCGGACCTCCAAAATACATTCCGATCACGCTCCTAAGTCCCAAATCACCTTTCGAAGCTATTCGAACCATCAGAACTTACATCCGAGCCCTCTAACACATAAGTCAACATTCAGTTGACTTTTCCAACTTAAGCTTCCTCAAAAGAGACTAAGTATCTCAAACCTTACCAAGTCCTTTCCGAACCCGAGCCAACCAACCCGATCACATATAGAACCGATAGACAAAGCAATAAGAAGCAGAAATGAAGGAAATGAAGCGGTAATTCATGAGACGACTGGCCAGGTCGTCACATCCTCCCCAACTTAAACAAACGTTCGTCCTTGAACGAGACAGGAAACATACCTGAGGCCTCAAACAGGTGAGGATATTTGTTCTGCATCTCCCGCTCGGTCTCCCACGTAGCCTCCTCCACGGGCCGACCTCTCTACTGTACTTTCACTGAAGCTATATCCCTTGATCTTAACTTTTGAACCTGACGACCCAAAAAGCTACTGGCTCCACATCATAGGTCAAATCACCATCCAACTGAACTGTGCTGAAATCCAGAACATGAGACGGATCCCCAATTTACTTTTGGAGCATAGATACATGAAATACCGGATGCACACTTGACAAGCTGGGTGGCAAAGCAAGCTAATAAGCCACATCCCCAATCCTTCTAAGCACCTAAAAAGGCCCAATGAACTGAGGACTCAACTTAACTTTCTTCCCAAACCTCATAACACCCTTCATGAGCGAAACCTTCAACAGAACCTTCTCGCCAACCATGTAGGACACATCTCGAACCTTCCTGTCAGCATAACTCTTCTGTCTCGACTGCGCTGTACGAAGCCTCTCCTAAATAACCTTCACCTTTACTAAAGCATCATGCACCAAGTCTATCCCCAATAGCCTATCCTCACAAGACTCAAACCAACCAACTAGATATCTACACCGCCTCCCATATAAAGCCTCATATGGAGCCATTTGAATAATCGAGTGGTAGCTGTTGTTATAAGCAAACTCTGCAAGTGGTAGAAACTAATCCCATGACCCTCCGAAATCAATGACACAAGCACGCAACATGTCCTCCAATATCTGAATAGTACGCTCGGACTGCCCATCCATCTAAGGGTGAAAAGTTGTGCTCAACTCAACCTGAGTACCCAACTCTCGCTGCACAGACCTCCAAAACTGCAAAGTAAACTGAGTTCCCCTATCTGAAATGATGGAAACTGGGACACCATGCAAATGAACAATCTCCGGGATATATATCTCTGCCAACCGCTCTAAAGAATAGGTAGTACACACAGGAATGAAGTGCGCGGACTTGGTCAACTGATCCACAATCACCCAAATAGCATCGAACTTCTTCAAAGTCTGTGGAAGTCAAACTACAAAGTTCATAGTGATCCGCTACCACTTCCACTCTAGAATATCCATCAGCTGAAGCAAGCCACCCGGTCTCTGATGCTACTATTCACCTGCTGACAATTGAGACACCGAGCAACAAATCCTACAATGTCTTTCATCATTCTACTCCACCAATAGTGCTGCCTCAAATCCTGATACATCTTCGCGGCACCCGGATGTATGGAATACCGCGAGCTATGGGCCTCCTCCAGAATCAACTCCCCAAGCCCATCTACATTGGGCACACATATCCAGCCCTACATCCTCAACACTCCAGCATCACCAATGGTCACATCTTTGGCATCATCATGCTGAACTCTGTCCTTCAGGACAAGCAAATGCGGATCATCATACTGGCGCTCTCTGATGCGATCATATAAGGAAGACCGAGAAACCACATAAGCCAATACACGACTGGGCTCCAAAATTTCTAACACTCACGAGCCGATTGGCCAAGGCCTGAACATCAACTGCAAGAGATCTCTCCCCAACTAGAATATATGCCAAACTCACCATATTCACCGCCTTTCGGCTCAAAGCATCGTCCACCACATTGGCTTTCCCAGTTGGTAAAATATGGTGATATCATAATCCTTTAGCAACTCTAACCATCTCCGCTGCCTCAAATAGAGATCTATCTGTTTGAACAAGTGTTGTAGGCTAAGATGATCAGTAAACACCTCACAAGACACACCATACAACTAATGCCTCTAAATCTTCAACGCGTGAACTATCGCAACCAACTCCAAATCATGAACGAGGTAGTTCTTCTCATCGGGCTTCAAGTGACAAGAAGCATAAGCAATAACTCTACCCTCCTGCATCAATACACAACCAATACCAACTCTCGAAGCATCACAATACACGGACTTGAAGATGATGGCAAAACTAACACTGGAGTTGTGGTCAAGTCCGCCTTGAGCTTCTGAAAGCTCTCCTCACACTCATCCGACCATACAAATGAAGCACCCTTCTGAGTCAACTTGGTCAAGGGCAATGTGATAGATAAGAATCCCTAAACAAACCGGCGATAATAACCCGCCAAACCAAGAAAGCTGCGAATCTCTGTGGCTGAGGACGGTCAAGGCCAACTCTAAACCGCCTCTTTCTTCTTCGGATCAACCCGAATACCCTCACTGGATACCACGTGCCCCAAGAAAGCCACTGAACTGAGCTAGAACTCACACTTGGAGAATTTTGCATAAAGCTTCTCCTCCCTCAATCTCTGCAACACGACTCTCAAATGCTCTGTGTGCTCCTCCTGACTACGAAAATACACTAGAATATCATCAATGAAGACTATGACAAACAAGTCAAGATAAGGCCGGAACACGCTGTTCATCAAATGTATGAACGCTGCTGGGGCATTGGTCATCCCAAAAGACATCACCAAGAACTCATTATGACCATATCAGGTCCTAAAAGCTATCTTAAGAATATCCGAGTCCATGATCTTCAACTGGTGATAACCTGAACGGAGATCAATCTTGGAGAACACTCTCGCCCCCTGAAGTTGGTCGAATAAATCATCAATGCGAGGCAAAGGATACTTGTTCTTAACTGTTACTTTGTTCAATTGCCTATAAACAATGCACATCCTCATAGTGCCATCATTATTTTCACAAATAGAACCGACACACCCCAAGGTGACACACTAAGCCGAATGAACCTCTTATCAAGGAGTTCCTGAAGCTGCTCCTTTAACTCTTTCAACTCCGCTGGTGCCATACGATATGGCAGAATAGAAATGGGCAGAGTGCTCGGCACCAGGTTAATACCAAAATCGATATCCCTATCTAGTGGCATGCCCGACAGGTCTGCAGGAAGCACATCGGGAAAATCCCTCACAATTGGAACAGAATCAATACTGGGAGTCTCAGCGCCGACATCCCTCACAAAGGCTAGATACGAAAGACAAACCTTCCTAACCATACGCTGGGCTTTCAAGAATAAGATCACTCTATTGGGAACATAATCAGTCACACCACACCACTCAATCTGTGGCACACCCGGTATAGCCAATGTGACTGTCTTAGCATGACAGTCCAGAATAGCACGACATATAGATAGCAAATCCATGCCCAAAATGACATCGAAATCCACCATACAAAATAATAAAAGATCCACACGCGTCTCCAAACCCCCAATAGTCACCACACACGACCGGTACACACGGTCTACAACAACAGTATCGCCTACCGGGGTAGATAAATAAACAGGTAAAGCAAGAGACTTACTGGGCGTACTCAAATAACGAGCAAAGTATGATGACACACAAGAAAAGGTGGAACTAGGATCAAATAATACAGAGGCATCTCTGCGGCAGACTGAAACAATACCTGTAATAACAGCATCGGAAGCAATAGTATAGGGTCTGCTTGGAAGTGCATAGAAATGGGCCTGACCGCCACCTGATCGACCTCCCCCTCTGGGGTGACCCCTAGCTGACTGACCTACACCCCTAGCTGACTGGGTGGGTGGGTGGTAAAGTAACTGGCGCTGAAGCCGATGACTGACCCCTCTGCTGAGATTTACCCGCAAGACAATGAGGACATTGCCTCCACATATGGCCCATCTCTCCACACTCATAGCAACTCCCAGGTGCTGAAGAAGAGGACTGAAGGGAATCCCTAGCACCGGAATGACTAGCAGATGCACCTGGCATAGAAGAGCCCTGAATTGATAGAGCACGGGACAAACTCTGAGCTGGAAGGGCACTAAGTGATGACTGGACCTGATAAGAACTGTGAGAACCATGACCCGATGACGCCCCACAATAACCTGGGCAAGCTGGCTGAGCAAGACTGAATGGACGTCCTCTGTTGTGCTGAAACTGACCTCTCGAAGGAGTACCACTATAACTACCAGATCCTCGAGGCCTTTTGGCCTCCCTCTCCTGACGCTCCTGGTGACGAACTAACTCAATCTCACGGGAAATATCCACAACCTCCTAGAAAGTAGCACCAGTCACCCTCTCGCTGGTCATGAGAATATGAAGTTGATAAGTGAGGCCATCAACAAACCTCCTAATCCTCTCTCTATCTGTCGGAACCAACCAAATAGTATGACGAGTTAACTCGGAGAACCTCATCTCATACTGTGTCACAATCATCTCTCCCTGATGCAACCACTTAAACTCCCTACGCAGCTCCTCTCTGCGAGACTGCGGCACATACTTCTCCAGAAAGAGAACGAAGAAATGCTGCCAGGTAAGGGGTGTCGCACCAATTGGCCTACGCCTCTCAAAAGTCTCCCACCAAGTGAAAGCAGCTCTAGAAAACTGATAAGTAGTGAAAGCGACCACGCTGGTCTCCAGAATACCTTTTGTACGAAGCATCCTCTAACACTTATCTAAGAAACCCTGGGCATCCTCACCCTCTGCACTACTGAAGGTCGGAGGCTGAAGTCTACCAAACCTCTCCAACCTATGATGCTCATCCTCTAGCATGGCAGGAACTACATAGTCTAGTTGCAACCTGTTGATACCCAATTTTTTTCTAAGTATTTTTTACACTCAAAATACTTTCAAAATAACATATATGTGCATACATAAGCATGCCCAAGTGTTTTGGTATTTTTCCTAAATTTCTAAAGACTTTCAAAACCAATTTATTATCTATTTTAGCAGTGCAAAATTCAATAATTATTTCCAAAATTATCATTTTGGTGAATAATTTATTTATTTCTAATATTTACACCAAAATATAATTAAGGTGATTTTTTTGCATATTTTTACAAATTTATTTGATATTTAAAAGCTAAATTGCATGTAATTGCAATTATAGCCTATTTTACAATTAACAACATTTCATTATTATTAAATTATTTCCAATATTTTTAAATTAATACTTATACCTTATTAATTAGTTCAATGCTTTTAATCTGTTTTAATAATCTTTTTAATAATTTTATATAAAATAAAAAGGGAGAAATTGGTTATTTAACACATAGCCATTGTCATTAAAATATTAGCCCAAAATTAAACCCCAATACCACCCAATTAAACGACAAAATTTCATTTTTTTTACCCGACCCCTTGACCCAATTGCTAAACCCGTCCGGTTTTTCTTTTAAATCCTGGTCGTTGATCATTTTTGATCAACGACCATAACGTATCATTTCCTTTTTTAATCCCTAACCCCCTAACCCTAGTTCATTTACCCAAATACAGCCGCCTCCAAACTCCCTTCGTCTCCCAAAACCTCTCTGGTCCTCTGAAACCCTAACCGTGTTCCACCGATCTCCGTCTCATTTCCACCGGAATCCATGGCAGCCCATGCCATATGTGGCCTGTGCTCACTCTCCCTCACTACTAACTTAAGCTATTTGAAGATTGGAGGCCTAAATTCCATGGTCTCCTTTAGATCTGTCTCAGATCTGCAAGATCCATGGCCTCTCCGGCTATTTTCTGGCATGTTCGAAGCAATATGAGTCTCTCCGACTAAAGATTCGACTTTCCTCAAGGCCTTCTCATCCTAAGGTCTTCTCTGCCATTTTTAAGCCTTCTATGGTTCTGTACTCATCTATCTATCTCAGATCTGTGACGTGTTGGGTCTTTAATAGACGTTTTAGGGCTTTTCCCCAAATTTTTCTTTTCAAAAATTTGTTCGAATCCAATTTTAGGGTTTCTGGAAAAACTTCTTTAAAGGTTTTCTAACTCTTTTGCTCTCTCCTATGGGTGTTTATGCTCGCATGTTTATTTCTTATTATGTTCAAGATTGTTCTCTTATTTCCTTACTGATTTTGCAAGGTTCTTTTCTGTTCTTTGTTCACGTGCTAACTTAGGTCATTGCTTCTCACTCTTTGCTATGTATGTTTAAGTTCATGCTTTGATTTTGTTTCACTTTACTAAGTTTCGTTGATATTCCTGCTCAGCATGTTCTTGCCTACCTTTTATCTTAAAACTCGTAGTTTCTCTTGCTTCTGTTCGTGTATGTCTGCCTCTCTCAATGACTTTGAACGATTTCTCACCTCTGTTTCTATTTGAAACCCTAAAATTTGGGGGTTTCCCTTCGAGTAGATGACACTAGGGTTTCATTTTGGAACCCTAGGTTTCAGACTCCCTGTGAGCCTGGAACTGAATTTGGAATCTTACTTGCCTATGATTCTGAAATTTTCATTATTAAGCTTTTCTTTTGTTTGGACTGTATGCTTTATATTTGAGGAAAAAACTTCCCTTTCAAAGATTTCACCCAGAATTGATTTTGAAATCCCTTTAATCATGCTAGTGATTCATCCCTGATTTCTTTCGATTAAATCCCTTTTACCCTACTAGCTGTTTATTTTGATCCTTTTGCGTGTAAAATCCTAGGCTTATGATGATTTCTTTAAATACTTGGTCTTGTGTATCTCTTCTGTGATTCTGTACCAACGTTTGAATTATTCTTTCCTTATTTACCTGAGGTTCTTTATGATTACAATTGGATCCGGGATCCTTTTGACTGATTTTCAAACTGATACCTTATTCTTACTTTATAAAGGACACCACTATTCCATCTTTTCTTAATTACCAACTATGTACTTGACCTTATTTGTGCACTATATGATTTTCTTACCTTAGTCAAGCCTTAGTAAATTGATTTTTTTCCTCCTTGTTCCATCTTGATTAGCCGTTTGACCTAGACCCCTTAATTGAAGGAGTGTAGTTATCTTAATTGATACTAATTGATTGGTTTCTATGTTTGTGCACTCTTTGCCTGCCTTAATTGCTTTCAAAAAAACTATATAAGGACCTAGTCCTCCCTCTTTCTATCATGACTCAATGCTCAGAAATTAGAAACACACAGACACACACTGAAATACACACGAACAAAAACACTTTCTTGCAATACTGTTTTAAATTCGGCTTTGCTTGAGATCTTTTGGAACTGTTGTTTACAACTTGGTTCTCTCAAGGCTACTTTTGCTTACTTATTTTCTTTGAAACTGGTATGTCCTTTGTTTAAATATTCTGCCTCACCTCCTATGTGTTTACTTCACACCTTCAGACTGTTGTTTACTCTACTGCCTATGTTCAGTAATTTGTGTTAAATATTTTCTCTTCCTTGCTTCTATTTCTGTTATGAATCCTCTACCCCTATCCCCTTCAATGTGCAGAGTTAAGTTCCTGGCCTGACAGTATCCTAATTACTGTCCAGGCCTTGGCTTGATCCACAATGGATCCTAACTATCAATGCTTGACCAGCAGGCTGGTCAGGGGTGTGCCAGCATCCCGATTGCTGGGCATGACCACTAGCTTGCCCTGTCTCTCTTTGATTCCCTTCCCCCCCTGTGCACTTACACCTATTGCTAGAATCTTAAGTTTTGCCCCTCTCTCTTGAGCCTTGCTTTGGGACCTTGAGTTCCCTCTGAACTTGGACATTTGAGAGCTGACATTTCCACATTGCACTATAATCTAAATCTGCAATATATTTGGGGTGTAAGCACTGCCTGGAGTTCCTGAAACTCCTTGGATCTCTGAAACACCCCAGATAAGAGAAGGCTTTGGAAATTTGGATTTCGGAAGTGGTTCAATTTCATATTGTTAGACACTAAGTCTGAATTAGGCTGCTCGGATGTAGGTGATGATTTCTGATGTACTTTTAATTTTTGTCTTATTTTTCATTGGCTTGTAATAATGTGTATAAACTTATGGGGATTTAGTGAAAAGGTGAGGGGATTTACTTTTATGCACAAAGGGTAGAGATCATGCCTATAGGATTTAATTTTTTGATCTATGCGATCTCACAATAGAAACCATTATAGGATCTAACTTTCTGATTTCTGCAACTATGCATATAGATACCATGCCTATAGGGATTTGCATTTCTGGATTTATAATGACATTAGGCAAACCGTTAGGTTTAACGATAAGCCAGCATATAGATATCATATTTGTAAGGCTGTTAACGTTTGAAATGTATTAAAATCAGTAACTTGTAGAGATCATGCCTATAGGAACTTCAAATTGGAATTGTTTCACTCGTCTAAAACAGTACTGCCCCTTTTGCTAAAACAAGCGACTTTCTGCATGTTTTCTGAACCCTTAAAACTTTTCTTGCAACCAAACCAGTGCATCTTTTTCCTTCTTGATAAATATTCTCAAAATCAGTGCATATTTTCTGGAAACTTACTGCTTTCCTGATAATTTGACAAACATTTTTCAAATCAATCTGAATTCACTTCTTTATACTTATCTGATAAACCTTTTGAATCAGTCTGCAATTCAGTTCTTTTGTTAAAACTTGGCAATTCTTTTTCTTAAACAAGTATGTCTTCTGAAACTCGTTTTAAACCATTTTCTTTGTATTAAGTCTGCAATCTTTTTTGAAACTTATCTTATTCTGCAACTCCTTTTACAATCAGTAGTTCTGTCCCACATTTAAGGTAAAGTTGACTAATTAAAGTGGTTCAGTCTTTGATGACTGCATTCGAGTAAGCCTCATGCGGACTTCCTATCTAAAAATATGAGTTAAATCAGTCCGTTTATCGCTTTAATTTTAAAGACCAAACCAGTACATGTGAGACATGCTAAACTTTGTGGCTTATCTGATTTAAGGAGGTTTACTTGAGCATTACTTGCTTATCTGCCTCCAATTTTACTTGTATTATGCGTTTTGATTGACGCCTTAGTATTTTGTCCTTTGAAACTCTCACAAAGCCCTAAATCCCTTTCCCTTTCGGATTAGTAATCCTAAATGCCTCCGGGGCTGATAAGAGTGGGACGGGTACTAGCATGCAATAAGTAACGAAACTTTCCGCGCTTTAATACCTTAACGGGCTGGGAAGGGTAGAATATGGATATGATGACCGGTGCGCCAATATCACGTGCGACCCCTCTTCTGAGGAGTGATTGCTGGATATTGCATTGATGTGATCCATATTAATTGTAAACCTAGGACCCCCCTCCCTTTATTTGCTTTCATCTTTTCTTGTAAAATTATTCAAATCTCTTTTTTAAAAATTTCTACCGTCTCTGCTTACCTTCGAAAGTTTTCAACCTGATTGCAATGTTATATGCGAATCCTTATTTGAGCCTTGATTGTTTACTTGTAAAGTCACAACTGTAACATGGCTAGGAACCACACTAGTAGATCTTGAGGGGTGCCTAACACCTTCCCCTCGAGATAATTTCTAGCCCTTACCCAAACTCTGGTTTTCCAACTCAAACTCTTCTAAAAAAAGTGTCCTAATGCACTATAATCATTAGGTGGCGACTCTTCAAATTTCGAAACCCAATTCTCGAAAGGGAATAGAGTTGTCCTTCCCAATGTCGTATACCCGATTTCTGACCCCACGGTTAGAGAAAAAGGGGGCGTCGACACAACCGGATAGGCTGGATGTGCCCCCGGTGTCTGAAGTCCCTGCATGACCTACTCAGGTGTGTGAGCGGCGGGAGTCTGATTGCCTCCCCCAGCCTAAGAAGTAGCTGCAGCTGTAGTAGCTGAGACCGCCTGAGCTAGGCCAGTGTAAACTGATAGGATCTGAGCCAAGGCCTCTTGAAGACCCGGAATCACAATGGGCACAACTGGAGCGTCCACAACTGGGACTTGATCCTAAAATGGGGTGGCTAGTGGATCTGGAGGTACTGCCCTAGCTGCTGTGCGGGCCACACCTCTGCCCCTACCACGACCACGACCACGACCGCGTCTTCGGCCTCTAGTGGCCACAACTGGTGGTACTGGTGGTCGTACATCCTGACCAGTAGAGCGTGTCCTCACCATTTGTGAGAGAATATAATAACAGAAGTTTAGTACTCGGATCAACCAATTCGCACGACAAGAATTTCAAGAATATGAAGTTTTCCTAAAGGTTCTGCAGCATCTCGAGGATAAATACTGACGTCTCTGTACCGATCTGCGAGACTCTACTAAACCTGCTCATGACTCGTGAGACCTATGTAACCTAAGCTCTAATACTAACTTGTCACGACCCTAAACCCGGACCCGGTCGTGATGGTGCCTCTCGTGAAGACAAGGCTAGCCGACACTTTCCCATTTCAGTTTTAAGCAATTAAACAATAAGAATTAAGTCTAAAATGTGGTAAATAATCCACGAGTAAGAAGTGAACATTACAGTTTGCGGAACAAAATTCAACAAAGCCCGATACCGGGGTGTCACTAGTCATGAGGAACTACAAATCCGGATCAATACAAGAAAGGTCTACATAGTTCAATACAGATCTCAAATAGAGAAGTTTAAGATAAGGGAAGAAGCTCTGGGCTGCGAACGCCGACAACTACCTAGAGAATCTTCGAATCCACCTGAGCTGGAAAGATCAACTCTCGACAAAGGGATCAACATTGCCTAAATCTACACACGGGGTGTAGAGAGTAAAGTGAGTACTCCAACTCAGTGAGTAATAATCATAAATAAACGACTAAGAGATATGAAAACGCGTAAGTCACATTACAGGCTATAATGAAGCAGTAAAAACAGGTAAAAATGGTGACTTAATACAGATGTGTAAAATCATATAAGTTTAGTTTAATCTTCATGAAATGCCTAATCAACAATTAAACAGGTAAATGACAGACAATGCGACAGATAAGCACATAAAGTATTGACCCTCGGACACAATGTCAACAATACCAGCCCCTCGGGCTATCTCTCACATTACAATGGGTACCCGCACTAGCTGGGGGTGTGCAAACTACTAGAGAGGCCCCTTACGGCCCAAGCGCAATATCAAGCCATCTCGTGGCATCATCACTAGGCTCTCGTCCTCATATCAACAAGCCACCTCGTGGCGTACATATCTCAGGCCCTCGGCCTCATAATCATAATTAGTGTTTCCTCACAAATAGACCCTTGACCTTACTCAGTCAAAATGCTCACAAGCCACTCGGGCATTAGCAAATCATGATTCTCAGCTCAAAATATCATTTGAAAGATCATTTAAGTGTTAAAATAGAGTAAACATAGTTGAGTTATAAAAATTGTGAAATATAGCATGACTAAGTTCAAGTATAAGGTCAAAACAGTGAGGAAATATCAATAAAAATCCCCTAAGGTTTCAAATAGTTGGCACGAGGTCCAAATATGGCATTCAGCGCACGAGGCCCAAATATGGCATACAACCCAAATAATCATACGGGACGGACTAAGTCACAATCCTCAATAGTGCACGACCCCACGCTCGTCATCAAGCGTGTGCATCACCTCAATATAGCACAACGATGTGCAAATCCGGGATTTCATACCCTCAAGACATCATTTACGATCATTACTCATCTCAAGCCGGTGCAAACTCTAGCCCACGACGCCTTTGCCCCTCGAATCGGCCTCCACTCGCGTCGAATCTATCCAAAATCAGAATCATGGCATCAAAATATGCTAAGGGAATGAAGCCCAAGCAAAAATAATCAATTTACAACACAAATCCCGAAATTACCAAAACTCGACCCCGGGCCCACATCTCGGAATTTAATAATTTTTACATTAATAGATTTCTTATCTCCGCACGAGTTCATACATATCAAAAGTTCTGAAATCCGACCTCAAATGGTCCTTCAAATCCTCAATCAAACGTCTAAGTTTCCAACCCCTAGTTTCCCCAAACTTTGATCATTAAATTCCATTAATTACAAGCTTAATCCATGAAATAATACCATAGAAACGAGTTTTAGGTCCAAAATCCTTACCTCAATGAAGTTCCCCTTGAAATCCTCCTTCAAAATCGTCCAAAAAGCTCCAAAGCCGACTTAAAAATGGTGGAATAGCTCAAAAATCACGAAGGAAACAATTTATACTTCCTGGCCCAGGCATTTTCGCATCTGCGGCCATATTCTCGCTTCTACGGTTTTCACTTTTTCTGCCCCGATCCGCATCTACGATGCACCAGTCGCACCTGCGCCATCTCAGGTGCGGTCCACTAATTGCTTCTGCGATTTCCTGCCTCCCTAGCTCCATTCCGCTTCTGCGGCTCCCTTCCATGCATCTGTTAGATTGCACCTGCGGTCCCCAATCCGCAAGTGCGGAAATACCAGAAGCAGAAAAATCTAAAGCTTCAACAAAATCTCAAACTCTTCGTCAACCATCCGAAATCACCCTTAGGCCTGCGGGATCTCAACCAAAAGCACAAACATATCCCATAACCTCATTCAAACTTATACCAATCTTCAAAACACCTCAAACAACATCGAATCAACCAAAACTCATCGGATTCAAGCCTAAGTTTCCAAAAATCTTCCGAATTCCGCTTTTGATAAAAAAACCCAACCAAACCATGTCCAAATGACCTGAAATTTTGCACACACATCCCAAATGACACAACGGAAGTACTGATACTCTCCGAATTCCATTATGACCCTATATCAAAATCTCACCCATCAACAAGAAATCGCCAAAATACCAACTTCGCCAATTCAAGTCTAAATCTACTCCGGACCTCCAAAATACATTCCGATCACGCTCCTAAGTCCCAATCACCTCCCGAAGCTATCCGAACCATTGTAACTCACATCCGAGCCCTCTAACATATAAGTCAACATCCAATTGACTTTTCCAACTTAAGCTTCCTCAAAAAAAACTAAGTGTCTCAAACCTTACCAAATCCTTTCCGAACCCGAGCCAACCAACCCGATCTCATATAGAACCGATAGACAAAGCAATAAGAAACAAAAATGTGGGAAACGGAGAACTAATGAGATGACTGGCCGGATCGTCACAATGTCAGCATAGGGACACACCACACGCAAATTCTTGTAGAAGAAAAATAAAAATTAGTTGGTGTGAAAGCTAGAGTTTTATTTTGAGAAAAATTAACTCGTCAATTTACTGCAGTCATGGTACAATTTAAATACATACAAGAGACCATCATGGTTAAACTATATCTACAACATGTGATAATCCTATTTACATGAATCACTTATCTACAATGATTAGTACTTATCCATTAGAGTCCTAGTATAAGTCTGCTATTCCTGCTGATACTCCCCTCAAGGTGGCGCATATGGATTACAAATGCACATCTTGCCAAGGGATGTATGAAAATTTCGTTGTCCCAACCTTTAATGAACATGTTTGCTAACTGAGCTTTTGTTGAAACATGACAAGTGACCAAGTCACACGAGGCAATATGTTCGCGCACAAAGTGACAATCCGCTTCTATGTGCTTCATATGCTCATGAAAAATCGGGTTGGATGCAATATGCAATGGAGCCTGGTTATCACAAAATAACTCTGAGGTCATTGTTTATGGCACTTGTAAGAAATTTAAGATCCCTCTCAACCAAATGATTTCACTCGTTGTGTTCGCCATTGACCACCAAATGATTTCACTCGTTTTGTTCGCCATTGACCAATATTCTGCTTCAGCAGATGACCGAGAAACCTTGGTTTGTTTCTTGGATTTCCATGCTACAGGTGCTGTCCCTAACATTATAAAATATCCTGAAACAAAATGACGAGTCATTGGACAACTTGCCCAATCTGAGTCTCAATATGCCTTTAACTGCAAACTGTTATTGCTTGGCAGCAATAATCCTTGTCCAGGATTGGTTTTTAAATATCTAAGCACCGGAATAGCATGTGCCCGATGACTTTGTTTCGGATTCTGCATGAATTGGCTTAAAATATGGACAACGTAAGTAATGTCCGGCTTGGTAATTGTTAGGTATAATAATCTGCCAACTAACCTCCTTTATTGAGATTGATCGAGGAGGGGTTCACTTCCTTCTTCTGACAATTGATGACGTTGCTCCATAGGGGTAGGACTTGGCCTAGCCTCTGATAACCAAGCTTCTTTAAATATGTCCAGTACATACTTTCTTTGATTTAGAAACAATCCTTTTGGTGATCTTACAACCTCAATTCCCAAGAAATATTTTAGCTTACCGAGATCTTTGATGTGGAAACACTGGTTCAAATAGCTTTTAAACTGCTCACATTGATCCGCATTGTTACCAGCGAGTATTATGTCGTTTACATATACCAACGCTGCTAGAAATGTCGAGCCTTGCTCATAAACAAATAACGAGTGTTCTATTTGACATCTTTTGAAGCCATAATCTTCCAAAGCCGACGATAACTTTGCAAACCAATTTCTAGATGCCTGACGAAGATCATAAATCGATTTCCTAAGTTTGCAAACTAGTTGTGGATCTTTGGGCTTATATCCTGGTGGTGGTGTCATTTACACCTCTTCATCTAAGTAGCCATGTAAGAATGCATTGTGCACATCTAACTGGTAAATCAACCAACCTCTAGAGACAACAACAACTAGCAGACAACGGACATTATCCATTTTTGCAACGGGCGCGAAGGTTTCATTGTAATCTTCTCCTTCCACTTAGGTAAAACATTTTGCCATGAGCCTTGCATTGTAGCGCTCTATCGTTCCATCTGCTCTATATTTAATTTGAAAAACCCACTTGCATCCAACAGCCCTTTTCCTTGTGAAAGTGGTTTAAGTTCCCAGGTTTTATTATTTTCAAGTGCAACAATTTCATTAGCCATTGCCTCTCACCAACGAACATCTTGTACTGCCTGAGAAAATGATTTTGGCTCATCATACGAAGTGATGGCCACTTGATATGCACAATGTGCATCATATGATAGATACTTGGAAAGTGGATACAACTTACTTGATGAAACAGTATGGTGGGCATCTTCCATTGGGTCTTGCTTGGAGGTGGCATGTCATACATACTCCTTCATGTACGAGGGTTGCTGCTTGATGCGTATTGGCCTTCATTGAGTTGTCTCAATTGCTGTATTGCTCGAATTCTCAAGCTGTACCTCACCAAAATGTCCTGAACTATCAATGATCGAAGTTGAATTACTTTCATTCGACTCATTTATTGCATTTCGTGTTCTTTTAGACACATTCAGTTCTTGAGTTTGCTGCCTTGGCTCATCATTCCTTACTTCTGGTAGGTGTTGCACTATGTCTTCTAGTGACTGTGACTCTAAAATTTCTTTAGCTCTTTGATCGTACAATCTATGATCATTGCTTCTCATCTGCATGTTAGTTGCAAAGGAAAAAACTAGTTCTTCAAATACCACATCACGTGAGACAAAGTATGACTTTTGTGCCAAATCAGACTTTCCATCCCTTTTGCCCATGAGGGTAACCTATGAACGTCTCTCCCCGAACTTATCCTTTGGTCCATGGCTTGGACGTTCATAACAAAGGCAGCCTAGTGTTCTTAAGTGACTGTAACTGGCCACATTGTTAAACAACAGTTCATAAGGTGTTCTACCTTCATTAGCTTTCATAGGTGTTCTATTGATTAAATGTGCCGCTGTGAGCACACAATCTCCCCAAAAAGCTAGAGGTAGGTTAGCTTGGAACCTCAATGCTCTATCTACATTCAAAATATGTCTATGTTTTTTCTCAACTCTTCCATTTTGCTGTGGAGTTCCTGCACAAGAAGTCTCACAGATTATCCCTCTCTGTTTGTAATATG
This sequence comes from Nicotiana tabacum, assembly GCF_000715075.1. NCBI lineage: Eukaryota > Viridiplantae > Streptophyta > Magnoliopsida > Solanales > Solanaceae > Nicotiana > Nicotiana tabacum. The sequence goes on from NC_134101.1 coordinate 151,641,007, forward strand.
ATTGCAAACAACTACTCATAAATTCAGTCCCATTATCACTTCTTACCTTTTGTATTCTCAAACCAAATTTATTTTCAACCATGGCACAAAAGTTCTTTATTAGGTTACATGTTTCACTCTTTTCCTTAAGAAGATATACCCATACACCAAGACTATAATCATCCATGATTGTGAGAAAATAGTGCGCACCTAGGGTCGAAGGAGTTTTGTATCTTCCCCATAAATCACAGTGAATTAAAGCAAAAGGTCGAGATTCTTTATTCTTATTAATATCAAAAGTAGCTCTTGTTCGTTTTGCTCTACAGTAGCATACATCACAAGGCAAAGTAAAATCTTTATTAAAACTAACACCAATTAAACTGGATATCTTCATGATGCTATTATGTGAAGGATGACCCATCCGTGCGTGCCAAAGACTCTATTCATTCCTTTGAGTAGTTACCAAGTTACAGCTTGATGCTATGCCCTCCAAGTAGTAGACACCATTGGCGAGATTACCCATTCCAATCTGCTTCTTCAGAGTAAGGTCCTGTATCAAACACCCATTGAAAAAGAAGATTATCATACATGTACTATCGCTTGCAAGTTTATGGACAGAAATAAGATTGCAAGCAAAGGAAGGTACTAGCAACACATCAATCAGAGTTAAATCGCTTTTTATCACAGATGTTCCTGCTTCTTATGCTTTCAACTTATCTCCATTGGGCAAGAATGTCTATTGTTGGATGCAATTTATAGATATTCCTCAAAAGTGATTTGTGTGGAGTCATATGGTGGGATGCTCCACTATCGATCAGCCAACAATTATTAAAATTTGCCTTACCACTCAGTTGTGTTGAAATCTGATCTTGCTGTTGCTTCTCCTTAAATATGTTAAAGAGCTGATTGATTTTCATAGTGAAACCAGCTATCTGTACCTCAGTTTGGTTCTCGGTGGAGTCTTGAACCGATTGCGTGTTGATAGAAGCAACATGTGAAGCACGAGCAGTACCTCCCCCTAAATTTGATCGACCCCTGCCATAGCCTTTAGCACCAGACCTTCGAGTGTTCCAGTTTGCTGGGTAGCCTGTGACCTCAAACCATTGGCTTTTCTCATGACCAATCTTTTGGCAGTGACCACATATTGGTCGTTGGTTGTCTCTGGTTCCTCCTTTGGCTGATTGTGTTTTGCCTGATACATGAAAGGCAGATGCTTCCTGCTTCGTCTCTCTTTGAGATGCGACATTTTGTTGGCTTTCTTCTCTGATCACCATGGCATATGCCTTTCATAGATTAACCATTGGCTCAGCGTTTAAGATCTGGGACTTCACGGAATCATAAAGTCCAGAATCGAGTCCCATAAGAAACTGATAAATTCGCTCCTCCTCTTCACTTCGTTGATGTTCCTGCTTGGCTGCACAACTGCATCCTGTTAGTGGGTCGAGGTCATTCAGCTCATCCCACAACGCCTTTAACTTTGTGTAATAGCTTAACACGTTTGTCCATCTTGTATGAGTAGGCTTATGTCTCTCTTAATCTGGTAGATCCTTGGAGCTTTCCCTTGGGTGAATCACTCTTCAATATCGATCAAAACCTCTCTGGCAGTCTCAGCATATGCAACACTGCCGTGAAAGTTCTTGTCAAGAGAGTTAAAAATCCATGATATGATCACGGAGTTGCATGTCTCCCAATAATTGGCTTCTGAAGTTCGCCTGTGGCTTTTTAATCAAGCCATTCACAAATCCAAGTTTGTTCTTTGACTTTAGGGCATTCTTTATTGCTCTAGCCCATGTTGTGTAATTTTTTCCATCAAACAGGCATGAGGTGAGTATCATCCCGGGATTGTCCGAGGCATGGAGAAAAATGGTGAACTAACCTCCACCATCTTCGCATCTGTCACCTTTGGGGTTCCCATCACAGATTTCCCAAGTTCTAGGTTTCCCAACCTTGCTCCGATACCATGTGAAAACAAGAGTTTTATTTTGAAAAGAATTAACTTGTGAATTTACTGCAGTCATGGTACAGTTTAAATACATACAAGAGACCATCATGGATGAAATATATCTACAGCCTGTGATAATCCTATTTACATGAATGACTTATCTACAAGGATTAGTACTTATCCATTAGAGTCGTAGTATAACTCTTCTATTCCTGCTGATAGTTGGGTTGACTACTTTTTGGGGCAACTATCACTACAAGAAAAATGCTCAATAGCAAAGGAAAAATTGCTCCCTAAAAGTAAGTAATTGGTCTCAAATAGTCAATAGCAACCAGCTAATCTGGTCCTTAAAGCTTCCACTAGTAAAGGTCGTTAAGGACGAGATCGGGTGCTGGTCGATAAAACTGTTTTGCGACCAGTTTAAAACTAGCCCTTAAATAATTTTTAAGAACCATGTTTCTGGTCTATTTGCATATTTTTGGGACTAAATTCCTGGTCCTTAAAATATTTTTGCGACTAGTTTAAATGTGGTCGTTACAACATTTTGCGGCCAGTTAGAAGCTAGCCGTTATATCTTTTCCGAGAAGTTAAAAGCTGGTCCCTAGCTCGAACAGGTCGGCACTACAAAGCTAAAGATTTAGCAACCAAGTTTTCTATCCGTAAAAAGGGATTAAGGACTAACAGTCTAGTCCCTAAAGAAACAAGTCACAAGTCCCTAAATCACATTCATATTGCAACTTGAAAATAGAGTATATTAATATATAGATGATGTTGCTTTCATAAAATATTACAAAAAATGATCAACATCAGTTAATTGCACCATACATCAATGATGTAAGCTAATCACAATATAGTGTTTATAAACATTTAGCAAAAACATATAACTAATATTCCTCGATTGTAATGTAAATTTTCTTGAAATTCCCAGAAAAATAATGGTTAATCTGTATATCGTCAAAAATCTGCTTCTAGTAAACTTCAATATCCAAAACACGTAGAGGAAATAAGAAATTTTAGTTAGAAAAATTATATATAACAGTGTAGACAGAACAAAACCAGGGGCAGACATAAGATTACAAAAATAACAAAGAAAAAAGAAGCAACGGAAAATTAATAGCTAGACACCATTGTTCCCTTTCATCTTATTAACTTAGATTGGTTTGTCAACAAAAGGTGGAATGAATAAATCATCATAAATAATAAAATTTTTAGGAAGAACACTAGCAGATCTAAGTACTTGTGTGGTTGCAGAATTTCCACATATATTGGCTCTAAATCATGAGCAATTTCCTTAACAAACCACTGTCCACCAACATATCCCAAAACCTAAGCTCAACTTCTATTACTCTTTTTATGGCAGGTCCGATGGGAAAATGTTGTCATATCTTGTAGTAGTAACTAACAGTCTAACACTCAACCCTGGAGTATGCTTTAAATCATGTTAAAAAAAAATCTAACTACAAAAGAACTTGGGTTTCCTCCCAAGAAGCACATAATTTAACATTACGGCACGACACATGGTCTAAGTATCATCAAGTGAAGTAAATGACCACTACCACGTGGCTCTCTCTAGCTTTACCCAAGTAGTGCTTCACCCGGTGACCATTGACTCAGAATATGTCATTGTTTTTGTTCTTCAAATCCAATGCATCGAAGGGAGTCACACGAACTATTTCAAATGGACTACTCCACTTGGACTTGAGCTTCCCGAGAAACATCCTCAACCTTGAGTTAAACAACAATACAAGATCACCGACCTTGAACTCTTTGTTCCAAAATGTACTTGTCATGAAGATATTTTATCTTTACTTTGTACAAGTATGAACTCTTATATATATGGTACCGGAAAACATCCAACTCATTCAAGTTTGCAACCCGCAAGTTAGTGGCTACATCCCAATCAAGGTTCAATTTCTTCAAGGCCCATATTGCCTTGTACTCCAGTTCCATCAGAAGATGACAAGCTTTCCCTAACACTAACCGGTATAGAAACATTTCGATGGGTGTTTTGTAAGGCATCCTATAAACCCATTACACATCATCAACCCATTACAGCCTCAACGCATTTGAACACATAATCTACCACAACCAAGATGTAAATGTTTCCACACGGACTCACAAAAATGTCCTATAAAGTCAATGCTCCAAACATCAAACATATCAATCTCCAAACCACAAGTCACCTTTCACTTGAGGTGGGTGAATTCCCGCCTCTTCCACTTCTTGTGATAACCGCCATAGCATGCCCCTTATTGTTACCACCCTTTGGGTTCACTACCGTGTTACTTGGTAGTGCACCCTTTGGACGAGAATTAAGAGCATGAGAGATTTGCCTCATTTGAACTTCTAGATTACGAATTGATGTGTTGTGTGAGGTAAGTTGGGCATTCGAATCGGAATTCTTTTCCATAATTTGCTTAAACATATTCTCAGTATGACTCATCTCATTATTTGAAGAACTTGAACCATGGGAAGGATAAGGAGGTGTGTTTTTCGGTTGTTGATACATTGCGGGCCTTTGAAAACTCGAACCTCGATTTCCTTGATTTTTCCCCAACCACCTTGATTATTGCCTCCCAAATTTCCTAAGCAAGTTCATGCCATGGAGGGAGTAAATGTGTTGGTGAATAAGAAGAGGACAAAGGGTCCACAAGCCTTTGCTAGTTGAGTCATTATTATTGTCAATTTGGCAATGGCTTGCCCATGGTCTTTCAACTCTTTGTGGAGGTGAATCATGTTGGGATCACCTTGTGGAACATTAGCTCGGGATTGCCAAGACGATGACGTTTCTACCATCTCATCAAGAATCTCACATGCATCCGTATAAGGTATTGTCATAAAGTTTCCACTGGCCATTTGATTGACCACACATTGGTTTGTAGTATTAATACCACAATAGAAAGTTTGTTGGATCATGTTGTCAGTCATATCATTGTTCGGGCACTCCTTTACCATTATCCGATACCTCTCCCAAATCTTATGCAAAGGTGCATTAGGCTGTTGCTTAAACGCTAATATTTCATCCCTAAGAGTAGCCATATGCTCGAGAGAGAAAAACTTAGCAATAAACTTTGCTGCCAATTTATTCCAAGTATGTATTGAATGATTAGGCAAGCGTTCCAATCAATCTAAAGATTTACCCCGTAGAGAGAAGGGAAAAAGCCTTAGCCTCAAAGCATTCTCGTAAACATTAATTTTCTTGCTCTCCCAACACGTATCCAGAAAGCCCTTCAAATGTTTATAGGCATTTTGATTTGGCGCACATGCGAAAAAGCCTCGTTGCTCTAGAAAAGCGAGCATCACATTGATAATTTGAAAGTTTCCCGCCCTAATGCGAGGGGGGTCTATTTCACTTGCATAACCCTCATTGGGTAATATCTGGTGTTGTATCACTTGTGATTGTGGAGGTAGAGGTGTGGGTGTTGGGGGCACGTTGTCTTGTTGACCCCGGCCTCGATGATTCGGTTGTGGCACTTGAGGTACATCATCCAGTTGTTTCTCCTCGCTGTCCAACTCCCCTAATGGCATATGTTTGAACTCATTGTTTGCCATTTTGTACATCCAATTTTGTCAACAAGTTAATAACACAAAAGGGAAATAAGATATTTTAGGAACATACTCAAATATATACTAACACTGTTAAATCTCTCCGGCAACGGCACCAAAAATTGATCCACGCCCAATCTGCACTCAATAGTGAGTGGAAATGATCGTTGGAAGAATATTAGCCAATAAGAGTTGAGGTCGATTTTCACAGGGAGTTTATAAGAGGTGTTAGAGTAAACACTTGGTGAGAGTACATGAAATAACTTAATTGCTCTTCCAACGCATATTTATTGTTTTCTAAGTCTACAATCAACACTACAAATTTAAACTAAGTCAAAGAAACTAAAAAGTAGTAATTACTTTTGTTGTTTTTATGAAATGGAAAAAGCCTATGGATGTAACCTTTTCCTAGATGCTAACTTAATGGGTAAATCATGTTAATGCTTATTTTAGTGATCCGGGTATATTATAACTCTCAAATCTTAATTACCCACCCAATACTTCTCGGTTATAGAGTGGTTATGCTCAAATTGTCTTTCTCAAGTCCAAATGGGTATTAATTCAAACGGTTGATATGAGATCATGTCGAGATTTCTCTTTCTCTAGTTCAAACCCTTTAATTAGACTAGCCAAAACCTTAACTAGTCCAATATCTTGTTAGCCAAGTTTTCCTTGATTAAGTCCCTCTTTCTCAAGTAACAACCAAGTCAAATAGGCATGAATCAATGTTTGCAACCATTAATTCTAGAAAGAATGCATAAACAAGGATAAATAATAAACATCCACTCATAAACAATCATTAGATTGATGACCTATAAGGTTTACACACTAGGGTTGGGTCACAACCCCTAAAGAGAATCTAGCTACTCATACTATAAAATGAAGAAAGCAAAGAAGAAGAAGAAGAACTAATTAGAGGCATAAACTAAGATTTAATTGATAAAACAAATGTTTCTTCACCCAAAATAGTCACTATCCTAAACAGAAAAATATAACTGCTACTGCTCAAAACAATACAGAACTTGCCGTAAAAAGTGTTTCCCGTCTATTAATAGTGCCTTGAAATTCACCGACAAATATGCCCTTCCGGAGGTTCTGCGGTCGCACAATTTCATGTACGATCCGCACTTTGATTGGCTTCTTCAAGTGGAGAGATTCTGTAGCCGCACAATTCCATATGTGGTTGCACTTCAGTTTCTGCAACTGCACTTTTCCTTCTGCAGTTGCACTTTTGGCAAGGCTTCACACTTGGTCATTTTGCACATTCTCTAAACTTTTTAGATTCTTTTCAATGCGATCAGTTCTTGCAGCCGCACAATTTGATGTGTGGACCGCACTGTTAGCATCCTTTGAGGATCAGGTATCAATTCTGCGGTCACAGATGTATTTCTACAGACCGCACTTTCGTCTGCAGCCATATAATTCCTTCTGAGGATTGCACTTTGGCCTGGTACACTCCTTCTTGCCTTTATGAACTGGAACACTCCTTTTTGAGTTAGAACTCTTTGTTTAGGTCCAATTCTCCAACATGCCTGCAATTTGCACAATTTCATTAGTTTGGGGAATACGAATCAATACTTTCAGACTAAAACTAAAGAAAGAAAGTACTAATAAGTGGTTAAATCCACACTTATAAATGATTCCCACAAAGGCATATGTTTTTAAAAGTATATGTGTGTATATATATCATGAATTTCTTGTCAATCGCCCTTAGCTATTGCACCCCCTTTTTTCCTCCGCGAAGAAAGTCCGGGTTTCGACATTCCATGGGGTGCAATGACTCATTTCCTTTTGGGAATTAGTTATTTGAAGAGTCGCCACCTAATGGATTATGGTGTGTTAGGGAACCTAGAGTGATTAACTGTTGAATTGGTCTGCATCACCAGAGATTAGGGTAACGACTTGAGATAACCTCGAGGGGAAAGTGTTAGGGACCCCTCTTGGTCCACAACTGTGGGTCTCGACCGAACTTATATTTACAAATTAGTCTATACAAATAGTTGAATCAAATAAGTACAGCACGTTTGAACAAGTCAAGTAGTGAAATAAGGGTTAAATAAGTTATAAAGAAAAGTTTTAAACAAGGAGAAGGTTTGGGGAAAAGAGGGGTCCTAGGTTTTTTATCCTATAGGATCACCCCACGCAATGTTCGGTAAACACTCCTCGATGAGGGGCTACACGTGACATTAATGCGTAGTCATCATATCCCATGTCTACCCTTCCCATCCCCTTATTGGTCATGCAAAGCGAGTGTTGGTCACTGATTCCTATTGTGTGCTGCTACTCGTCCCTTCTTAATAGTCCTGGAGGGAGTTAAGACCTCTATCTATAGGCAATTATAGACATACCCCTAAGGTTTTAAAGGCAAAAAATCTAAGGCGACAATCAAAGAAAAGCATTTAGGACTTTCACATAAATGGAGCAATTAAAGGATCATAGTTTCCTCCGCAAACAAGCATACATGCAGCACGACTCAACAAAGCCAGTTTTGAGAAGTAAACCAGGCGAGATACAATAGATTTATTAATCTAATTAGAGTTACTAGAAAAAATTGCGAGTTAGATCCCTATAGACATGATATCTAGGTGTATTACTGGTTTAGACAATTTGCAGTAGCATGTGAAAAACTTATTGAATCAGAATTACATCCTATAGGCATGATATCTATACTTGAATTGATTAAAACATGATGGCTTGGAACCTAGAAACATGATCTCTAATATGACACCTGTAGGATTTATGAACATGGTTTGTACCTGACGATGTCTATTATGCAAAATGAGATCAGATTCAATAAGAGTCATACCCTATGGACATGTTTTCTATTGAATAAAGCTAGTAGATTTGAAAGTAAAGTCATAAGAGCATTCTTTCTACCCATATTTCCCCACAAAATATACATCTACCCACCTCTTTTCACTAGATACCCCAAATATCTATTTACAAATTATTACAGGCCAACAAATGAATTTTGTAAGTGAAATAGAAAATTAAGAAGCTATTCTATAGAGAGCCTGCAATCAGGCCACAGTTACTTAAAGCCTCAAATGGTTTTTTAAGTCTCATTTTCATAGAAAATCAGAGTCTAGGTGCATCAAAGTTCCATAAGGATCTCAAGGACCCAGGCAATGCTTACACCTAGACTTAATAGCCAAGCATTGAACCAGTGCAGTGTGGAAAGCCAGCCTCAGTACGCCAGAGTTCCAAGGGTTCTCAAGAGGATCCCAAGGCAGTACACATACTAGAGGGGGTAGAACTTATTAACTAGGAGTAGAGTGAAAGTGCAGGACACACGTTTGAAAGAAGTTCAAAAACTGGAATGTTTTGAAAGCAATTGGTAAAAAGAGATTGTTGAAAAGAAGTTGGATTAGCAAACATAGTTCAAACATTTCAGGATATGACCACGTACAGTAAGTAAATGCATTTATTAATCATACAGGGGTTAAGGGGTTTGGGGATACACAAACATTGACTACAAATACCTAACCCTAGCAGGAGTATTAGGACTAGTATGTACATGCTCAGAGATAGTTGACGCTGGCATGATCATAAACTAGTCATGAACATAGAGGGGAATAAAGACTTGGGATTCACAAAGTGATAAGTGTACATTAGGTAAAAGAATGCAATTGTCCAGGCATGCTTGAATCACACAAAGGAATACAAGAACATAAAGGGAGGGGGATCATATTAGCATGCTTAACTTCAAACTTCACAACAAAACCACAAGTAAAAGCAGGCTAGAAATAACATAAACTGAATCAAGAAGAGAAACATGTTGTTGTTGAGACATTAAATTAAACTAGGACATACCAGTGAAGATAAAAGTAACCAGGATGAAAGAACCAAAGAGTACAGTTGATTATCCATGGCTTGCAGCTGGCTAATAGTAGTAGAATAACACTAAAATTTTAAGTGAGACATGGGTTTTTAGAAGCCAAGTGTGTGTCTTGTTTGTGAAAGACTTATAGTATTTATAGTTGAAAGTAGGTAGTGGAATAAGGTAAAAAATCATAGCACTATAATAGTTTAAGAACTCAGAATAAATCATATAGAGAATCAAGGAAGTAATTCCTTGAGTTAAGAGAGTCAAGGCCAAACAGGAAGATTCAGTACCATATAAAGGAGGAAGGGAAATGAGTACATGATTTAATAAGGAAAATGGTCAAGATTCAGTAGGTATAAAGTAGTCAATTAGGATCGAATTCAGAAAGACCCAATTAAGGAAAGGTTAAGTAAAACAAAGTACCATGGTAAATAAGGCAATAAAATCAGTTAATTCAAGCAGACGAGTAAAATTCTAGGACTTTGAAGGAAAATCTTTCCATTACCAAAAGTTAAGGACAATGAGAATCAATCATGGGGAGTCACAATTATGCATACCTCATCATATAAATAGAGACTATTGAACAGAAGTAGCGAACAAACAAGGTCGATTATATATGCGGAAAGAAACAAAGGATAAGAAACACAGTCATGTAGAGGTGATGTAAGTAGGCTAGAGATTCAGCAGAGCATATTCGAAGCATGGTGACCACAAGAGATTAACAAGAACCAGGTAAACAGGCTAACACATAGAAATGAAGTAAAAGAAAGTCATGCTAACACATGGAACCAAAATGGAGAACATCATGCTAACACAGAGAAGAAGGGTAAAGAAAATCAAGCTAACACACAGAGACAAGTAAAGAAAATCAGGTTAACACACAGAAACAAGCAAAGAAAACCATGCTAACTCACAGAAACAAGTAAAGAAAATCTTTAAAAAATTAGGGCTTTTTAATAGAGTTGAGTTAAAAAGCAGTAAGAACGTAGAATCGGTTAAGATAAACAAAGGGAAAAAGGGTTAATCATGAAGAAACCAGTCGAAACAGGTATAGAAAGAACTCCAAAAACCCTAGTTTTCAAAGGGAGTAAAACCGGTTTAGAGTAGAAGATTTTTCAAAAGAAAGCTCGAGAATAAGCAAATCACAGAAGGAAATAGGCTTAAACCATGAAAATAGCATAGATCCGAGAGATTCAGAAGAGATTTAGGGTTTCAAAAAGAAACCCAAGTAAAAATCAAAAGAATCTGTTGGAACTTCACCGATCGTAACATATAATGTGTGATTTTGCTCTTACACTACAGAACCCATAAGTAGCAGGAACAGAAACCCTAGGTCCAAATCGACATGGCCTGGGATCCTTGAAAGCCTTAGAGATGATGAGCAGAGTGATGAGAGACCCATTAGAGGCTTGGATTGAAAAGGATAGTCGCCGGAGATGACCGGAGACGGAGGGGCGTGGAGGATTCTACGGTTAGATTTGAGAGAAGAGTAGAGATGAGAGAGCATCTGAAGGCGGCGTCTTTGGAGAAATGAATTAGGGTTGGGGGACGTTTGGAAATTAAAAAGGAAAGGAATTATTTGGATCGTTGATCTGGGAAATCAACGGTCAGGATTAGAATGAGTAGGTGGGTTCCGGGTTTTGGTAAGGGTTAATAGGGCGTGGGTCTGGTTTTTAATTGTAAAATTGGGCTGGGAATTGGGTTCCGATTTGGCTATAATTTAACTAGCCAATTTTTCCCTATTTTAATTTATAAAAATAATAGATAACTTCTGGAAAATATTTTAAAATACATAGTTAACAATTTAAAAATACAAGATCTAGTTTTATGCATATAAAATATAATTAAATCTCAAAATGGGCTAACATTGCAATTATATGTAATTTAGCTTTAAAAATACCAAATGTAGTTGTAAAAATACATAAAAATTACATTAGATATATTTTGGCATAAATATAGAAAGTAAATAAATGAATTATCAAAACAATAATTTTGGAAATAATTATTGGGATTTTTATGGATAAAAAGGGAGAAAATAAACCAATTTAAAACCTTAAAAATTATGAAAAAATAATAAAACTCTTGGGCATGTTTATATATGCATATATGCTATTTTGAAGTTATTTATGCATATTTATAATATATAGGGAAAAATGGGTATCAACAACTGCCCCTCTTTACTCAGGAAGGATGAAAGAGTTTTCGAGTAAAGACATGATGGCCAATTTTGACCGGACGGGATGTTTTGAAAGACAAAGGCCGAGCTTCTGTTTCCGAGTTGCCTACATGTACTTGGTTTTACAAGAATCAGGCCACGTGTAGTTTTGGATTCACCTACAGAGTATGCCGATGAAATTCTGTAAGAACGGACACGACGAGATGTGGAAGTGGCTACAATGAGCGTTTTAAGGCTCGGGACGGTTGGAAGGGACTAGAGCGGGATTGCTCCTGCTAGGATAGTGGTTGCTTACTGGTTACCTGCAGATAAAAGATGCTACAGACGTATTTGCGAGAACTTAAACATGATGCAAATTCCCTTTGGAAAATTAAGGTTGACTTCAGACGGTTAAAGATGACGTCCTTAGACCATGACGTCCTGGGCCATGAATTGTTTAATGAGGGATTCGCAATCCATAAAATGATGTTCTCGGGCCATGAAAATGGTGCCTCCGAACCATGACGCCTTTGAATAATGATATGCAAATTTAAGAGGTCCTCGGGCCATGGCATGGTGTCTTCAGGCTATGAGGATGGTGCCTTTAGACTATGACGCCCTTGGAAAGATTGGCGATGTTTCAGCCCATGATATGCAATAACATGATGTAACAAGACAAGGCTTAGTCTTGCGAAATGGGGGGGGGGGGGAGAGCTTAGCCCAATTAAAAAGAAAGTAAATAGTAGTAGAAAATAGAGCAACATTGGTGCAAAGAGGGACAGTGTTTAGTCCCGCACAAGTGGGGGAGGCAAGTGTTATTATGATGCAAATGAGGAGGCAAGGATTAGCCTCATGCAAATATGGGGTTAGGGATTAGACTCATGCAGGAATGGAGACAGAGCTTAGTCTCATGCAAAGAGAAGGCGAATATGGAGGTAGAGCTTAACCTCATGCAAGATGCGGGACAGGGCTTAGTCCTATGCAAATGGAAGGCAGAGCTTAGCCTTATGCAAATATGGAGGCAAGGCTTAGCCTCATGCAAAGTGCGGGACAGGGCTTAGTCCCCATGTAAATATGGAGTCAAGGATTAGACTCATGCAAATATGGAGTCAGGGCTTGGACTCATGCAAATATGGAGTCAAAGATTAGACTCATACCGATGTGGAGTCAGGGCTTAGACTCATGCATGAATGGAGACAGAGCTTAGTCTCATGCAAAGAGAAGGCGAATATGGAGGTAGAGCTTAATCTCATGCAAGATGCGGGACATGGATTAGTCTCATGCAAATGGAAGACAGTGCTTATCCTTATGCAAATATGGAGGCAAGGCTTAGCCTCATGCAAATATGGAGTCAGAGATTAGACTCATGCAAGTATGGAGTTAAGGATTAGACTCATGCAAATATGGAGTCAGGGATTAGACTCATGCAAGATTGGAGACATGGCTTAGTCTCATACAAAGAGAAGGCAGTGTTTAGCCTTATGCAAATATGGAGGCAGGGCTTAGCCTCATAAAAAATGAAGGACAGGGCTTATTCCCCATGCAAATATGGAGTCAAGGATTAGACTCATGCAAATATAGAGTCGGACTCATGCAAATAAGGAGTCAAGGATTAGAATCATGCAAAATGTGGAGTCAAGGATTAGACTCATGCAAAGAGAAAATAGCAAATAAGGGTAGAGTATATCTTAGCTAGGATAAGTTTAGAGTCTAACGGCCAGATGGATGGTGAATCTAAAAGCTATCGTCAAAATGTTCATGCGCTCAAAGAAAAATCGTAAGTTTCATGAGGGGAGGTTGGTTCTTGCTTCGTCCGCCAGCCTTACTTTGCGCCGCTATGGAAGCTCCTTTTGAGTTACCCTAGGTAGCACCTGACTATTATAAAAAATAGAATTTTCGAAAAATATGCATTCATTGATAAAAGTAGGATCGTTTTTGATATATCAAGTAACTTTGATGAACTAGCGACTGTGACACGTTTCAAAGGCATTGCATCTCTCTTATGTTGGAATTTTGAGGGTCCTCCTCAAAATTCTACCCCAGTTTAGTAGATGTTTTGTAACCATTTGCGAATGGTGGACCTCGCTGAATCTTCTTCGAAATTTTGAGAATCCTTCTCAAAATTTTGCCCCAGTTCTTGACTGATTACTGGCTTCCTGACATGTGATGGTGTTGGTTGGACTTGCTCTGGAATTTTGAGGACCCTCGTCAAAATTGTGCCCCAGTTTCTGATTTTGGGGGAAATGAAAATTTTATTATGATATGACCAAACCCATAAGGCTACCTACGTATCCCCTCTTATACGGGAATCAAGTAAAGCATAGTTCAATTTCATAAAATAAATGTGAAATAATCTAGGCATTGTATCCCTTGACTGCATCTGAATTGATTGGTTTGGCCAGATCTCTCCATCCATCTCTGCAAGTATGAGTGCTCCTCCTGTTAGTACTCTATGAACCATATACGGACCTTGCTAGTTGGGAGAGAATTTCCCTTTGGCTTCATCTTGGTATGGTAAGATCTCCTTCAATACCTATTGCCCTGGTGCGAACTACATTGGTTTGACCCTTTTGTTAAAAGATCTGGACATTCTGTTCTGATACAGTTGGCCGTGACACACCGCGCTCATTCTTTTCCCATCGATAATGGCCAACTATTCATAGCGGCTTCTCACCCATTCCGCATCGCTGAGTTCAGCTTCCTGTATGACTCTTGAAGAAGGAATCTCTACCTCGGCCGGGATGACAGCCTCGGTACCATAAACAAACATGTAGGGGGTTGCCCCGGTTGACGTACGAACTGTGGTGCGGTACCCTAACAGAGTAAAGGGTAACTTTTCATGCAAATGCTTGTGATTCTTTACCATTTTCCTTAGTATTTACTTAATGTTTTTATTGGCGGCTTCCACGGCTCCATTCATCTGAAATCTGTAGGCGATGGAATTCTTGTGCTTGATTTTGAATGCTTTACATATAGCTTTCATTAGGTCACTATTGAGGTTGGCGGCGCTGTTAGTGATAATGGACTCAGGAATTCCGAATCGGCATATAATATGATCCTTGACAAAATCTGCGACGACAGCTTAGTAAGATGCAACTTCTACCCATTTTGTGAAGTAGTCAATGGCTACTAGAATAAACGGGTGTCCATTCGAAGTAGTGGGCTCAATCGGACCAATAACATCCATTCCCTAGGCGGCGAATGGACAAAGTGAGCTTGTTGCATTGAGCTCATTTGGTGACACTTTTATCATGTCGTCATGAACTTGACATTGAAAGCACTTGCAGACATACTGAATACAATCAGTCTCCATGGTCATCCAGAAGTAACCAGCCCTGAGTATTTTCTTGGCCAGAACGAAACCATTCATGTGCGGGCCACATGTCCCATGATGCACATCCTCAAGTAGCTTAGAAGCTTCCTTCGCGTCGACACACCTTAGCAAACCCAAATCCGAGGTTCTTCAGTACAAGTTCCCTCCACTATGGAAGAAGTGATTTGACAATCTCTAGAGCATGCATTTCTGAATGTGCTTTGCATGCTCTGGATATTCTCCCTTTGATAGGTATTCATTGATGTCACGGAACCAAGGCTTTCCATCTACTTCTTCCTCGATATGAGCATAATATGTTGGCTGATTATGGATCCTCACTGGGATGGGATCAATATAGTGTCACGCCCCAAAACCGAGGGGCGCGACCAGCACTCAACAGAGCAAGCCCGACTGAGCAAGCCTATTAGGTTTCATTATACTCAAAATTTATTTATGAATAACAAGGAGATGAACTCCACAAATCCTACTTTATGAGCATTACATTGACAATCTTTATCTTTGTCTTTCATTAACATTTCAACCATACTAACCAAATTATTACAATTAATAGATACGAAGGAAACATTCTCCCAAATAACAACATATCTACTTCAAATTTTTAATACCCGACACCACCCACAATCTGTCTACGGAGACTCTAAATACAATTGAAGAGTAATATGGAAATACTGGCAACTAGGCTCCGGCTATACCTCAAAACATAAAGTACATGATAGACAATGGTACACGACCCCGAAATAAAGTGGGGCTCACCAAGTCAGCTGAAAGGGAGATGCGTCACTAGCTGCGGCCAACACTGCCTGCTATGGAACAACCTACATCTATTTAAAGACAAAGTGCCCCAGGCAAGAGGGACATTAGTGCCATCGAATAGCACTAGTATGTATAACTAAACACCATATAATTAGAAAGAACAACCATACAAGAACAAAGAAATCATAAGGATTCAACAAAAGCTTTAAACAATCACCACATTATCAAATAAAAGGTATCACATAGCTTTCACATAATTTCCATAGCTTTAGTTTGGGTCATTTAATACTTGTTCATCATCATTCACAATACCACCGCTTTCTTGAGCGGAGTCGGATCTTGACCCGATCGACTAGGTTGCCTCATTTAAGGCATGTACCTCAATCACAATCTCATTCCCATTTTCCAGAATTCAATATCAGCACATTACCACCATGTGTGCGGCATGGCATCCGATCACGGCCCGATCAACTAGGTCGCCTTACCAAGGCGTTGTTCTTTTCCCATTAATCATCTCATTTCAATCTTTATTTTACATATAGCTATTCATAGGCACTTAGGGCCACAATTATCACATCATACTTGAAATTTAAGATAATGGGCACATACAAGAATAATTCAAGTTGTAAGCATAGAGACGAATTCTCTTGATTAGGCATAATAATCACAATTTAAACTTGACTTGAAATCTAGGCAATTTAGCATATATTCCACATTCTTCACATATCACCAATTTACCAAGAATAGCATATTGAACACATTGAGACACAATTTTCACATATATTCTTGCAATACCAAATCCTTTGAAATAACAAATACTACATAAATCAAATTCCGGACTTACAATATATACGAGGACACCATGGGAGCTCAATTTCTAAGAAGAGGGGGTTTTAGCCATACATACTTCGAAGAGATTTTCCTTAAGTTACTACAACGTTCCGGAATTTCTAGCAATCTTAATCTACTTTGAGACATAACAAAATTGAACACAAATTAGGAAGATATTCATGGTTTTGGCTCGTTTGAGCATTTTATCTAACACTAGTTGTGCATCTTGATTTCAAGCCTCTTTTACAAGATTTCCTTCATTACCTAACCTAATCTTTACTTATTCGTGTTCAACAATCTTCTCACAAACCTAATTTGTACATACATGTATACACTATACTATTACAACCAAGAATCATACCCCATCAACCCATCTTATACCCCAAACTCGAAACTAAAGTCTAATGTATAGAACCTTACCTCCTAGATGAAGAACATGTGATTGGGTTCTTTGATTCTTGAAGACTTGAGCAAGAGATGGGTGATTATGAAGCTAGGCTTCTTCTCTTTATTTCTATCTCTATATGATCTCAACTCTCTCTAATATCAGTAGAAAATGACCCCAAATGAAGCCCAAAGACTATATATTAAAATGGGGTCGGGTTATAAAAGTAGTAAAAATAAGCCTCCGAAATCGGGTCTGCAATCGCAGAATGGACTGCAAAACAAGAATGTGGGCCGCAAAATTCATCTCGAAATATGTGCCCAAAACTGTGCAACACTAGCCCAATTTGCGACAGATCTGCGATCGTAGAGTAAAAAATGCGAGATATTTGCGATCGCAGATTCGACACAGGATCGCATTTTTCAAGCCTTTGGTAATTTGTTCATAACTTTTTGTAGGAATGTCTAAATGATGAACGGTTTAAAGCGTTAAAAACTAGACTCGAAGACCTTTCATTTGATAGGCTGTTACCATATAAAACCTTATATATATTTAGATATGATCGTCGAAAGTGTGAACTTGTGCAAACTCATTTGGAATTTTAGCCTAGTATGAAATTTTCCAATTTGACTTAGACTTAGGCCTCCCATTAGACCCCACATTACACATTATAAGACTTATACACTTATTTACCAAATCCAATTGATGCCCATCATGTTAATAGCACATAAAATATTATAATTAGCCTACCTGACACGACAAAATCCTAAATCACGTGGCGAAATTTCTGGGGCCTTACATTCCCCCCCCCTAAGATCATTCGTCCTCGAATGAGGAGTAGAGTCCACCCTAAATGCTTAACATAATATATCTCTTTTCGTATCACCTACCTCAAGTCCCTAAATTTTGACTAACTCCTAAATTTTGGAGAAATTTCGGCAGAGCCTCCTTTGTAACTAGGCCTATCCACCTGCTAGAGAATCACCAAAACCATCCTGGCAACACATACACAACGAGACAAAGCACCACAATATATATATCAACTATACTAATCTCACCATTTCAAGCACTACATTATCATAAGGGTACTTGGACATGAACTGCACATTTCTAAATCATAATACCTAGAAGGTACCTTTCAAGTCAAAACCAATTGCTATACAATCAAGAGAAAATACCTCATTTCCACAACACTCTCCGTCTTCAATGTGGCCTCTTATACTTACAGGCTTTACCATAACACATTCACGGAAACAACCCCAACCTCCAAACTTATCTATCAAGGATGACAGCTAGATACCTCACATAAGCTAACTATCCATTAACTTCACCTTCAATAATTTCACCAGAATGATACACAAAGGGTATCCAACTACCTTCTTAGACATAGACACGTGAAAACACAAAATATATGGGGAACAACTATGGGGAAACTTCATACTCCTAGTGCGGCCTAATGTGAAATACACTTATGCAACCTTCATTATCAACTCACATAAAATCTTTAGGGGAAAGTATTGAGAATAACCTGTTCACCCTCCTCAATTCTAAATCTCTATACGAACACCCACACTAAACCTTTGATGACCTTCAACAATTACTCTAAGATGTGCTATCATAATCTGACCATAAAATTACCTATCAAATATATGTGATCACATGAGCATGCTTCCTCTTTGACATATTTGAACCTTCAATACCCAATATATTTAATACAATGAGGAGCAAATGGTGTTCAAAATCAGGCTAGAATTATTCAGGAACCCATTAATGTGCTGATTAGAGTATTTCACGAGGTTATATGGTAAGAGACACAAAGATTACTACTAACAATACTGACGTGGTTAATCATTGTGGCGACATAAATTATTAGACAAATGAGGCATAGGGGTAACTTGTACATTGGCAATAGGAACCATTAAGGAGGAATATTCAAGTACATGACCCAATCGTCTCCTGGAGTGTAGGGAAAATCCATTTATCAAGAATGAGAATACGCTGGCACCTTGAATGCGATTTGGGTTTCAAAATACATGAAGTTGAATTACACTCCTAACGTTAACTGACACAAGGAATCTATGTCACAAGCCCATGAGGATGAAAAGGAGTTGAACACTTATGAGGTTATCATATTTCAAGCAGCTTAACCCTTCCTGATAATTGATCCTATATAAGAGAACTAAAGATATGACAACTTGTCTTCCAAATCAATATGCTCATGATATGTGAAAAAATCTGAAGGCATCTAATCTCAACCTTTCACGAGTGAAACCACATAGCTAGGACATCTTAATATTGGGATGAAATCATGTATTGGTTAGAGGTGTTCTAATGGTTAACATGATGCTCCTGGGAGAAAGACAAATAACACTCCTATCCACCTAAGAAGGTGGAATACCAAGGGTAGCAAAACTCCCCGCACATGACAATGACATCGTCAATAATCCTAGAGGCCGACTGAGCTGAAGGCCACATAACCCATACAATCCGACCCATTTAAGACTTTTGAAAAGGGGATGCACTTTGGTTTGAATCATGGCAATATAAGCCTGAATTTAAGGGAAATCATTACTTTTGGAACCCATGAGACAAGTCCACGTAACCCTAGAAAATCGTTAACAATGGCGAGAAAGTACATAAAACCATTATGAGTTGGTGTAGAGTAAGGCCTCAAAGTGTCCACATCAATAAGTTTGAAAGAATAAGACATCTTAATGTATTTATCGGGAAAAAGTAACCTGGGTTATCTACTCACAGGGACAAGCAGAGCAGGTAAATGGTTGTTAGAAGAACATCTACAAGGAATACCAACAATATTTATTTATTCTAACAAAAGGAATATGTCCCCATCCTTGATTCTATAAGACTTCCTCTTTGATGCCATAAAACATAAATGAATTTTATAATGAGAGTTATCAAATTAAATAGATAGTAGGGCAGCAAACTAATGAGCACCATTTGGAACTAACAAGCTTAAACTGAGTTGAAGATATTAGAAGTCTATAGTAAAGGGGAATTTACCCACTTCCAGTGTCTTTTTTTTTTGAAAAGGGGGCTTGTAGAGTATATAAAAGTGAAGTGAATTGAATCAAATTATATAGTTGGATAACTAGTCGATAAAATGAGATAGATCGTATTGAAAAATATGGAGAAACGACACATGTTGCAAGGTAAATGAAAAGAAAGTGAGAGAGCCCATGGAAGTATCCTTTACATTGTAACCACTAGGAAGGGTGATAATATAAGGGATTACGAGAAGCTAAATTTTTGAAAGAAGATCTCTGTATGTAGTCACGTGATGTATAGCCCAAGAATTCAAAAATCAAATTATGTTTAGCAACCCTAGTTCACAATGAAGCACTACAACACACTTCTACACAACCAGCTATTACCATCCACATTGGGAGATGCTATAATACTTGACTCAGAGAAAGGCTTTGACATATGAATGTGTTACTAGGTGTATTGCTCCTTGGTCAATCCAAAACCAAAAGGCGAGAGTCAGATTGATAAGTAGATTGTTGGACTAGCATATGTGTAGATAATCCATTATCGAAAGGAGATCATTCAATCTCAACAATTGCGGCATGCTATCAACCCTTGATGAACGTGAAGTGAGGTGGGAACCCAATGAGATAGTATAAAATAATCATGGAAGGTTTGCTGGTGTTCATAATGAGTTCTCCATGGATTTTGACTTGAGAAATACCTAGATGCTAATGAAAGACAGAAAAACATGAAAAACAGGCGTTGTGCTATGATAACCTCCAAAGGTGCGCTTGGTCTTGACGGAGAGCCTAGTAAGGGTCCTTATGAGAAGGGAAGTGTTACAATGACACATAGAAGGATATGTTCTCTCATGGTTATCGAACAAGTGTTTGGAAACTAGCACAATGAATTCACTACCTAAGGAACACAATTAACACATGTTGTGGAGGTGTAAAGAGAAAATAACCATTTGTTATGAGCTGGACATGCTTCTGCTATATTAACTCCCAACTGCAATACACGACAACATCACGGGCAACCACAATACTAGGAACAAAGTGATCTACTTACTGCGGAATGTCCCAAGTGGACACAATAGTCATACTAATATGGCGACACAAGTTCTTCCTATGACGGGGATGCGAGGATCTCAATTTTTTTCTGAGTGACTTTATGCACATGGTGACCATTCCGATTGACATGCACTCATATGATAGGTGCTAAGGTATGCTCTTATGTTACTAGAAAGTGAGAAGGTTTCATGATGATACTCGCAAGAGAGTGGAGTGACTGTTCAAACCATAGAAGCCATATACACCAGTGAGAAAAAGAGTGATTCGAGAAGGATCGCAACACTGGGATGCTTTACATGGAACTTGACACCACATAGGTAAACTTTACGACGGTGCATGCATAGGCACAAGTGGGCAGATATTGTTCATTTAAATAAAATATTTTGTAAGAAATTCATTAGGTATAGTCCCTTGTTAAGAATTTAGGAAAATCAAGTGGGAAGTATTAATCCTAGAGTCATAACTCTATTCAAGGACACAATTATAGAGCTTAATTCCACAAGAATGTAAATAAGAGGATTTGTAATAGAGTGGATTCACAAATAATGCATCTCATTCAAAGAGTCGATACATGTAATGTTTCATTATTCAACACCTTGTTAAGACCATGTTTACGAGGATTCTTCGATATGGATGTACATATACATCGAGTAGAAATTTTAATTTGACTCACTTAATGACTTTAGGTTGATAGGGCAATAGCTTAATCAATACCCCTCAACTCCACATCCCTAACGTACGTAGATAACATACTGATATACTACATGATCTGGTGGTGCAGAGACATTAATAGGAACAAGGGTACTCCCTTAGTAACAAGTTCTACCAATCACTCCATGGCTCGATACATTCTCCTAACAAACGCTTGGGCAATCTCCCTCATATTCAATGGTGGGGTCATTCCCTCCTTTATGCTTCCAAAATCATGAATTACTCATCTTGAGATTATGACATAGAATGGAAATTAGCTCCCTATCTTGAGCTCTATTGCACGATCTAGAGTATCAAAGAAGGGTGAAATTCCTAAATCTTCGAATTGCCTCCAACTTATAGATGTGGTCGACTACACACCGATAAGAAGGACTCTGCTAGACATGGCTCCAAGACATCCAACCACACTAACCAAATTATTACAATTAATAGATACGAAGGAAACATTCTGCCAAATAACAACATATCTAGTTCAAATTTTTAATACCCGACACCACCCACAATCTGTCTATGGAGCCACTAAATACAATTTAACAGTAATATGGAAATACCGGTAACAAAGCTCCGACTATACCTCAAAACACAAAGTACATGATAGACAACGGTACAGGACCCTGAAATAAAGTGGGGCTAACCAAGTCATCTGAAAGGGAGATACGTCACTAGCTGTGACCAACAATGCCTGCTTTGGAACAACCTATATCCATTTAAAGACGTAGCGCCCCCGACAAAAGGGATGTTAGTGCCATTGAATAGCACTAGTATGTATAACTAAACACCATCTCATTAGAAAGAACAATCATACAAGAACAAAGAAATCATAAGGATTCAACAAAAGCTTTAAACAATCACCATATTGTCAAATAAAAAGGGATCACATAGCTTTCAAATAATTTCCATAGCTTTAGTTTGGGGCATTTAATATTTGTTCATCATCATTCACAATACCACCGCTTTCTTAAGCGGAGTCTGATCTCGACCCGATCGGCTAGGTTGCCTCATTTGAGACATGTACCTCAATCACAATCTCATTTTTGTTTTTCGGAATTCAATATCAGCACATTACCACCATGTGTGCGGCATGGTATCCGATCACGACCCGATCGGCTAGGCTGCCTTACCAAGGCGTTGTTCCTTTCCCATTAATCATCGCATTTCAATCTTTATTTCACATATATCAATTCATATGTACTTAGGGCCACAATTATCACATCATACATGCAATTTAAGAAAATGGGCACATACAAGAACAATTCAAGTTGTAAGCATAGAGAGGAATTCTCTTGATTCGGCATAATAATCACAATTTAAACTTGACTTGAAATTAAGGCAATTTAACATATAGTTCACATTCTTCACATATCCCAAATTTACCAAGAATAGCACATTGAACACATTGAGACACACCTTTCACATATATTTTTGCAACACCAAATCCTTTGAAATAAAAAATACTACATACATTAAATTCCGGACTTACAACATATGCGGGGACACCATGGGAGCTCAATTTCTAAGAAGAGAGACTTTTAGCCATACAAACCTCGAAGAGCTTTTCCTTATGTTACTACAGCGTTCCGAAACTTCTACCAATCCCAATCTACTTTAAGACATAACAAAATTGAACAAAAATTAGGAATATATTCATGGTTTTGGCTCATTTGAGCATTTTAACTAACACTAGTTGTGCAATCTTGATTTCAAGCCTCTTTTACAAGATTTCCTTCGTTACCTAACCGAATCTTTACTTATTCGTATTCAACAATCTTCTCACAAACCTAATTGGTACATACATGTATACATTATACTATTACAACCAAGAATCATACCCCAATAACCCATCTTATATCCTAAACTCGAAATTAAAGTCTAATGTATAGAACCTTACCTCCTAGATGAAGAACATGTGATTGGGTTCTTTGATTTTGAAGACATGAGCAAGAGATGGGTGATTATGAAGCTAGGCTCCTTCTCTCTATTTCTCTCTCTATATGCTCTCAACTCTCTCTAAAATCAGTAGAAAATGACCCCAAATGAAGCGCCAAAGACAATATATTAAAATGGGGTCGGGTTATAAAAATAGGAAAAATAAGCCTCCGAAATCGAGTCTTCGATCGCAGAATGGACCACAAAACAATAATGTGGGTCGTAATATGCATCGCGAAATAGGTGCCCAAAGTTGGGCAACACTGGTCCAATCTGCGACACATCTGCGATAGCACAGTCAAAAATGCGACATATTTGCGATCGCAGATTCGACATAGGATCGCATTTTTCCAGCCTTTGGTAATTTGATCATAACATGGTGTAGGAATGTCCAAATGATGAACGGTTTAAAGCATTAGAAACTTGACTCGAAGACCTTTCGTCATAGTTGTTCACAACATAAAATCTTATATATATTTAGATATGCTCGTCCAAAGTGTGGACTTGTGCGAACTCATTTGGAATTTTAGCCTAGTATGAAATTTTCCAATTTGACTTAGACTTAGGCCTCCCATTAGAACCCACATTGTACATTATAAGAGTTATTCACTTATTTACCAAATCCAATTGATGCCCATCATGTTAATAGCACATAAAATATTATAATTATCCTACCTAGCACCGCGAAATCCTAAATCACTTAGCGAAATTTCTGGGGTCTTACATATTGTTCTTATCTGGATGTTGTATCATTGACGACAAAGTGACTAATGCATCGACGAACTCATTCTAAATTCTAGGCACATGCCGAAATTCTATCTTTATGAACCTCCTTTTCAATTCTTGCACATGGTGCAGATATGGCAATACCTTGGAATTCTTGGTAGCCCATTCTCCTCGCACCTGGTGCACAAGCAAATCTGAATCGCTGATCGCCAACAACTCTTGAATGTTCATGTCGACTGCCATTATGAGCCCTACTATGAAGGCTTCATATTCCACCTTGTTGTTGGTGTAGGGAAATCTAATTTTAGCATATACCAGATAATGTTGACCGGTTTTTGATACCAAAACTGCTACAATGCCTACTTCTTTGAAATTTGTGGCTCCGTCAAAGAACATCCTCCAACCTTCATATGCCTCGGTAATGTCTTCTCCTATGAATGATACTTATTTATCAGGAAAATAAGTTTTCAAGGGTTCGCATTCTCCTCCCACTGGACTTTCAGCGAGGTGACTACCAATGCTTGTCCCTTGACTGCTATTTGAGTTACATAGACGATGTCAAACTCACTTAGTAGTATCTGCCATTTGGCCAACTTCCCCGTAGTCATGGGCTTCTGAAATATGTACTTCAGAGGATCCATCCTGGATATGAGGTATGTAGTTATGCACAAAAATAATGCCTCAACTTATGGACTATCCAGGTCAAAGCACAGTAGGTGCGTTCAAGCAGAGAATACCGTGCTTCATAAGGTGTGAATTTCTTGCTCAAGTAATATATGGCTTGCTCCTTTCTTCCTGTCTCATCATGTTGTCCCAAAACACATCCAAAGGTTGTATCTAACACGGATAGATTAAGCAGCAAAGGTCGTCCTAGTTCTAGTGGGACCAGAACTGGTGGTGTGGACATGTATTCCTTGATCTTGTCAAAAGCTTTCTGACAATCCTCGGTCCAACTTGTCTCGGCATCATTCCTCAGCATCTTGAAGATAGGTTCATATATTACTGTGGACTGTGCTATGAATCGGCTGATGTAGTTGAGCCGTCCTAGAAAGCTCATCACATCCTTTTTTCTTTTAGGTGGCGGTAACTCCTGAATAGCTTTGACTTTAGTCGGATCTAGCTCGATCCCTCGGCGATTGACAATGAATCCCAATAACTTTCCTGCGGGGACCCCGAAAGCACACTTTGCGGGGTTTAACTTCAAATTGTTACCTCCTAAGCTTGTCGAAGAACTTCCTCAAGTCTGCTATGTGATCCGTGGCCCTTTTGGATTTGATAATGACGTTGTCCACATATACCTCTATTTCCTTGTGTATCATATCATGGAAGATGGTTGTCATGGCCCTCATGTAAGTGGCCCCAGCATTCTTTAGACCGAACAACATCATATTGTAATAGTATATACCCCAAGGCATAATAAAAGCTGTCTTCTCGGCATCTTCTTCATCCATCCAAATCTGGTGATAACCTGCGAAACAATCTATAAAGGATTGAAGCTCATGCTTGGCGTAGTTTATTGATTTGGATGTGTATGTTTGGCAGTGGGAAGTCGTCTTTGGGACTTGCTCTGTTTAAATCCCGATAATCAATACATACTTGGACCTTCCCATCTTTCTTCGGAACTAGCATAATGTTAGCTAACTATGTTGGGTACTCAACCACCCTGAGAATCTTGGCTTTGATATGTTTGGTAACTTCCTCCTTGATCTTTAAACTCATGTCTGGTTTGAATTTTCTGAGTTTCTGTTTGACTGGCGGGCACATGGGATTGGTAGGCAACTTGTGAGCCACTATAGATGTGCTCATACCGGTAATATCGTCATACGACCATGCGAAGATATCCTCATATTCTTTTAGAAATCGGATGTACTCTTCCTTTTCTGATGGTGACAAATGAATACTGATGCGGGTCTCTTTGACAGTCTCGGCGTCTTCCAAATTTATTGCTTCTATTTCGTCCAAATTGGATTTGGTCTTGTTCTCAAAATTCTCAACTTCCCCGACAATTTCCTCGGGTATCTCATCTTCTTCCTGTGAGTCAGTATTCTCATGTCGCGTTGCCTTATTACATGTCATAGTCACTGGTTTATCAGGAAAAGTAATAATAACATTGTAGAAGGAAAAGGTATAAAAATGGTAATGAATAATGATAAAGGATAATTGTATTTGATTAAAAATGAGAAAAATGTTCAAACAAAGCTTGGCTCAGTGAGTCGAGCATTTAGTTTGAAACAAGGAAATCTTAAAACAAAATTGCTGGAAATTTTAAATGCCTAGAACAGCTATAAATTCTGCCAAGCTACCTAGGGAATCGGCGGGCTCGAGATGGTGTAACGGTCCAGCTCTTAAGAACGGCTCCCTTTGCCATGGTCTGAATGGAGAGGCCTTCTTCCTCCTCCTCCTCAATTATGGTACTGCAGTCCATATCCTCATCTTCCAAGAACAGATCCTTCAGCCCAGCTAGTGCTTCTTCTTCAGCAGTTCCCCATATTGTGTTTGCCTGATGGAAAGCCTATTCCAAATGGGGTATCAGTTGCTGAAGAGGGTAATATGGTCCACACCATAGAAGCGACCATTCCCTGTACTCCTGCCATGTATACTGGTATCCGAGCCTAAAGATGGTACCATGATTTTTCAGCCGTATTGGCTTGGTGATACCCTGGAGTTCTTTCCTAACCCTTTGCCGGGTTCATATCCGGACCATGCTAGTATGCTTTCTATTTTGTTGCTCCACCACTTATCCTTCTACACGGTATTGACCCGTTCAAGGTGATGATAGGTTTCCCCTCCCAGCCTTCTTCTGTATCCAGTGGCCGAAATGGTTTGACTGGTGTAGATGGGATTACTTCCGTCTCCATGAATGATTACCTCCTGGCGATTCCATTCAAATTTCATGACTCGGTGTAGTGTGGATGGCAGGGTTCCAGTAGCATGGATCCATGGGCGGCCCAACAAAAGAGATTATATGAGGCGGGTATGTCAAGCACTTGGAATTCAACGTCGAGCCAAGTTGGTCCCATCTGCAAGCAAAGGTTGATCTGCCCAATCGTAGACCTCTAAGACCCATTGAAAGCTTTCTCGTTCTTGCTTCCGGTCTGTATTTCATGGAAACCTTTGTCCAACCTTTTCAGGGTATCCAGTGGACAAATATTCAGACTAGAACTTCCATCAACCAGGACCCTGGTAATGAACTTATCTTCAAATAGTACCGTAATATGCAATGCTCGATTATGATGCAGTCCTTTTAGCGCCAGCTCATCTTCATGGAAGATAATCTTATGGCTCTCCAGCACCTATTCGACCATGTTGGCCATTTCTCCACCAGTGATATTATTGGGTACATAAGCCTCGCTCAGTACTTTCATCAAGGCGTACTTGTCTGCCTTTGAATTCTGTAGTAGTGATAGGATAGATATCTGAGCAGGGACTTTGTTAAGATGATCAACAACGGGATACTCTTTTTCTTATACTTTCCTCCACAAATTATCCGGTCCGATCTCAATGACAGGCTGTCTAACAGTGGCTTTCTTACTTGAACCTCCCAGGTGTTTAGGTGTGTAGACTCTTCCAGTTCTAGTCATCCCTTGTGCGTCATCAGATTCCCCTACCTTAGTCTTTCCTTTTCGCCGAGCCTCGGTAACATAATCCCAGGGTATTGCCTTTGAGTTGAATGGGGGTGTGGTTGATACCGTCACAGTAAAAGGTGTGACCACTTCTACTTCAAATGGAGCGGGGGTGGATGTGGGCGGAGCTACTTCCACCTCGAATGGAACTGATGCAGTTACCTCAACTTTAATAGGTGCCGGAGTCTGAACCACAATAGGAGTAAGTGTAACTGCGACCTTGAAGTCACCGTCTTCTCGGATAAACCCGATTGACCCCTTAGGTTCCCATTCCTCATTTGTTTCTATAATATGTACACCGTCACCTTTTTGATCAGGGAGGGAATTTTTGCGGACATTAGGTGCGGCTTCCTTTGTTTGTATGACGTTGTTGTCGATAAACGTCTGGATCTTGTCCTTCAGTGTCCGGCACTCAACAGTGGTATGCCCTTTTATACTGGAGTGGTATGCACAGGTTTTGTTCGGATTGACTCATTGGGATGGATTTTCCAGTGTCGCAACAGGAATAAGAGTGACATAACTTGCGGCCTTTAACCTTTCATACAATTGGTCAATAGGCTCAGCAATGGCAGTATTGTCTGGGTGGCTTACGGTCGAAATTGGGTCTTGGTCTTGGATAATTTTGGTGATTTGGTAGTGATTGGAAGTGGGATAGTTGGGAATTATAGGTGTGATGGACAGTGGCTGGATGGGAATATTTTCTAGATGAGGGTTGATATGTAGGTGGTGATGCTTGGTATGCGGGCGAAGATGATTGGTATGTAGGTGGAGGTTTTTGATATACGAGTGGAGGTGTTTGGTATGTGAGTGGAGTTTTTGGGCCCTGGGCCACCATTACTGCCCCAACATATCTTTTCTTCAATATGCCACCTGATTGGAGTGCCTTGTTCGTGGCTTGTAATGCCTCGAAATTTGTTACCATTCCACTCTTGATCCCTTCCTCGATCCTTTCCCAGAGTTTAATGATTTCAGAGAATTTGTGATTTTCGATAACCATCAACCTTTCTTAATATTGTGGATCCTGTGCTCTGACAAAAAACATATTCATCTGTTCTTCGTCCAAAGTGGGCCTTAACTTGGCAGTTTACGACCTCCAACGAGTAGCATATTCGTGGAAGGTCTCAGTAGGTTTCTTTTTGAGATTCTGAATTTAGAAAACATCAAGTGAATTTTCTGTGTTGAACCTAAATCAGTCCATGAAATCTGGTGCCATGCTCACCCAAGTGGGCCATTTCTTGAGGTTCTGGCTAATATACCAAGACAATGCATCCCCAGTAAGACTCCCCATAAAGAGCTTCATTCGAACCTTTTCATCTTTTCCGGCCCCCACAAACTTGTCACAATAAGTCCTTAAATGAACTCTGGGATCATCCTTACCATTGAACATTTTGAACTTGGAAGGCTTATACCCCTCTGGCAATTCCACATCGGGCTGTATGCACAGATCATCATAATTCAAACCTTCTATCCCCATATCATCTTCAATACCTTGAACTCGGCTTGTTAACTTCTTGAGTTCTTCGGCTATGTTCTTAATGAGAAGGTCCTTTTTGGAGGGTTCCGATGTACTGGAGATTGGCTGGGTGGAATGTGGTATAGTTTTCACGTATATGGGATTGCTCTGATGGGTGCCAGGGACATGGGTATAGGGATAGTCATTGGTGGAGTTTTGTGGATCGGGAATGAGTGGTGGTGTATTTTGGGGAGTGTGGTAAGTGGTGGTTAGTGGGTACGGAATTGGTTGATGTTATGGTGGAGTTGGTATCAGTAATGGATTGACATTTTTTGGTGGGGTAGCGTATTGATTTGGTATGGTAGCATTTTGTAGCTATTGGTTTTGTGTGTTTCAAGGAGGTGTTGGGTTCTTTGCGTTCTGTTGGTGGATGTCAGGGACATTGAGGATAAGTGATAGGTTTGCCAAATTGCAGACCTGCTCAAGTTCTCCTTGCAGTTCTAGTATCTTCTGTTCAAGTCTCAAAACCAGGTCATTCGGGGCCGGAGTACTACGACCATCGGAGGTCTCTGCATTCTCAATGTTTTCCTTTCGGATTCCACTTAAGTCGTCCATCTTCAGTTTCCCTCTGCTTTTTGTGTTGCTTGGATGAGAAGGAGGTGGAGAGCCTCTAGATCTGGTATGATATACTGATGAGGCTAGTATGGATGAACCAACCTATTGGGATGAGAATAATAATAGTAAAAAAAATAAACAAAACAAAAGGTAACAAGTTAGTGGGGACCCTGAAATGTTTGCAGTATTTAAACACATAGTGAGAGATATAAACTCGTATCCTAATTTGGGAGCCTCGTTGTGCCTGAGGTAGGCCTAGCGACAAGTAGATTTGGAGAACAACATATTCCAATAAATGCTTCATTTCATAACATAAAAGTAGACGAATCCAAAACGACACAAACATAATGAAAAAAGACACGTCACTACTGACACCTGGCCTTATTACATTGAAGGAAAACAAGTAAATCTAATCTATTTGGTCCTAGAAGGACCTTCCCCAGATTCGATCTTCCGGACTCCGTCAAATAGATCTCCTAGCTCATGTAGTCCAAGCAGTAAGTAAGCTCGAACCGGATATCCTCCCTCGACTCCTTTAGCATTCTGACAGTTTTTGATCCTTTTTAATACTTTGCCCCCCAGTTCAACTATTCCTCACTCCAGGTATTCCAGCTTCCTATTGGAAATGACTACCATATCTTTCCATTCTTCGATCAACCTCACGTTCCTCTCTTGTATCTCTGGATGCTCATTCTTAGAATCGTGGACTCTCTTCTGCAGCCTATTGTATTTGACTTGGGCTTCAGCTTCCTCGTCTATGATTCTATTTCCTCGACCAGTCCCTGGTGTCACCGCTCCTTTTAGATTGTCCTCCAACCATGCAGGGTAGAGAGGTTCACACCCTGCGTGGTATCTATCTGGCTCAACCGTGCTTTTCTTCATAATGATTTTGCAGTGCCATATGTGCTGAGCTTGGCACTTATAAGGTATGTCATCATCTTGAAAATCCGCCCCTGAAATGACCCATCTTGACTACCCTAGGTACAACCTGCTTTCTACCTGCTTGCCTCATAAATCGTATAGGAACATATGGATATATCCCTCTTAACTCAATCAACACCAAATGCGGAGCATCCCTGGACCTAATAATGAACTCGTCCGTTGTAAACTATTCAACCATCCACTGCACCTGTTCCTCGGTCAGATTGCCGAAGAACTCTACCCATTCACTGGAACTTTCCGACTGAGCGAACATGTCCGGAATGTAGGTCATTTGCTTAGGATGGTGGAAAGCAATGTGGCCGTTCCAAGCCCTTCGCAGAAATTCTTGGCGATAGCGACCCTTTTGGGGATGTTCCAACAACCATAATTGCAGCAATAAGTTGCAGCCCTCGAAATGCTGGACCTCCCTTTGACTGCGTTCCAGGGCCCCATAGATATCATCTATGATCATGAGGACTATGGTATATGTTTGCCCATTAATCCCCTCCATCAGAGTTTTGGCGACCATGGACAACCTGGTGTGGATTCTTCCCTTTTTCATTGGGAACACTATCATCCCTAGAAAGAACACGATGAACATAAATACTCTTCGGTGAATGTGACCTAGTGAAGTGAGGCCGATCTCATCATGATAAGTGCGAAATGACTTGTTGTGGCCATACCTCTTGTAAAGATATTCGAAAGTTATGTAGGAGTCCTTCAGGCACACTAAGTCGACATTCTTTTTCAGCCCCATCATCTTCAAAAATCCCTTGCCTGTGCAGTTTTCCGGTACCAAAAGCTCGGGATTGTCCCAAGTCAACCCTGCAAGTCCTCCTATTTCCTCTAGGAGCGGTGTCATTTCTATGTCGCCAAAATGGAACACGCTTCTTTCACTATCCCAGAATAGGGTGGCAGTCTCGATCAATTTCTTGTTTGGTTCAATATCAAACACGGAGGGCAAGTTACCCAGGTACTTCTTCACATGCTTCTTGTCACTTGAGGAAAGATCTTCCCACCAACTTAGCAACAATGGAGGGATATTGCTAACCATACCGAATCTGGGGACCTCGTGCCTTATTTTCTGCAAAACAAAAGGGTTAGGCCTTACCCCCACCGGGCTTGACTATTTATATATTTATGATTAGCATATCGGCATTTAGTCCTCCAAATTAATGCACAGAACGTGATTGCGTCCGTTGGAATTATGGAAAGCCCATTGGACTTTGGATAAGACTTATCTTAAAGGATCGTTATGTGGACAACGTAACTGATCTGACTAGGTTTCACTATGATGCATGCATAGTTTAAATAGAGTAGGGTTTCTATGGGGTCTTAGACTGGTACCCTCAAGCAAACAACTCGAGAGGGAAGGCACGACAACGTCAACTGCACCGCTGATCGATTAGTTTTACTACAAATAAGCCTTTCCAAATTTAAAGGTAATAAATATGAAGAGCGCCACCACTCATTAAAGCATTGCTATAGGATTTGAGACGCACGAGTGGAATAAGATGTTGAGCATGATTTATGCAGCAATTAATAATATGTAGGCAAGTATTTTTCACGTATGAAAATAAATACAACATTTAAATAATTGGAAATACAGTTACAAGAAAAGGAAAATAGAGAGATGAGTCAGTTTTCAGAATCATAAATGCTTAAAAGAAACAATAATTAAATCCAGATAAGGGAGCGGGGTATGGGATAAGCATGCTTGGACTAATTTGTAAAAACAAGTTTGTCATGGTAAGGGCCTAAAATATCCCCAGCAGAGTCACCATGCTGTCGCACCACCTTTTTTCCTACGTGGAGAATGTCCGAGTTTCGACATTCCATGGGGTGCAATGACTCATTTCCTTTTGGGAATTGGGTATTTGAAGGGTCGCCACCTAACAGATTATGGTGCGTTAGGGCACTTAGAGTGATTAACTCTTGAATTGGTCTACATCACCAGAGATTAGGGTAAGGGCTCGAGATAACCTCGAGGGGAAGGTGTTAGGCACCACTCTTGGTCCACAACTATGTGTCCCAACCGAACATATATTTAAAATTAGTCCATACAAATAGTTGAATCAAATAAGTACAGCACGTTTGAACAAGTCAAGTAGTGAAATAAGGGTTGAACAAATTATAAAGAAAAGTTTTAAACAAGGAGAAGGTTTGGGGTAAAGAGGGGTCCTAGGATCACCCCACGCAATGTCCGGTAAACACTCCTCGATGAGGGGCTACACGTGATATTAACGCATAGTCATCATATCCCATGTCTACCCTTCCCATCCCCTTATTGGTCATGTAAAGCGAGTGTTGGTCACTGATTCTATTGCGTGCTGCTACCCGTCCTTTCTTAATAGTCCCAGGATGAGTTAGGACCTCTACCTATAGGCAATTCTAGACATACCCCTAAGGTTTTAAAGGCAAAAAATCTAAGGCGACAGTCAAAGAAAAGCATTTAGGACTTTCACATAAATGGAGCAATTAAAGGCTCATAGTTTCCTCCGCAAACAAGCATACATGCAGCATGACTCAACCAAAAATAAGGCCTTCAGTGTTCAAAGTCCTAAAGCAGGATTTCTATGTGATTATGAAGACATAAACACTTTCAAATTCAGAAGTCAAAACCTATTAGTTGCCTAGGATCTCCCTTTTTAAAAGCCCATTAGAATTCAGAGACGTTGAGTGATAGAAACAGCTTTAGAGACGTGCAAGTTTTGAAAT
Source organism: Nicotiana tabacum (assembly GCF_000715075.1). Classification (NCBI taxonomy): domain Eukaryota; kingdom Viridiplantae; phylum Streptophyta; class Magnoliopsida; order Solanales; family Solanaceae; genus Nicotiana; species Nicotiana tabacum. Next base: position 151,674,512 of record NC_134101.1, read on the forward strand.
GCCCTAAGGCTTGCCTATATGCAGAACTGATATTTATGTTAATACATGAATAAACAAGTTTTCAAAATAAACCTTTCAATACTTATAGGTAGGATATCTAATGAGATTAGAGCAATGTTGAAAGAACCATTTTCAGGAAATGTCGTTACTTAACAAATCCATTTTTGAGAAGTAAACCAGGCGAGATACAATTGATCTATTAATCCAATTAGAGTTACCAGACATAATTGCGAGTTATATCCCTATAGACATGATATTTAGGTGTATTACTGGTTTAGGAAATTTGCATTGGCATGTGAAAAACTTACCGAATCTGAATTACATCCTATAGGCATGATATCTATACATGAATTAATTAAAACATAATCGCTTGGAACCTAGAAACATGATCTCTAAACATGATCTCTTAATTAAAACATGGTTTGTACCTGATGTGAATGTCATTGAAAGTGAAGACCTATAGGCATGATGTCTATTATGCAAAATGAGATTAGATTCAATAAGAGTCATACCCTATAGACATCTTTTCTATTGAATAAAGCTAGTAGATTTGAAAGTAAATTCCTAAGAGCATGCTTTCTACCCATATTGCCCCACAAAATATACATCTACCCACCCCTTTTCACTAGATACTCCAAATATCTGTTTACAAATTATTACAGGCCAACAAATGAATTAAATAAGTAAAATAGAAAATTAAGAAGCTATTCTACAGACAGCCTGCAATCAGGCCACAGTTACCCAGCCTCCAATGGTCTTTCAAATCTCATTTCCATAGACAAATCAGAGTCTAGGTGCATCAAAGTTCCCTAAGTGTCTCAAGGACCCTGGGCAATGCTTACACCTAGACTTAGTAGCCAAGCATTGAACCAATGCAGTGTGGAAAGCTAGCCTCAGTATGCCAGAGTTCCAATGGTTCTCATGAGGATCCCAAAGCAGTACACATACTAGAGGGGGCAGAACTTATTAACTATGAGTAGAGTGAAAGTGCATGACACACATTTGAAAGAAGTTCAAAAACTGGACTGTTTTGAAAGCAATTGGTAACAGAGATTGTTGAAAAGAAGTTGGCTTAGCAAATAAAGTTCAAATATTTTAGGATAGGACCACATACAGTAAGTAAATGCACTTAGTAATCATACAGGGGTTAAGGGATTTAGGGATATACGGACATTGACCGCAGACACCTGACCCCAGTAGGAGTATTAGGACTGGTATGGACATGCTCATAGATAGTTGACACTGGCATGATCATAAACCAGTCATGAACATAGAGGGGAATAGGGACTTGGGATTCATAAAGTGGTAAGTGCACAGTAGGTAAAAGAATACAATTGTCCAAGCATGCTTGAATCACGTAAGGGAATACATGAACTTAAAGGGAGGGGGGTCATATAAGCTTGCTTAACTACAAACTGCACAACAAAACCACAAGTAAAAGTAGGCTAGAAATAACATAAACTAAATCAAGAAGAGAAACATGTTGTTGTTGAGACTTTAAATTAAACTAGGATATACCAGTGAATATAAAAGTAGCAGGATGAAAAAACCAAAGAGTACAGATGATTAGCCTTGGCTTGCAGTCGGCTAATAGTAGTAGAATAACACAGAGATTTAAGTAAGAGAGGGGTTTTTAGAAGCCAAGTGTGTGTCTTGTTTGTGAAAGACCTAGAGTATTTATAGTTGAAAGTAGGTAGTGGAATAAGGTAAAAAGTCATAGTAGTATACTAGTTTAAGAACTCAGAATTAATCGTATATAGAATCAAGGAAGTAATTACTTGAGTTAAAGGAGTCAAGGCCAAACGGGAAGATTCAATGCCATATAAGGGAGGAAGGGAAATCAGTGCATAATTAAATAAGGAAAAGGGTCAAGATTCAGTAGGCATAAAGTAGTCAATTAGGACCAAATTCAGAAAGACCCAATTAGGGAAAGGCTAAGTAAAACAAAGTACCATGGTAAATAAGGCAATATAATTAGTTAATTCAAACAGACGAGTAAAATTCTAGGACTTTGAAGGAAAATTTTTCCATTACCAAAAGTTAAGGACAATCAGAATCAATCATGGGGAGTCATGATTGTGCATACCTCATCATATAAATAGAGTCTATTGAACAAAAGTAGCAAACAAACAAGGTCGATTATATAGGTGGAAAGAAACAAAAGATAAGCGACACAGTCATGTAGAGGTGATGTAAGTAGGTTAGAGATTTAGCAGAGCATATTCGAAGCATGGTGACCACAAGAGATTAACAGGAACCAGGTAAACAGGCTAACACACAGAAACGAAGTAAAGGAAAGTCATGCTAATACAAAGAACTAAAGTGGAGAATATCATGCTAACACATAGAAGCAGGGTAAAGAAAATCAAGCTAACACACAGAGACAAGTAAAGAAAATCAGGCTAACACACAAAAACAAGCAAAGAAACCCATGTTAACTCACAGAAACAAGTAAAGAAAATCTTTAAAAAATTAGGGCTTTTTAACGGAGTTGAGTTAAAAAGCACTAAGAATGTAGATTCGATCATGATAAACAAGGGAAAAAGGTTTAATCATGAAGAAACCAGTCGAAACAGGTATAGAAAGAACACCGAAAACCCTACTTTTCAAAGCGAGTAAAAACAGTTTAGAGTAGAAGATTTTTCAGAAGAAAGCTCGAGAATATGCAAATCATAGAAGGAAATAGGCTTAAAGCATGAAAATAGCATACATCTGAGAGATTCAGAAGAGATTTAGTGTTTCAAAAAGAAACCCAAGTAAAAATCAAAAGAACCTGTTGAAAATTCACCGATCGTGACATGTAAGGTGTGATTTTGCCCAAAATCAAACCGGAGAACCTATAAGTAGCAGGAACAGAAACCCTTAGGTCCAAATCGACATGGCATGGGATCCTTGAAAGTCTTATAGATGATGAGCAGAGTGATGAGAGACCCATTGGAGGCTTGGGTTGAAAATGATAGTCGCCGGAGATGACCGGAGATGGAGGGGAGTGGAGGAGTCTAGGGTTAGGTTTGAGAGAAGAGTGGAGATGAGGGAGCATCTGAAGGCGGCACCTTTGGAGAAATGAATTAGGGTTGGGGGTCGCTTGGAAATTAAAAAGGAAAGGAATTATTTGGAGTGTTGATCTGGGAGATCAATGGTCAAGATTAGAACGGGTAGGTGGGTTCTGGGTTTGGGTAAGGGTTAATAGGGTGTGGGTCGGGTTTTTAATTGTAAAATTGGGTTGGGATTTGGGGTCCGATTTGGCTGTAATTGAAAGCCAATTTTGCTATAATTTAAATAGCCAATTTTTTCCTATTTTAATTTATAAAAACAATATATAACTTCTGTAAAATAATTTATGGTGGAAAAATGATTTAAAATACTTAATTAACAATTTAAAATACAAGATCCAGTTTTATGCATATAAAACATAATTAAATCTCAAAATGGGCTACCATTGTATTTATATGGAATTTACCTTTAAAAATACCAAATATAATTGTCAAAATATGTAAAAATTACATTTGCCATGTTTTGGCATAAATATAGATATTAAATAAATGAATTATCAAAATAAAAATTTTGGAAATAATTATTGTGATTTTTATGGATAAAAAGGGAGAAAATAAACCAATTTAAACCCTTAAAACTATGAAAAAAAATAATAAAACTCTTGGACATGCTTATATATGCATATATATGCTATTTTCAAGTTATTTATGAATATTTAAAATATATAAGGAAATATTGGGTATCAACAGAAGCTGCATGTTGTGCTACAGGTTCAGATAGATAGGTTGATGGTCATCCTAGTAGGCTACCAATTCAGTAGGAAGTGCTTTTGCACTCCACTTGTCTCGGAGTTTCCTTTTGAGTTAGTATACATAGGTACATATATATATATATGGTTATAGTGGTTCCATGTCCCGACCTTGTGTTATTTATGTACTCCTTAAAGACTTCTATACATATGTCATGTGCATAAATATTTCATTCGGCATTGTTGGCCTGTGTATCTCATGTATATAATTTTGGGATAGTCCTTTATCCAGTATTCTTTATTTTATGTTCGGGTTATCTCATGATGGCCCTTCTAGCCCATTTAGACATGATAGTATGGTTAAAGATACATTATGTTAGTAAACAGCAAGTAAGGCCTGGGTGCCCATCGCGTGTAACGACTCGACCGGTCGTTTTAAGAATTAATGCCCCGATCCCCTATTAACTGTTTTTCCCGTGTTTGTTTATGCTATTTGGATTCGCCGGGATGTTTGGAAATTGGATCGTAGATGGAATAGTGTGAAGCCGGCCTCAGAATGGAATTCCATCGGTTCCGTTAGCTCCGTTGGGTGATTTTGAGCTTAGGGGCGTGTTCATATTATGTTTTGGATGTACGTAGTTAATTTAGGTTTTAAATGCCGAAGGTTGAATTTTTGAAATTTCCGTTTTGATAGTGAAATTTTGATATCGTGTCAGAATGGAATTCCAAAAGTTGGAGTAGTTTTGTAGTATTGAATGTGACGTGCTTGCAAAATTTTAGGTCATTCGGACGAGGTTTGATAGACTTTTTGATCGGAAGCATAATTTGAGAGATTTTGGAATTCTTAGGCTTGAATCCGATGTAAAATTGGTGTTTTGATATTGTTTTGAGCGTTCCGAAGATTGGAACAAGTTTGAATGATGTTTTAGGATTGGTTGACATGTTTTGTTGAGGTCCCGGGGGCCTCGGGTGTGTTTCGAATGCTCAACGGACCATTTTTGGACTTGGAGAAGGATCCGATTTTTGTTGGTATTTGTTGCAGACTTTTCTTCATCATGATCGCATGGAGAGGATCGCGATCGCGAAGGATTAGATGAGGCAGAGGGAAATTTTGCTCGCCGCATTTGCATGAATAGGAATGCGAACGCGTAGTTATGGGCAGTGCTGAATCGCGAACGCGTGGTCTAGGCCGTATTCACATAGAAGAAATGAGGCGGCAATGGAATTAAGTGTTTCTCTACGCGGTCGCGTGAAGCCAACCGCGGTCGCATAGGTTTGAGGGAGCTAAAGCATCATGTTCGCAGATGGGGTTCCACGTTCGAGTAGAGTAAATCTGAGGCGCGTGGGTTTTGCTCTTCGCGATTGCAATTGGGCTTCCACGATCATAGTGAGTATATTGCCTGGCCAGATTTATAAACCCAAAATCGAGGGTTTAGCCATTTTTGTGAAAACTAGAGCCTAGGAGTACATATTTGAGCGAGGTTTTGAGGGATTTTCAGAGATAACGATTGGGTCACAATTCTTAACGCCTTTTTCCTTTTAATCCATTAATCTAAACATGAATTCATCATTTAAATTTGGAATTTGTATGAAAATCCGAGGAAAAGTTCTTAGACCTAAATTTCGAATTTTGATTGGGGATTTGACATTGGATTTGAATAATTTGGTATGGATAGACTCGTGAGAGTATGAGAATTCTGAAAATGTAAATTTTACCTGATTCCGAGTCATGGGCCCGAAGGGAATTTTGGTCATTTTACCTATTTTTTGAATATTAACTTAGAATTTATTAGTGAAATCATTTACTTTAAGTGTTATTTACACTATACAATTGATTTGAATAGATTTGGGCCATTCGGAGTCGAGTACTCATGGCAAGAACTTGATTTTGGGTTGATTATTGAGCCGGTTCGAGGTAAGTGGCTTACCTAACTTTATGTGGGGGAAACTCCCCTTAGGATTTGGTATTATTGATATTTGGAATGCCTTATACGTGAGGTGACGAGTGCTTACTTGTGCTAATTGTTGAAAATCCGATTTTCTTTAAGTAAATTTAATTATGTTCCTTTTTCCTGTTTATACTACTTGCAATTTAAGCCTGTTGTTAGTTTAGAGAATCATGCCAAATTGACTTAATTTCTTTATTTGCTTAAACTGTCTTATTTGGACGACATGAAGAATGCTAGGTTAGAAAAACCATTTTACCTTGGTGTGAAGTTGAATTAAATTGATTGTTTCTTCGTGTTGTTGCTGCGTGTTTACTTTGGGACTATGGGGCGGTACCCCGGGAGATCCCCTGCACATATATATATTTATTTGGACAGTGGTGCGAGATACAAAGATGTCCCCGGCACGTATTGAGGATACTAAGAAATCCCTGGGATACTGAGAGATCCCCAGCGTAGTTATTGAGGATACTAAGAGATCCTCGGGATACTGAGAGAACCCCGGTTGTTATCTCCGTGTTGGGATGTACGTCTTCCGTGATTATTCTGTTTCTGTTGTAGTTGTAGTTGTTCTTTCTATTCTATGTTATTTCTTATTGTTGCACTTAATTTTACTGTGTTATTCTATACTGGCATTCCTTATATTTCATTTAATCTCAGTAGGGCCCTGTCTTTCCTTGTCACTACCCGACCGAGGTTAGGCTTGGCATTTACTGAGTACCGCTGTGGTGTACTCATGCCCTTTTTGCGCATGTTTTTCATGTGCAGATCCAGATACTTCGACTCAGTCATATCACCCTTGAGGCGAGGCGACTTTCCTAGAGACTTCGAGGTATATCTGCTGCGTCCGCAGACCGAGAAGTCCCTTTCTATTCTCTCTTTAAGAATTAGCCCTTCTGTACTTATTTTTGTTAGACATTCTGAAGCTAGATACTTGTAGACATTCAAAGGCTTGTGGTTTCATGAGATTCCGGGTTTTGGGAAAATGTTGTTAGTCTTGAGAGTTGTATTGTATATGTCGAGCGACATCTTAAATACTGTTTCATTCAGTTATTTTGGTTTTTAATTATTTCTTCGGCAAATTGTTTATTTTCCACATTTGCTAGGCTTACATAGTCGTAGAAACTAGGTGCTATCACGACAGTTCACGGAGGGAGAATTGGGATCGTGACAAGTTGGTATCAGAGCTCTAGGTTCATATCTAAACTTCATCAGAGCTCTGGGATTGTAGAGATGTCTGTACTTATCTAGGATAGGCTATGTAATTGTTAGGAAAATTCCACTTCATTTGATTTCCTTGTCGTGCGAGATTGTTAATATCACAACTGTAAACTTCTGTCCTCTATTCTCTCACAGATGGTGAGAACACGTGCTACCCGAGACGATCAGGCACCGGCTCCCCCTACTGCAGCCGTCATAGGCCGGGGCCGGGGTAGAGGCCGAGGACACGCATGTGGTTGTCAAGACCCCAACCCCGGTCGTGATGGCGCCCAACACACTGCTAGGCAAGCCTAACCAACTAACAACCTTTTCCATTTTCTTATAAAAATCATTATCAGCTAACACAGTTAAATTGCTAAATTTCCCAATAAGAGTTTAAGACAACGAGTTAAATATGCGGAAATTCAGATGATAATACCACTACATAGCCCATACAGATCTGGTGTCACAAATCTCGAGCCTCTAGCACAAGTTTAACAACCTAATACATGTCCATCTAGGGAATACTAATTAATAACACGGATAGAAGGGAGAGATCAGGGTTGTGGACGCCATGCAGCTACCTCGATGCTCCCGGGTATGCGCTGCTCAACTGAAATAATCCTCACTCGGTCTCAGATGCACCGGGATCTGCACGCAAGGTGTATGGAGTAATGTGAGTACTCTGACCCATTGAGTAATAAGCATAAATAATGTCTGAGAATAAGAAATCACAGAACACACAGAGTAATCTATACTGCGGCAGTTTAAAAATAAGTAATATGAGAGTAATAAACCAATGGAAGCGAAATGTAGAAATACTACAACAAAAAAGCAGTTAAGTGACAGACATATAAAGAGAAATCAACACATAGAACGGTACCCTATAGTACCCGCTGCGGCGTGCAGCCCGCTCCATTTATTTATCGTCGACGGCGCTCACTGGGGGTGTGCAGACTCCGGGAGGGGCCCCTTGCGGCCCAACCGCAATATCAAGCCATCTCGTGGAATCAAATCTAGGCCCTCGGCCTCATATCAATATCAGTATAACACTGCTACGACGTGCAGCCCGATCCCATAGTATCCGCACATCTGGCCCTTGGTCGTACTCAATCCAGAAATCATATAAGCCCCTCGGGCAATAGTAAAATAGTAGTTCTCAGCCCAAAACATCATTTAATATATCTTTTCGTTTAAAAAAAAATCGAGTAAAAGTGGCTGAGTTGTAAGACAGTAGAAAACAGTACGATTGAGTTCAAGTAGTAAGTCAAATAGTGAGGAAATAGTAAATAAACTCCCTGGAGGGTTCAAAGAATTGGAAAGAAGCCCAAATATGACAATCAGTTCAAATAATGATGATAACAAATAAGCTTTAATCAAATACGCAGTAGAAGCGTCACTCGGGACGGACCAAGTCACAATCCTCAATAGTAAACGACCCGCGCTCATCATCAAGCGCGTGTCTCACCTCAATGTAGCACTACGATGTGCAAATATGGGATTTCAAACCCTCAGGACATTATTTACATTCATTACTCACCTCGAACCGGCAAAATCTCTAGCTCGCAATGACTTTGCCCCTCAAATTGGCCTCCACGTGCGTCGAATCTATCCAAAATCAGAACGAATACGTCACAATATGCTAAGGGAACATAGCCCAAGCGAAAACAATCAACAAAGGGCACTATTCCCGAAATTACCAAAATCCGAGCCTTGAGCCCATGTCTAGAATTTTGACAAAATTCATAAAACTAGAATCCTTATACTCTCACGAGTCTAACCATACCAAAATTATCCAATTTCGATACCATTTGGTCCCTCAAATCATCGTTTTACATTTTTGAAAGGTTTCACAATTTTCCTCCCAAATTCCATCCCAAATCACGAATTAAATGATGAATTCAGTGATAGATTCGTGTACTCTAGCCAAATCTGAGTTAAAATCACTTATCCCGATGAATTTCTTGAAAAAACCTTCGAAAAATCGTCTAAATCTGAACTCTCTAGGTCAAAATATTAAATAAAACCCAAAACCTTGTATTTATAGGTACCCAAAACCTTTAAATTGCAATATCTTTACCTCTCTGGAAACTAGACACAAAGGGCTACAACTTTCGTTTTTGAATCACCTCAAAATTCCTTGTAGATCAAAAGATATGAGCTTCCGAAGTAGGACCAACAGAGAGTTTCTTCACCGCGGCCGCGCCCACTTTTGTACGGTCCGCGCGACGCGTACCTTGGCCGCGCCCGCTTTTGTGCGGTCCGCACTGCACTCACCACGGGCGCACTTATTTTTGTGCGGACCGCGTGGGCGAGTTTTGGGGCCTGCAACCCTCCTGGACCTGCTGCAACTATGATTTTCGGCCTAAAACGTCCCGTAACCTACCCGGGACCCCCGAAACTTCAAACTAATTATACCAACACATCCCATGAAGTCGTTCAAACTTGTTCAACATTTTGGAATGCTTCCAACAACATCAAATCACCAATTTAACATAGGATTCAAGCCTAATAACTGCAAGAACTCTTAAATTATGCTTTTGATCAAAAAGTCTATCAAATCACGTCCGAATGACCTGAAATTTTGCACACACATCCCAACTGATACAACGAAGCTACTGAAACTCTTGGAATTCCATTGCAACCCCTATATCAAAATCTCGCCTATCAACCGGAATTTGCTAAATATCAATTTCGCCAATTCAAGCCTAAATCTTCTCTACAACTCCAAAACCCATTCTGATCGCGCTCCTAAGTCACAAATCACCTCCGAAGCTAACCGAACCATCGAAACTCACATCTGATCCCTCTAACACATAATTCAACATCCGGTTGACTTTCCAACTTAAGCCTTCTTAAAAGAGACTAAGTGTCTCATTTCTTACCAAAATCCTCTCCAAACTTAAACTAATCTACCCGATCACATAAAACATGGATAACGAAGCATAAAGAAGTTGAAATGGGGGAAAACGGAGCGGTAACTCATAAGACGACTGGCCGGGTCATCACAATGGTGAAGCCAGAGCACCTACGCGAGCTTCTTCAAAAGTACCACCAGCAGTTCCAGCCGGAGTCCAGGCACCTAGTACGCCTACTACTACTACTCCAGCTCCTCAAGAGACTTTGTCATAGTTCATGAGCATGTACACCACTTTGGCTCGGGCAGGGCTGTTTCCCCTTGCTGCAGCTACATCTCAGGTCAGGGGAGGAGCACAAACTCTTGCTGCCCTCACTCATGAGTAGCGAGTGCACGTTGAGCAGGTCCCCGAGATTATTCCTATACAGCCTAGAGTCCCAGGTCAGCCCGAGGACAAGGCAGCGGTTTCAGAGGATGAGCAACGGAGATTTGAGAGGTTCAAGAAGTATGATCCTCCAATATTCAGTGGGTTAGCATCAGATAATGCCTTGGGATTTCTTGAGGAGTGTCACCGTACCCTCATCACTATGGGTATATTAGGATGGAATAGGGTTTCTTTCACTTCCTTCCAGCTTCGAGGAGCCGCCTATGAGTGGTGGCACACCTATGAGTTAGATAGTCCGGACGAGATTGCTTCACTTGACTTGGACTCAGTTTTCAGATATGTTCCTGAGAGAGTTTGTTCCTTAGAGCCTCAGGGATGCATGACGCATAGAGTTTGAGCATTTGCGCCAGGGTACTCTGACTGTCTCGGAGTATGCTATCTTTTACACTAGCTTGGCTAGACATGCCCCAACCTTGGTTTCTACTGTTCGCGAGAGGGCTTGCCGGTTTATTGAGAAGCTTATTCCTAGCATGAGGTCTAGCATGGTTCGTGAGTTGGAGAAGGATATTTCTTATCAGCACGTGGTGAGCATTGCTAGAAGGATAGAGGGTATGCATGCTAGGGAGAGAGATGAGAGGGAGGCCAAGAGGTTTCGAGAGTTGAGCCATTATTCTAGTGCCCCTGCCCCAGCTGCAGGTCCTCATGGTAGGTATTACGTGTGTTGCCCCGTTCATTCAACTCTTCCAACAGCCAGTGGTATTCCAGCTCCTCAAAGGCCTCAGGAGCCTTATTATGCACCTCTAGTATCTAGTGCGCCTGCTGTGTGGGGTACATTTAGAGGTCAGTCCAGTAGACCTGGTTCAAGCCATTCACACCCGCCATGTCCTCCTAGATCTTGTTTTGAGTGTGGTGACATACGCCATGTGGTGAGGGATTGCCCTAGACTTGGGAGGAGTGCACCTCCATAGACATCTCAGCCACAGCGTGCCCCGCAGATTTCTCAGGCTATGGTTACAGCTCCAGTTGCTACCCCACCTACTCAGACAGCTAGAAGTAGAGGTCGGGGAGGTAGCGGTCTCCCTAGAGAGGGAGGACAGGCCCGATACTATGCCCTTCCTACCTGTACCGAAGTTGTTGCCTCGATTCTGTCATCACAGGTATTGTACTAGTTTGTCACAGAGATGCATCGGTTCTATTAGATCCAGGCTCAACTTATTCTTATGTGTCTTCTTATTTTGCTCCACATTTGGGTGTACCTCGGGATGCCTTGAGTTTTCCTATTTATGTTTCTACTAATGTGGGATATTCTCTTATTGTGGACCGTGTTTATCAATCGTGTTTGGTTGCTCTTAGTGGTTTTGAGACCAGAACTGATTTATTGTTGCTTAGAATAGTAGATTTTGATATTATCTTGGGCATGGACTGGTTATCGCCCCATTATGCTATTCTTGATTGTCACGCCAAAACCTTGACGCTAGCTATGCCAGGTGTACCACGTGTTGAGTGGAGGGGTGCTTTAGATTACACTCCCAGTAGAGTTATTTCTTTCCTTAAGACTCAGTGAATGGTTGAGAAGGGGTGTGACACGTATCTATCTTATGTGAGAGATTTCAGTATTGATACCCCTTCAGTTGATTCAGTCCCAGTAATACGTGATTTTTTGGATGTGTTTCCAGCTGACCTTCCGGGCATGCCTCCCGATAGAGATATTGATTTTGGCATTGATCTATTGCCGGGAACTCAGCCCATTTCTATTCCTTCGTACCGTATGTCCCCTCCTGAGTTGAAGGAGTTGAAGGATCAGTTACAGGAATTGCTTGATAAGGGTTTTATTCGGCCCAATATATCACCTTGGGGTGCTCCTTTCTTGTTTGTGAAGAAAAATGATGGTTCAATGCGAATGTGTATTGATTATCTCCAGTTGAACAAAGTAACAGTGAAGAACCGTTATCCTTTGCCTCGTCTTGATGATCTGTTTGTCCAGTTACAGGGTGCACGAATGTTTTCTAAGATTGACTTGCGCTCAGGTTACAATTAGTTGAAGATTGGGGAGCCAGATATCCCAAAGACTGCTTTTAGGACTCGGTATGCTCATTACGAGTTCCTTGTTATGTCATTTGGGCCGACCAATACCCCAGCAACCTTCATGCATTTGATGCACAGTGTGTTCCGGCCATATCTTGACTCGTTCGTCATTGTCTTTATTGATGATATTTTGGTGTATTCCTGGAGTCAGGAAGATCATGAGTAGCACTTGAGGACAATGCTTCAGACCTTGAGAGAAAAGATGTTATATGCTAAGTTCTCGAAATGTGAGTTTTGGTTGGATTCTGTGGCATTCTTAGGTCGCGTGGTATCGAGTGAGGGTATTCAGGTGGATCCAAAGAAAGTGGAAGCAGTGCAGAGTTGGCCCAGATCATTTTCAACTATAGAGATCCACAATTTTCTTGGCTTGGCGTGTTACTAGCGTCGTTTTGTGGAGGGATTTTCATCGATTGCAGCCCCTATGACCAGGCGGACTTAGAAGGGTGCTCTATTTCAGTGGACGGAAGAGTGTGAGGCGAGCTTTCATAAGCTCAAGACAACTTTGACTACATCCCCATTTTTGATATTGCCTACAGGTTCGGGGTCTTATACCGTCTATTGTGATTCCTCGAGGATTGGTCTTGGAGCGGTGTTGATGCAGGACGGTAGGTGTGATGACCTAGCTAGTCGTCTCATGAGTTACCACTCCGTTTTCCCCCTTTCTGCTTCTTATTGCTTTGTCTGTCGATTTGGTAAGGTTTGAGACACTTAGTCTCTTTTGAGGAAGCTTAAGTTAGAAAAGTCAACCGAATATTGACTTATGTATTAGAGGGCTCGGATGTGATTTTTCGGTGGTTTGGATAGCTTCAGGAGGTGATATGAGAATTAGTAGCGTGACCAGAATGTGTTTTGGAGGTCCGGAGTAGATTCAGGAGTGAATTGGATTGTTGGCATCTTCCAGTTGATAGGTGAGATTTTGATATAGGAGTCAGCATGGAATTCTGAGAGTTGCAGTAGTTCTGTTGTGTCACTTGGGATGTGTGTGTAAAATTTTAGGTCATTCGGACGTGGTTTGGTTGCGTTTTTTATCAAAAGCGTAATTTAGAAGATTTTGGAATTCTTAGGCTTGAATCCGATGCGAATTTTGCGTTTTGATATTTTTTTGAGCGTTCCGAAGGTTGAAACAAGTTTGAATGATGTTATGGGATATGTTGGCATGTTTGGTTGAGGTCTCGCGGGCCTCAGGTGAGTTCCAGTTGGTCGATCGGACCATTTTATGTTTTGGAAAAGTGCAGAAAATTGTTGTTCAGTGTTGCAGAGAAATGACCTTCGCGTTCGCGAGTAGGCCCTTGCATTCGCGAAGGGTTAGCTGATGAGGCTGAGATTTTAGCCTTCACGTTCGCGAGGAAGGCTCCCCGTTCGCGAAGGGCTGGGGTCGTTGTGCATCGCGTTCGCGAGGGAGGCTCCGCGTTCGCGTAGAGGAAGTTGGTGAAGGTCGGGCTGAGGAACCAACGCATTCGCGAGGGACTGGATGCGTTCGCGTATAAAGAAATTTGGTCAAAGTTAGATTGTGCTTTGATAACTAGGGATTTTGATACATTTTACACTCATTCTTGCTTATGTTTTAATTAGAAATTTGTACAAAATAGTCCCAGAAGGCTCACAAGTTGTACTTGATTGCAGGTTTGATCAACAAAGTGACAATATGTCAAAGATCAGCTCAAAAAGGAGTAAAACTTGCACAAGTACCAAGACAAGACAAAGCTCAGTCAAAAACAGGCCTAATGCGGCCGCACACCATTCTGTGCGGTTCGCACAAGTGCGGTTCGGAGAGGTTGATTTCCAGGACAACAGGCAATGCAGCCGCATGAGATTTAATGTGGTCCTTATTGGAGTCACTGTGGCTACACTCGATTTACTGCGGTCCGCAGAGCCAAGAATCAGAGAAGTGCCAGTTTGGAGTTTAAAGCCCAATGCGGTCCATGCTCCATTTCATGCGGACCGCACTAGAAGCCATCGCGGCCGCACTCGATTTTGTGCGGTCCGCATTGCCCAAGTTCAGAGAGATGGATTTTAAGTCAAGAGCCTTAGTGCGGCCGCACGTGATTTTGTGCAGTCCGCACTAGCCCCGCAGGGGTATTTTTGTCTAGATTTTTCAGCTTAGTATAAATAGCTTCTTTTCCCATTTTTTAGGTTATCAGATAGTTTTGGTACTAGGTTGTGCTCGTGACTTCAAATATTTTAGCTATTTTGAGTAATTTTAGCTTCATTTCAACATTGAATCTTCTAGTTTATCTTAGTAATTAATTAATATGAGTTTTTCTTCATCTATTTATTTGTTTTCTTCTCTAATTATGAGTAGCTAGACCCATAAGCTAGAGTTGTGGCTCAACCCTAGTGTGGGTAATTGATGAGTCTTGTGTTTAGGGCTAGATTGACTATGTATGTTTGATATTTGAGCTAGTTTCATGTTTAATTGTTGAATTGGTGGTCGCAAATACTAGTTTGTGTTTAGTTGACTTTGGCTCTTCTTGAGAAAGAGAGCCTAAGTCTCTGAAATTGGTCCAACAAGGAATTGGGGTGTACTCAATAGATTGATAGCCCCAATTAAAGGGTTAAACCTAGAGTTAATAATACTCGACTTGAACCTTGATTGCTTGTGCAAATTTTCATACCCAATTGGTCTTGAGAAAGTCAATTCGGGCAAAATCACTCGAACCGTCGAGAGGTGTAGAGTGGGCAAAATCGTGCAATGGTTATATCATACTCCCCAAATATGTTAATCATGCCTTAGACTCAAGTATCAGTCAATTGACCACCTAGGCGAAAGTCACTACCCTAGTGCCTTTTAACCATTTGAACAACTCGCAATAGTTTACTCTTAGCTTATTCTAGTTTAATTTAGCATTGTAGTTTGGTAACATTATAAGTAAAACAAAAACCCAAAAATGTTTAGAAGTGTAATTTGGAATAGATACACAACTCTCAATTAGATAGAAACTCCACTCCAACTTCTAGCTCCCTGTGGAAATCGATCCCGGCCTTAATCAAGTAAAGCTCCTTCGACCCTCTCTCACTACTCAATAGTAGTACAGGGTTGGCAAAGATCACTTTTTGGCGCCGTGGCCGAGGAGCTAACGGTTTTGGCTATCTATCTAAATAGTTTTGTGTATTGTTCTTCTTTCCTTCCTTGTTACTAATTATTTTGTGTCACAACTCAGGTACCAAATGGCAGCGAACAACGCCAATGGTCCTCTTGGAAATGTGATTGCGGGGGAGGAGGTAGATGATGTCGGAGATGATGAGGTGTCTCTTGTACCTCAAGGACAATGTAGAGGCCGCCAGGCTAATGCTAATGTTAATGATAATATCCCAGACCCTCCTCCGCCACCTCCAAGAGTGGCTCCAAGAGTGCTTCCGAACCAATGCTATGCCAGTTCTATTGTCCCACCCCGAATCCGGCAGGCAATTTTCAAATAAACAATGTGATGTTGACCTTACTAGAGCAACATGGGTAGTTTACGGGCGCTGCAAATCAAAATGCTTACAAACATCTCAAGGGGTTCGTGGATACATGTTTATGGAGCAAGCAAACTAATGTGTCCGAGGATGCTCTTCGGTTAAGACTCTTCCCATTCTCACTTAGAGGGAGGGCATTAGATTGGCTCGAGCAACTTCCCAACCATTCCATCACTACTTGGGATGAGTTGGCGGACAAGTTCATTGCAAAATATTTTTTCACCAGGGCATATGGCTACATTGAGAGATGAGATCTTGGCATTCAAGCAAAAGCCCACGAAACCTTTGCATGAGATTTAGGAGCATTATAGAACAATGGTGAAGGAATTCCCCAACAATGATATGACCGAGGTGATGATCCAACAGACTTGTATTGGGGTATTAACACCACAAACCGATGCATAGTGAACCAACTTGTTGGGGGAAACTTTATGAAACTGTCGTATGATGAGGCTTGTGACATTCTTGACGATATGGATGACACTTCTTCTGCTTGGCAAAGTAGATCCAATGTGCCCCAGGGTGACCCCACGACTGTTCATTTGCATAAGGAATTACATGATCATGGGCAGGCTATAGCTGAGTTGACAACTATAATAAACCAACTAGCAAAGGCACAATTGCAACAAGTTTAAAATCATCGCCATGTGAATGCCATGGAGGGTGTTTACATGTTTGTCAACAAAAGAAGACAAAGAGGTCAACAGAACCAAGGGAATTTGGAGCAATTTGACAATGATTGTGTTGGATTTCAAAATGATGGTTATGATGAATAAAGTGAAGAGGTGTAATACATGAATAATTATCAAGGCCAAAGAGGCAATTCTTCCAACCAACAGCAGTGGAGACCCTAAGGCAATTGGGGCAATCAACAACAAGACAATGATAACTGGGGGAACAACAACCAAAATAACAACTAGGGTAATCGGAACAACAATCAAAACAACCAAGGAAATTGGAATGGTAATAACAACAATTGAAGTGGTAATAACAATCAAGGTGGATGGAATAATGGAAACCAAGGAAACCGGGGGCAAGGCTTTCAAAGGCCCCCAATGTACCAACAACCGAACAATCCACCCACATTTCCATCTCAAGGTCCTAGTTCTTCTAGCAATGATATGGGTAGAATCGAAATGATGTTAAAACAGATGATGAAGATGAATGCGGACTTGGATGCTCAGTTGGCTTCTCACAATACCTCTATTAGAAACTTGGAGGTGCAGCTAGGCCAAATCTCACAGTCTTTAACTACTCGCCCTAAGGGTTCTCTACCAAGTGATACGGTAGTGAACCCAAAGGGTGGGAACAATCATGTTATGGCGGTAACAACAAGAAGTGGGAGAGGCGGTGATGCGCATGCCTCCAAACAAAAGGAAATTATGGATGATGATGTTGAGTTGCAAGAAGATGAAGTTCCTTTCGTGGTTGAAAATGTGACTGATGAAAATTTAAATGAAGAAGTGAGGATTAATATTCAAGATATCGACGTGGACACCCAAAATGATGTGAACCCGTCTAGGAAACACATAATAGACATGAAGGAGCCGGTTGTTCCTAAAGCCAAGGATCCTTTGTCAAGGCCACCTCCACCTTATCCTCAAAGGCTTGCGAAGCAGAAAAATGAGAATCAGTTCAAAATGTTCATTGACATGATGAAGAGCTTATCCATCAATGTGCCTTTAGTGGAGGCTCTTGAACAAATGTCGGGCTATGCTAAATTCATGAAGGACTTGGTAATAAAGAAGCGGTCTATGGATTGTGAAACTATAAAGATGACTCACCAAGTTAGTGTAATAGTGCATTCAATGGCCCCGAAGCTTGAAGATCCCGGTGCTTTCACCACTCCTTACACCATTGGGAGTGTGGATTTTGCTAAAGCTCTATGTGATTTTGGGGCTAGTATCAATTTGATGCCCTATTCTGTTTTCAACACTTTGGTTATTGGGCAACCTAGGCCGACTTCCATGAGATTACAAATGGCGGATAGAACGATGAAGAGACCATTGGGTATTATTGATGATGTGCTTGTCCGGGTGGACAAATTTATCTTGCCAGCTGACTTTGTGATCTTGGATTGTGAGATAGATTATGAAGTTCCTATCATTTTGGGGAGACCTTTCCTTGCTACTGGGAAGGCCTTAGTTGATGTGGAAGCAGGGGAACTCACCTTCCAAGTGGGTGATGAAAAAGTGGTCTTTCATGTTTGCAAATCAATGAAGCAACCTAACAGTATCAAGGTGTGCTCTTTTGTGGACCTTGTCACAACAGTGATAGTTGACGACACCAGTGCAATGATCAATGTGGAGGACCCTTTGGAGTCCATATTGTTGAATCTTTATGTCAATGATGATGATGGCCGAGAGGAGTGCGGGAATGCTTTACATGGAATGGGCTCTTACTCTTATGAGCCTAGGAAATTATCTTTGGACCTCGAGAATAGAAAGATTCCACCAACTAAACCTTTAATTGAGGAGCCTCTAGTGCTTGAGTTGAAACCACTACCTCCATACCTCAGGTATGAGTTCTTAGGCTCAAATTCTACTTTTCCAGTTATTATTTCTTCTCGCCTTGTTAACATGCAGGTTGATGACACATTGACAGTACTTCAAAAGCGGAAAAAGGCAATTGGATGGACTTTAGCTAATATTCGGGGGATAAGCCCCGCATTCTGTATGCACAAGATTATTCTGGAAGATGATGCAAAGCCCTCCTTGGAGCACAAATGAGGTTGAACGAGGCAATGTAAGAAGTTGTGAAAAAGGAGGTGATCAAGTGGTTGGATGTCGGGGTTGTGTACCCCATCTCTGATAGCTCTTCGACTTCACCAGTGCAATGTGTCCCAAAGAAGGGTGTCATGACCGTGGTTGTAAATTCACAAAATGAGTTGATTCTTACCAAAACCATCACCGGTTGTAGCGTATGCATGGATTACCGCAAGTTGAATAATGTGACCCGCAAGAATCACTTTCCTTTGCCTTTTCTTGATCAGATGTTAGACCGGCTTGTTGGGTGTGCCTTCTACTATTTATTGTATAGGTATTCTGGGTACAACCAAATCTTGATTGCTCCGGAATATCAGGAGAAAACCACATTCACTTGTCCATATGGCACCTTTGCCTTTTCGATGATGCCTTTTGGGTTGTGTAATGCACCGGCTACATTTCAACGATGTATGATGGCCATTTTCACTTATATGGTGGAAGACATTTTGTAGGTGTTCATGGACGACTTTATTGTTGTGGGAGATTCATTTGATGAATGCTTGAATAATCTTGATAGAATTTTGGCCCGTTGTAAAAAAACCAATCTTGTTCTCAATTGGGAGAAATTTCACTTTATAGTGAAAGTGGGCATAGTTCTTGGGCATAAAATTTCGAAGAATGGTATTGAGGTAGACAAAGCAAAAATTGATGTGATTTCAAGTCTCCCTCCCCCTACATCTATCAAGGGAGTTCAAAGATTTCTTAGGCATGCGGGGTTCTACCGGAGATTTATCAAAGACTTTTCGAAAGTAGTGAATCCCTTGTGTAAGTTGTTGGAAACAGATGCCAAGTTCGTGTTTGATGAAAAATTTATGCAAGCCTTTGAACTTCTCAAGCATAAGTTGACCACCACTCCTATCATTACCGCACCTAATTAGAGCTTGCCCTTTGAGCTCATGTGTGATACGAGCGATGTTGCGGTTGGGGAGGTTTTGGGTCAAAGAGTGAACAAAATGTTTCATGCGGTGTACTATGCGAGCAAGACAATGAATGATGCTCAAGTGTACTACACGGTGACCGAGAAAGAACTTTTGACTATTGTGTTCGCAATGGAGAAATTTCGGCCATATCTCATGGTGCCAAGGTTATAATCCATACCGACCATGTCGCACTCCAGTACATGATGACGAAGAAGGATTCCAAAGCTAGATTGATGCGATAGGTCTTGTTACTTCAAGAATTTGATTTGGAGATTGTGGATCGGAAGGGTAGTGAAAACTAAGTGGTGGACCACTTGTCCCGCTTGGAGGAGGAGGGGAGGCCTCGTGATGGCCTAGAGATCAATGATTCATTTCCCGACGAACAACTCCTCTCGGTGCAAATGAATGAGATGCCATGATTTGCGATGTTGCTAATTTCCTTGTGACTGGTATAATCCTCTATGAGCTCTCTTCTAACCAAAGGAAGAAGCTCAAGCGGGATAGTTTGGATTTCTATTAGGATGAGCCGTACTTATTAAAGATTTGAACGGATGGTGTGATCCGAAGGTGTGTCCCGGAGGAAGAGCAAGTGAGTATCTTGGAGGCTTGTCATTCCTCTCCCTATGGTGGCCATCATAGCGGGGCGAGGACAGCTTCCAATGTTCTTAGTTGTGGGTTTTATTGGCCAACTTTTTACAGAGATGCAAGCAAACTAGTGAAGAGGTGTGATGAATGCCAAAGAGCGGGTGGAATTTCAAAGAAAGATGAGATGCCTCTCAATACCATTCTTGAGGTTGATATTTTTGATGTATGGGGCATTGATTTTATGGGCCCGTTAGTACGCTTGTGTGGAACACATACATTCCTGTGGGGGTGGACTATGTTTCAAAGTGGGTTGAAGCCGTGGCTTTACCCAACAATGAGGCCCAGAGTGTTGTTGCATTTCTCAAGAAGATCATGTTTACAAGGTTTGGACTCTTTGTGCAATCATAAGTGATGGAGGTCTCATTTTTGCAATAGAGCTTTTGACACTTTTCTTTCAAAATATGGTGTCAATCACAAAGTTTCTACTCCCTATCATCCTCAAGCAAGTGGTCAAGTTGAAGTCTCTAACAGGGAAATCAAAATTATATTGTCAAAGACGGTCAATGCAAATAGGACCGATTGGTCAAAGAAGTTGGATGACGCTCTATGGGCTTATAGGACTGCTTACAAGACTCTGATTGGTATGTCTCCGTATCGGTTGGTATTTGGGAAAGCTTGCCATCTATAGGTCAAGTTAGATCACAAGGCCATGTGGGCTTTGAGGAAGATAAATCTTGAATGGGATGTTGCAGCAAATCTTCGTGTGGAGCAGCTTAATGAACTTGATGAATTTTGGTTCCATGCCTACTCCAGTTCGTCCTTGTACAAGGACAAGATGAAGTACCTCCATGATAAATATGCTTGTAGCAAGGAGTTCAAAGTTGGTGAGTTGGTTCTCTTGTTCAACTCTCGGTTACGTCTATTTTCGGGAAAGCTTAAATCGAAATGGAGTGGACCTTTTGAAGTGGTGTGTGTGACCCCGTTTGGTGCTCTTGATTTAAACAAAAAAATGGGGAAATTTTTAGAATGAATGGGCATAGGGACAAGCACTACTTGGGAAAAATTGATGACAGTGGCACTTCTTCATCTTAAATGATTTGATGGTAACCTCCGTCGTGCCTCGACGTTAAATCAGGCGCTTCTTGGGAGGCAACCCATGTATTTTTCTTCTTGTTTTTCTTTGATTTTCATGGTAGTATAGGATTTATTTTTGGACTAAGTGGTTGTGAGATGCTATAGAATTGTGTTGATGTAATGCAGGACATAGTGGAAAAAGTGTTCCGGTCTCTGAAGTTTTCAATGCGGACGCACTACACTTAGTGCGGACCGCACTGATGAAGGATGAAATGTCCAACTCTCTGAAGTTTGCCACCGCGACCGCATTACATTTTGTGCGGTCCGCAGTGGACCACTGCGACCGCATGGCATTTTGTGCGGACCGTAGTGGGTTGCCTTCTCAAACTTGAAGCATGTTGTGTGGTGCGGACTGCAGTCCATTTTGTGCAGTTCGCACTGGGTTGGTAAGCTGGGCCCCAGGTCCTTTTCTGTAAATAGGGCCTGAGGCCCTCCTGTTACACTTTTCGATCTCTCTACTCACAAAACCCCTAAAAACATTGTTCATCATCCCTTTTGCTCATAACTAGCTTCTAGGAATCATTAATTATCACTAAATCTCACATCTGGTAAGTTGTCTTCTTTTTTTTATTGCTTTAATTTTGTTATTCTCTTTTACTTTTTGTTTTTCTTGTCTATTATTTTGTTCTTCCCGTATTTTCTTCGATTGGTTAGGCTAGGGCAGTTGACTTCTTGATTAAAGTAGAATTAGGCAGTTAAAATCACTGGGAAACACTTAGGGACCTTTATTAGGTGTAAAATTGGACTTAAAATCAAAATACATTGAACCCTAAGTTAGTGTTGTTTCTGGGACTCAGTGCGGACCGCGGTCGATTTTTTGTGGTCCACGGTGCTTTAGTGCGGTCCGCAATGGCATTTTGTGCGGACCACATTGATGAGTGTCTGTAATCTGATCTTCAGGAACTATGGCCGCACTACATTTTGTGCGGTCTACATTGGAGTCACCGCGGCCGCACTCGATTTTGTGCGGTCCGCATTGCCTGGATACAGAGAGTGGGTAGTCTGAACCCCACCTCTGTGCGTACCGCATTGCCATTTTGTGCGGTCCGCATTGGCCTCTGTGTGGCCGCACTCCATTTTGTGTGGTCCGCTCTGTGTAACCTCTACAACTGCCTGCAATTTTTTCTTTTCTGCAACTCTGATCAAATTGTTTTTACTGATATTAACAAGTCTAATGGATGATGTTTGCAGACAATGGTAAAACAAAGAGGCAAGGGTTCTAAACAAGTTGTTCGAGGTGAATCCTCCTAAGGAGGGAAACATAAAATGGTAAGATTGACTGCTCAAGCCCGGCAAAACATAAGGAACATGATTAAAGCTGCCGATAGGGCCATTGACATGTCTGGGAGTGAGTACGAGCTCTCTCGGGAGATATCTTCAGACTCAATCCCAGAGTACATCCCTGACTGGCCGGAGAGAAATAGACTAAGAGACACTCCTTCCACTTCCCCCGCTGCCCAAGCATTAGTAAATATATCTTCTGGGTCATCTGAGGGTTAAGCTGAAAGTAGTGGGGATGAATACTCCACCTCTCCCACAACTTCATTATCCGGAGAGGGTGCAGTAGGAGAAGAGGTAGTAGGAGAAGGGGGTGAGTCCCAGGTTGGCGAGGTAGAACAAACTAGAAACCCATAGGTGTGACAAGACCGGTTTGTGAGCGAGGTAGCTTATCACAAATTTAGGGAATAGTGCCGGTGAGGAAGTTGATCCTCGAGAGGAGCTTTGTTGATAGAGACTTATTACATCACAATCCCAATGAGAGGAGGCAATTTAGGGAAAGAGTTGGCTGGGAGTATTTCTTGAACAACTATGAGGATGAAAACGAGCACCTGGTCAAGTAATTCTATACCAATGTTGACCACATCAAAAAGGGCACAAAAGTGGCCAAGGTGCGAAATTTGAAGGTGCTTTTTGACGGGAAAACAATAAATGATTACCTTGGCTTTGACGAGGATGATGAGGAATTGTATATGGCAAAGATGGAATTGGGTGAGGAGGTCCGTCCCTGGTTGGCATAGTATCTGGCAATCCTAGGTACCACCCCCGATTGGCTAAATGCAGGAGTGAAAATTTTGAGAAGAAGTTTGAATTTCGAAGCCAAGAGGTGGGAAACATTTGTGTGCAGCAGATGGGACACCACTACTCATGACAACTCCCTCCCTCTTCATCGGGTAGTTTTGGTGGTATCGATCATGGCGGGGTACCCGATTAATGTCGGGAAGGTAATATCTGGGGTAATTACGCAGGTAGTCAATGAAGGTGACAAAAACTACCCCTTCCCCAGCTTCTTGACAATGTACTTCATGGACCTCAAAGTTGAAAAGAGGCCATTTGATATAAAGGTAAAAGCGAATGCCCCGTTCTTATGGTACAGTATGCAGGGTGATGACAACCCAAAGAGCAAGAACTTCAAGGGAACAACTACTGCTCCAATTGGCCATTCTGAAGAGCCAGTTGTAGTAGTGGCTCCTACTTAGCCTGCCTCCACCTCTGCAGACATTCCTTCTGGTCCATCCACTTCAGCAGATCCTGAGATACCCTCTTCCCGAGACTACCCAGTAACTGCACACCGACTGAGCCAGGCTCTTTTCAGCATTAACAACTGGATGCAGACAACTTCATCCAAGTTGTCTATCCTCACTACTACAATGGAAGCTCAGTCGGGACCTCCACCTCCGCAGGTCTCGCAGTCTATCGAGGATGCCCTCAAGGATATTCTGGACAACCAGAAGAAAATCCTTAACATACATAAGGTTTTTTACGGATGTTGTGGAGTCTCATGGGAGAGCTCTCAAGGAGCTTGCGAAGGAGGCTAAAAATATGAGAAAGACGTAGGCTTCCAAGGAGTCCGTAAAGAAACTGAGGGTTGAGGTTGACAGGATGAAGGCAAATCATCTGCCTTTGGACTTATTGCTACAAGACCCGGTACTAGCAGATCTATCCCAGCCAGAGCAATCCTAGAGGCCTTCCAAGAGGAAGAGGATATTTCCCCGAGTAGATGATGCAGTCATCCAGTTGGCAGACCCACCAGAGACCTCCTCCAGTCAGCCACAGGATGCAACCCAGGAGCCCATCCAGGTCTAGGTCCCAGCAGCAAAGCAGCAGGCTATAGGGAACCAGTCTAAGGTTCCCGAGCATATTGAGGACCCAGGGACCGCTCAGGAGCCCATGTAGTAGACGGGCCATAGGGAGTCTCTATATCCTTTTCTCCTTTTCTTTTTGGTGCTTATTTGGTTTAGTTGGCATTGGGGACAATGCCAGCTTTCATTTGAGGGGTAGGCCCTACTTTTATGGATTTGGATTATTGTATATATTTGATAGTTTTTATGTTTTCTTTATTTTTCATCTTTGGTTTGTATATAATTTTAACATTTCGTTACATTTCTTGTACTTTTATTTTACTTTGGGTTTGTATATAAAGTTATGTTACATTGTACATATTCATCCCATCTATTGTATATTCGATTAAATCCCATCTTGTATATATTCATTTTACTTTCCGCAATTTTTCTTTCTTAGCTTTTTATTTATGTTTGTAGCGTCTTGTTCTGAACGTTTCCAATAAGCCATTAGTTTTCTTAATGCCATGGTTCTTTCCAAAGGTGGAGTTTATGTGAATCGGGTGGCTCTTCTCAATGATGGATGGCGTGACAACCTTCTTAAGGGTTTGAGTCTGTTTTTCTTTTTGCTTTTTAGTAGTTAGTGGTAAGGGTACCTCAAGAAAAAAATTTCTTGGGCCTAGCACATTTGCCTTTGATCTCATGGTCAAAAATAAATTATTGTGTTTAGGATGGTGAAAGTCGTGACCTTGAGACTCTTGTGTTGACCGATAATCATCAAGTGGATTTTCGGGACCATTGTGTGCTTAAATCTTATCTAAGGTTGTTGTGGGTCCCCGACTCTGTGTCTTTAGCAATCCCATAGCTTGAGTGGTGAGAAATTGTATTGCAAGTCTAAGTCCCGATCCATTGGTCTAGAACTTGCCCTGAATGTTTGTTGAGGCAAAATCCTAAGTGAATTTTGACTTGAGACATCATTATAGGCTCTCCTTGTTCCAAATGATAGCTTAAACATTTCCATAACCTACCAATGATAACATCCTTAGTCAATCTTTTTGAGCCTTAAACCTTTTTCTTCAAAGGGCCATGATACAAGCCTTTACCCGTTCTAAAAGATACCCTCTCTTGGCACCCGATCATTCCTTTAGCACATGGAAAAAGTATAAGTTTCATGGGAGAGACGAGGATGGAAACAAAATGGTAAAAAGGTACAAAATAAAGAAAAGGAAAGGCAATGAAAAAGAAATAAAAGCAAAAAGACAAAAAGAATGCTCAAAGTAGAATTGAATAAAAAAGGGATTCAAGAAAAGCAAAGAATGAAAGGTGTGGAAAGTTGAGAAAGGAGAAAATATTTGAAATGTACAAGAAAGAGTGATAGTGTCTCTCTCTAATCCCTTAGAAAGAAGTGAAAAGACTCAAAAAGTCAAATGAATTTGAGCCAAAATGAAACAAAAGAAGTGCTTAAGGGAAGGTGGAACCTACTTAGACCAAACTTACCTACCCGAAACCAAAAGCCTTCACTATGTCTCCCAAAAAGTCCTATATGATCTTGAGTTGAATAAAACTTACATTAGTGGTGACTCACATAAGGGGCAAGCATATGGTACTTAGAGCCGGACTCGTGACTTTTCCTTGAGAGAGATGAGTGATTTTTCATTAACCTCTTTCTGAGTGCTACTATTCTAAAGGTGACGTTTGCTTAGGGAGAGTTAAGGATGTGTGAGTTTGGGTTTCACAATGACCAAAGTAATAGAAAGAGTTCTTTGATGTGTTGAGTCAACTCTTGATGCTCTTATGTCGCACTTAATCCATGGTATATCAAAGAGTAAATGTTGTTAATGATTCATTTGTATTGAGGGCAATTGTTAGTCCCAATTAATGCTAGACGAGGGCACTTTAGAACAACTGAATTTTCTTGGAATTTTCCTTAAGGGGTGAGTCTTATTTTGTTTGCTTGAGGACAAGCAAAAGCTTATGTTTGGGGGAGTTGATAACTAATGATTTTGACACATTTTACACTCCTTCTTGCTTATGTTTTGATTAGAAATTTGTACAAAATAGTCCCAAAAGGCTCACAAGTTGTGCTTGATTGTAAGTTTGATCAACAAAGTGACAAGCTGTCAATGATCAGCTCAAAAAAGAGTGAAACTTGCACAAGCACCAAGACAAGACAAAGCTCATGCAAAACAGGCCCAATGCGGCCGACTTGAACCTTGATTGCTTGTGCAAATTTGCATACCCAATTGGTCTTGAGAGAGTCAATTTGGGCAAAATCACTCGAACCACAGAGAGGCGTAGAGTGGGTAAAATCATGCAATGGTTATATCATATTCCCCAAATATGTTAATCATGCATTAGACTCTAGTATCTGTCAATTGACCACCTAGGCGAAAGTCACTACCCTAGTGCCTTTTAACCATTTTAACAACTCGCAATAGTTTACTCTTAGCTTATTCTAGTTTAATTTAGCATTGTAGTTTGATAACATTAGAAGTAAAACAAAAACCCAAAAATGTTTAGAAGTGTAATTTGGTACACATACACAACTCTCAATTAGATAGAAACTCCACTCTAACTTCTAGCTCCCTGTGTAAATCGATCCCGACCTTAATCGGGTAAAAGCTCCTTCGACCGTCTCTCACTACTCAATAATAGTGTAGGGTTGGCCTTGATCATGCTTCCGGAATGCGTGGCATTGACCGTGTTCGCGAAGAAAGAATTGAGGTCTGGGCAGAATGTTTAAATAGTCATCTTGTCCGCGATTTTGGGGTTAACTTCCACCATTTTTGAGTGATTTTGGAGCTTTGTGAAGAGGATTGAAGAGGAATTCAAGGGCAAACACTTGGAGGTAAGATTTATGGACTTAATACTCGATTCTAATGTGAATTCTACCTAATTAATCATGGAAATTAAGCCTAATATTGAAGAATAGGGCTTGTAATTGGAGACCTAGCATTTGGGATTTGAGGGGTCGTTTGTGATTGGATTTTGATGCTTTTGTATGAAAGAAATTGGGAGTGATAAGGAGTCCATTGATGTAATTTTTATCAGAATTCGAGACGTGGGCCTGGTGGAAGAGTTTGGCCAATTTTGGGATTTGTGTTGTAATTTGATTTTTTCGAGTGGGCTTTGTTCCCTTAGCATATTTTGATGGTTTTGCACTGATTTTGGTTAGATTTGGAGCATCCGAAGGCCGATTCGAGGGGAAAAGGCATCACGAGCTAGGGATTTAGACCGGGTAGAGGTGAGTAATGATTGTAAATGTTGTCCTGAGGGTATGAAACCCCGGATTGCACATTGTTGTGCTATATTGAGGTGACACACATGCTAGATGACGAGTGTGGGGTCGTGCACTGTTGGGCATTGTGAATAAGCCCAACCCGAATGATTGCTTTACCGCGTATTTGATTGAAAACTATTTGTTATCATCATATTTTGGGCTGAATGCCATATTTGGGCCTCATGCCAACTATTTGAACCCTTAGGGGATTTTTACTAATATTTCCTCATTATTTTTGACTTTATACTTGAACTCAGTCATGTTATATTCCACTGTTTTCATAACTCAGCCATGTGTACTCCGCTTTAACACTTAAATAATATTTTGGGTTGAGCACCATGTTTTACTGTTGCCCGAGTGGCTTGTGAGATTCTGACTGAGTAAGGCCGAAGGCATATGTTGTGAGGAAACACTGATTATGATTATGAGGCTGAGGGTCTGAGATTTGTGTACCATGAGGTGGCTTGTTAATATCAGGCCGAGAGCCTAGTGATGATGCCACGAGATGTATTGATATTGCACTTGGGCTATAAAGGGCCCCTCTAGGAGTCTGCACACCCCCAATGAGAGCGTGTACTCATTGTGATGTAAGATATAGCCCGAGGTGCTGGTATTGTTCCATGTGTTGCCTGAGGGGCTGATTCTGTGGTATTGTGCCCGATGGGCGGCTCGTTATGTGTTTATCTTTCCTAGTTGCCTGTCACTTACTTTCTTAATTGTTAAAAAGGCATTTTTAAGAAGTTTAAACTAACCTAAAGTGACTTCACATATTTTTATTGCTTCATTATTTTACTGGCTTTTACTGATTCTTTATAGCCTGTTGATGTTCCTTTGCGTGGTTTCTTATTACTCAATCTTCATTTATTATTATTAGTCACTGAGTTGGAGTACTCACTTTACTCTCTGCACCCCGTGTGCAGATTCAGGTGCATCAGGTCCTGCTTGCGAGGGTTGAGAGCTGTCCAGCAGATTCAGTCGGGCTATGTCTTTTTCCGCAAACTATATTATTTACCTTATTTTGGGATTTATGATTATGATTAAGACTTAGTTTTATTACTTAATTGCTTAAAATGAACTGGGAATGTGTCGGCTGGCCTTGTATTCATGAGAGGTGCCATCACGACCGGGTTCGGGTTTAGGGTCGTGACAAGTTTGTATTAGAGACTAGGTTACATAGGTCTCACGAGTCATGAGCAGGTTTAGTAGAGTCTCGCTGATCGGTATTGAGACGTCTGTATTTATCCTCAAGAGGCTGCAAAACCTTTAGGAAAAACTTCATATTCTTGAAATTCTTGTCGTGCGAATTAGTTGATCCGACTACTAAACTTCTATTATTCTATTCTCTCACAGATGGTGAGGACACGCGCTACTGGTCAGGATGTACGACCACTAGTACCACCAGCTGTGGCCACTAAAGGTCGAGGACGTGGTCGTGGTCGCGGTAGGGGCAGAGGTGTGTCCCGCACAATAGCTAGGGCAACACCTACAGATCTACCAGCCGCCCAGTTCAGGATTAGGTCCTAGTTGTGGACACTCCAGCAGCCCCAGCTCAGGCACCAGCTGTGGCCATTGTGATTCTGGGTCTTCAGGATGCCTTGGCTCAGATTCTATCAGTTTGCACTGGCCTAGCTCAGGCGGTCTCAGTTACTACAGTCGTAGCTACTATTCAGGCCAGGAGAGGCACTCAGACTCCCACCGCTCGCACACCTGAGCAGGTCATGCAGGATCTTCAGACACCGGGGGCGCATCCAGCCCAACCGGTTGCAGCTGCTCAGGACTATGTAGTTCTTGC
Organism: Nicotiana tabacum; assembly: GCF_000715075.1. NCBI lineage: Eukaryota > Viridiplantae > Streptophyta > Magnoliopsida > Solanales > Solanaceae > Nicotiana > Nicotiana tabacum. The sequence continues at coordinate 151,703,721 of NC_134101.1, forward strand.
CATGCTAGAGGACGAGCAATGTAGATTGGAGAGGTTTGGTAGACTTCAGCCTCTGACCTTCAGTGGTGTAGAGGCGAGGATGCCCAGGGTTTCTTGGATAAGTGTTAGAGCATGCTTCGTACAACGGGTATTCTTGAGACCAGTAGAGTCGCTTTCACTACATATCAGTTTTCTAGAGCTATTTTCACTTGGTGGGAGGCTTTTGAGAGGCGAAGGCCTTTTGGTGCAGCACCCCTTACCTGGAAGCAGTTCTCCGTTCTCTTTCTGGGGAAATATGTGTCGTAGTCTCGTAGAGATGAGAAGCGCAAGTAGTTTGAGTGGTTGCGGTAGGGAGAGATGATTGTGACGCAGTATGAGATGAGGTTCTCTAAGTTAGCTCGTCATGCGATTTGGTTGGTTCCAACAGATAGAGAGAGGATTAGGAGGTTTGTTGATGGCCTCACTTATAAGCTTCGTATTCTCATGACCAGAGAAAGGGTGACTAGCGCTAACTTTTGAGGAGGCTGTAGACATTGCTCGTGAGATCGAGTCAGTTCGTCGCCAGGAGCGAGATGAGAGGGAGGCTAAGAGGCCTTGGGGATCTAGTAGTTATGGTGGTGCTCTTTTGAGAGGTCAGTTTCAGCACAACAGAGGCCTTCCATTCAGGCATGCTCAGCCAGCTCACCCAGGTTATCGTGGGGCATCATCGGGTCATGGTTCTCACAGTTCTCATCAGGGCCAGTCATCACTTAGTGCCCTTCCAGCTTATAGTTCATCCCCTGCTCCATCAATTCAGGGCTCTTCTATGCTAGGTGCATCTGCTAGTCATTCTGGTGCTAGGGGTTCCCTTCAGTCCCCATCTCCAGCACCCGGGAGTTGCTATGAGTGTGGAGAGATGGGTCATACATGGAGGCAGTGTCCTCGTCGGCTTGCGAGTTCATCTCAACAGAGGAGTCAGCCATCGGCTTCAGCACCAGTTACTTCACCACCACCCACTGAGCCAGCTAGAGATGGAGATCAGTCAGCTAGGGGTCGCCCTAGATGGGAGGTTGATTAGGTGGCAGTCAGGCCCGTTTCTATGCACTTCTAGCTAGACCCAATGTTATTGCTTCCGATGTTGTCATTACAGGTATTGTCTCAGTCTGCCACAAAGATGTTTTTGTGTTATTTGATCCCGATTCTACCTTTTCTTATGTGTCATCATACTTTGCTCATTATTTGGATATGCCCCCTAAGTCTCTTGTTTCACCTGTTCATGTATCTACTCTGGTGGGCGATACTGTTGTTGTAGATCGTGTGTACCAATCATGTGTGGTGACTATTGGGGGTCTGGAAAACCGAGTGGATCTTTTATTATTATGTATAGTGGATTCCGATGTCATTTTGGGCATGGATTGGCTATCTCCATGTCGTGCTATTCTGGACTGTCATGCTAAGATAGTGACATTGGCTATACCGGGTGTGCCACGGATTGAGTGGCGATGATTTACTGATTACGTTCCTAGTAGGGTAATTTCATTCTTGAAGGCCCAGTATATGGTTGGGAAGGGTTGTCTTTCATATCTAGCTAGCCTCTGTGAGGGATGTCAGTGCGGAGACTCCCAGTATTAATTCTGTTCCAGTTGTGAGGGATTTTCTCGACGTGTTTCCTGCGAACCTGCCATGCATGCCACCGGACAGGGATATTGATTTTGGTATTGACCTGGTGCCGGACACTCAGCCCATTTCCATTCTGTCATATCGTATGGCACCAGCAGAGTTGAAGGAGTTAAATGAGCAGCTTCAAGAACTCCTTGATAAGGGGTTCGTTCGGCCTAGTGTGTCACCTTGGGGTGCACCGGTTCTATTTGTGAAAAATAAGGAAGGCACTATGGGGATGTGCATTGATTATAGGCAGTTGAACAAAGTAACAGTTAAGAACAAGTTGATTATAGGCAATTGAACAAAGTAACAATTAAGGGAGCGAGAGTGTTCTCCAAGATTGATCTCCATTCAGGTTATCACCAGTTGAAGATCAGGGATTCGGATATTCTTAAGATAGCTTTCAGGACCCGATATGGTCATTATGAGTTCTTGGTGATGTCTTTTGGGCTGACCAATGCCCCAACAACGTTCATGCATTTGATGAACAGCGTGTTCCGGACTTACCTTGATTCGTTTGTCATAGTCTTCATTGATGATATTTTGGTGTATTCGCTTAGTCAGGAGGAGCACGCGAAGCATTTGAGAGTTGTGTTGCAGAGATTGAGGAAAGAGAAGCTTTATGCAAAATTCTCCAAGTGTGAGTTTTGGCTCAGTTTAGTGGCTTTCTTATGCTTGTCATCAGTTAAAGCCCCATGAGAAAACTACCCCGTTCATGATTTGGAGTTGGCTGCCACTGTTCACGTGTTGAAGATTTGGAGGCATTATTTTTATGCTGTGTCTTGTGAGGTGTTTATTGATCATCATAGTCCTCAGCACTTGTTCAAATGGAAGGATCTCAATTTGAGGCAGCGAAGATGGTTAGAGTTGCTAAAGTATTATGATATCACTATATTGTACCATCCGGGGAAGGCCAATGTGGTGGCCGATGCTTTGAGCTGAAAGGCGGTGAGTATGGGGAGTTTGGCATATATCCCAGTTGGGGAGAGACCTCTTGTAGTTGATGTTCAGGCCTTGGCCAATCGGTTTGTAAGGTTAGATATTTCGGAGCCCAGTCGGGTATTGGCTTGTATGGTTTCTCGGTCTTCCTTATATGATCGCATCAAAGAGCGCCAGTATGATGATCCGCATTTGCTTGTACTTAAGGACAGAGTTCAGCATGGTGATGCTAGAGATGTGACTATTGGTGATAATGGGGTGTTGAGGATGAACGGCCGGATTTGTGTGCCCAATGTGGATGGGCGTCGGGAGTTTATTCTCGAGGAGGCCCATAGCTTGTGGTATTCCATTCATCCAGGTGCCACAACAATGTATCAGGATTTGAGACAACATTATTGGTGGAGAAGGATGAAGAAAGACATTGTGGGATTTGTGGCTCGGTGTCTCAATTGTCAGCAGGTGAAATATGAGCACCAGAGACTGGGTGACTTGCTTCAGTGGATGGATATTCCAGAGTGGAACTGGGAGCAGATCACTATGGACTTTATAGTTAGTCTCCCATGGACTCTGAAGAAGTTCGATGCTATTTGGGTGATTGTGGATCGCCTAACCAAGTCCGCCCACTTCATTCCTGTGTGTACTACCTATTCTTCAGAGCAGTTAGCAGAGATATATATTCGGGAGATTGTTCGTTTGCATGGTGTCCCAGTTTCCATCATTTTAGATAGGGGCACTCAGTTTACTTTGAAGTTTTGGAGGTCGGTGCAGTGAGAGTTGGGTACTCAGGTTGAGTTGAGCACGGCTTTTCACCCTCAGACGGATGGGTAGTCCGAGTGCACTATTCAGATATTGTAGGACTTGTTATGTGCTTGTGTCATTGATTTTGGAGGGTCATGGGATCAGTTTCTACCGCTTGCAGAGTTTTCTTATAACAACAACTACCAGTCAGGTATTTAGATGGCTCCATATGAGGCTTTGTATGGGAGGCGGTGTAGATCTCCAGTTGGTTGCTTTGAGCCGGGTGAGGCTAGGTTATTGGGGACAGACTTGGTGCAGGATGCTTTAGAAAGGGTGAAGGTGATTTAGGAGAGGCTTCGTACAGCGCAGTAGAGACAAAAGAGTTATGCTCATATGAAGGTTCGGGATGTGTCCTTCATGGTTGGTAAGAAGGTTCTATTGAAGGTTTCACCCATGAAGGGTGTTATGAGGTTAGGGAAGAAGGGTAAATTGAGTCCTCAGTTCATTGGGTCTTTTGAGGTGCTTCGGAAGATTGGGGAGGTGGCTTATGAGCTTTCTTTGCCACCCAACTTGTCGAGTGTGCATCCGGTATTTCATGTTTCTATGCTCGGGAAGTATATTGGGGATTCGTCTCATGTTCTAGATTTCCGCACGGTTCAGTTGGATGGTGATTTGACTTATGATGTGGAGCCAGCAGTGATTTTGGAGCGTCAGGTTCGAAAGTTGAGATCAAAGGATATAGCTTCAGTTAAAGTGTAGTGGATATGTCGGCCCATGGAGGAGGCTACCAGGGAGACCGAGCGGGAGATACGAAGAAGATATTCTCACCTATTTGAGGCTTCAGGTATGTTTCTTGACTCGTTCGAGGACGAACGTTTGTTTAAGAGGGGAAGGATGTGACAACTCGGCCAGTCGTCTCATGAGTTATCACTCTGTTTCCCCCATTTCTGCTTCTTATTACTTTGTCTATCGGTTCTATATGTGATCGGGTTGGTTGGCTCGGGTTCGGAAAGGATTTGGTAAGGTTTGAGATACTTAGTCTCTTTTGAGGAAGCTTAAGTTGGAAAGGTCAATTGGATGTTGAAATGTGTTAGAGGGCTCAGATGTGAATTTGGATAGTTTGGATAGCTTCGGTATGTGATTTCAGACTTAGGAGCATGATCAGAATGTATTTTGGAGGTCCGGAGTATATTTAGGCTTTAATCGGCAATTGGATTTTTGGCGTTTTCCGGTTGATAGGTGAGATTTTGATATAGGGGTCGGAATGGAATTCTGAGAGTTGCAGTAGTTCCGTTGTGTCATTTGGGATGTGTCTGCAAAATTGCAGGTCATTCGGACATGGTTTGGTTGGGTTTTAGATCAAAAGCGTAATTTAGAAGATTTTGGAATTCTTAGGCTTGAATCCGATGCAAATTTGGTGTTTTGATGTTGTTTTGAGCGTTCCGAAGTATGGAACAAGTTTGAATGATGTTATGGGATATGTTGGCATATTTAGTTGAGGTTTCGGTGGCCTCGGGTGAGTTTTGGGTGGTCAATCAGACCATTTCATGTTTTGGAAAGTGCAGAAAAGTGATTATCAGTGTTGCAGAGAAATGACCTTCACGTTCGCGGGTAGGCCCTCGCGTTTTTGAAGGGCCTGGTTGTGAGGCTGAGATTTTAGCCTTGGCATTCGTGAGGAAGGCTCCGAGTTTGCAAAAGGTTGGGGTCGTTGTGCATCGCGTTCGCGAGGGAGGCTCCGCATTCGCGTAGAGGAAGTTGGGCAGCTGGGTTGAAGGTTGATTTGTTCATCGCGTTCGCAAAGGTCGGGCTGAGGAACCTTCGCGAGGGACTGGACACGTTCGCGAGTTAGATTGTGCTTCGCGAATGTGAGGCGTTGACCGCGTTCGCGAAGAAGGAATTGAGGCCTGGGCAGAATGTTTAAATAGTCATCTTGTCCGCGATTTTGGGGTTAACTTCCACCATTTTTGAGTGATTTTGGAGGTTTTTGAAGATGATTGAAGAGGGATTCAAGGGGAAACACTTGGAGGTAAGATTTATGGACTTAATACTCGATTCTAATGTGATTTCTACCTAATTAATCATGGAAATTAAGCCTAATATTGAAGAACTAGGGCTTGTAATTGGAGACCTAGAATTTGGGATTTGAGGGGTCGTTTGTGGTTAGATTTTGATGCTTTTGATATGAATGAACTTGGGGAGTGATAAGGAGTCCATTGATGTAATTTTTATCGGAATCCAAGATGTAGGCCCGGGGATCGGGTTTGGCCAATCTTGGGATTTGTGTTGTAATTTGATTTCTTTCGAGTGGGCTTTGTTCCCTTAGAATATTTTGATGGTTTTGCACTGAATTTGGTTAGATTTGAAGCATCCGAAGGCCGATTCGAGGGGCAAAGGTATCGTGAGCTAGAGATTTGGATCGGGTAGAGGTGAGTAATCATTGTAAATGTTGTCCTGAGGGTATGAAACCCCGGATTGCACATCGTTGTGCTATATTGAGGTGATGCACACGCTAGATGAAGAGCGTGGGATCGGGAACTATTAGGGATTGTGACTTACTCCATCCAGAATGATTGTTTTACCGCGTATTATATTGAAAACTGTTTGTTATCATCATGTTTTGGGCTAAATGCCATATTTGGGCCTCGTGCCAACTATTTGAACTCTTAGGGGATTTTACTGATATTTCCTCACTGTTTTGACTTTATACTTGAACTCAGTCAAGCTATATTCTACTGATTTCATAACTTAGCCATGTTTATTCCGCTTTAACACTTAAATGATATTTTGGGCTGAGCACCATGTTTTACTACTGCCTGAGTGGCTTGTGAGATTCTGACTGAGTAAGGCCAAGGGCCTATGTTGTGAGGAAACACTGATTATGATTATGAGGCTAAGAACCTGAGATTTGTACGCCACGAGGTGGCTTGTTGATATGAGGCCGAGAGCCTAGTGATGATGCCATGAGATGGCTTGATATTGCTCTTGGGTTATAAGGGTCCCCTCCAGGAGTCGGCATAACCCTGTGAGCGCGGGTACCCATTGTGACGTGAGATTTAGCCCGAGGTATTGGTATTGTTCCATGTGTTGCCCGAGGGGCTGATTCTGTGGTATTGTGCCTGAGGGGCGGTTCTTTATGTGTTTATATTTCCTAGTTGCCCGTCACTTACTTTCTTAATTGTTAAAAAGGCATTTTTAAGAAGTGTAAACTAAGCTAAAGTGACTTCACATATTTTTATTGCTTCATTGTTTTATTGGCTTTTACTGCCTCTTTATAGCCTGTTGATGTGCCTTTGCGCGGTTTTTTATTACTCAGTGTGCATTTATTATTATTACTCACTGAGTTGGAGTACTCACTTTACTCCCTGCACCCCGTGTGCAGATTTAGGCGCATCAGGTCTTGCTTGTGAGGGTTAAGAGCTGTCCAGCAGATTCCGGAGATTCACTAGGTAGCTACCCGGCGATTCATAGCCCAGTGCTTCTCCCTCTATCCTATTTCCTTCTATTTTAGTTATGTAATTATGGAGTAGACTCTTTCAGACTTGTAGTATTATTATAAATGCTCATGACTGGTGACACCAAAATGAATTAGTAACGTGTCAGCTGGCCTTTTCTTCATGAGAGGCGCCATAATGACTGGGTCCGGGTTTAGCATCGTGACAGTGGGGTGATTGCCTACGCATCTAGACAGTTGAAAGTACATGAGAAGAATTATCATGTCCATGATCTCAAGCTAGCTGCTATTGTTCACACCTTGAAGATCTGACGACATTATTTGTACGGTGTGCCTTGTGAGATTTATACTGATCACCGAAATTTGTAGCATCTATTCAAGCAGAAGGATCTTAATTTGCACTAGAGGAGGTGATTAGAGTTGCTGAAGGGCTATGATATCACTATTTTGTATCACCCTGGCAAGGCCAATGTGGTGGCCGATGCCTTGAGTCGTCGGGCAGAGAGTTTAGGGAGTTTGTCTTATTTACCAGCAGCGGAGAGGCCCATGGAGATGGATGTTCAGGCCTTAGCCCGGCAGTTTGTGAGATTGGATCTTTTGGAGCCCAGTCAGGTTCTAGCTTACATAGTTTCTCGGTCTTTCTTATTTGATTGTATCAGGGAGCATCAGTATGATGACCCTCATTTTCTTGTCCTCAAGGGCAATGTTCAACATGGTGATTCTAGAGATGTGACTATTGGCGATGATAGGGTATTGAGGATGCAGGGTCGGATTTGTGTACCGAATGTTGATGGGCTTTGGGAGTTGATTCTAGAAGAGGCCCATAATTGGCGATAATCCATTCATCTGGGTGCCGAGAAGATGTACCAGGATTTGAGGCAGCATTATTGGTGGAGGCGTATGAAGAAAGATATAGTTGGGTTTGTAGCTCGATGCCTCAATTATTAGCAGGTGAAGTATGAGCACCAGAGACCGGGTGGGTTACTTCAGCAGATAGAGATTCCGGAGTGGAAGTGGGAGCGGATCACCATGGACTTTGTAGTTGGGCTCCCACGACTTTGAGAAAGTTCGATGTTATTTGGGTGATTGTGGATCGACTGACCAAGTCCGCACACTTTATTATTATGTGTACTACCGATTCTTCGGAGCGGTTAGCAGAGATTTATAGCTAGATATTATTCGTCTACATGGTATTCCAATTTCCATCATTTCGGATAGAGGTACTCAGTTTAGATCGCGGTTCTGGAGGGCCATTCAGCATGAGTTGGGTACTCGGGTGGCGTTGAGCACAACATTTCACCCTTAGACTAACGGATAGTCCGAGCGCACTATTTAGATTCTTGAGGATTTGCTTCGTCCGTGTGTGATTGTGTTTGAAGGGTCTTGGGATCAGTTCTTGCCACTGGCGGAGTTTGCTTACAATAACAACTATCAGTCCAGCATTCAGATTGCACCATATGAGGCTTTATATGGTAGGCGGTGTAGATCCCCGGTGGGTTGGTTTGAGCCGGGTGAGGCTAGATTATTGGGCATAGACTTGGTTCAGGATGCTTTGGAGAAGGTTAAGGTGATTCAGGATAGACTCTATACAGCCAGTCCAGATAGAAGAGTTACGTGGACCGGAAGGTTTATGATTTTTCTTATATGGTTGGAGAGCGAGTTCTGCTTCGAGTTTCACCTATGAAGAGGGTTATGAGATTTGAGAAGAAAGGGAAGTTGAGTCCGAGGTTTATTGGCCCTTTTAAGATATTGAGGCGTGTTGGGGAGATTGCTTAGGAGCTTGCCCTACCTCCTATTTCATGTTTTGATGCTCCAGAGGTATCACGGTGATCCAGTATTTCATGTTTTGATGCTCCAGAGGTATCACGGTGATCCGTCGCACGTGTTAGATTTCAACTCAGTCTAGTTGGATAAGGATTTATCTTATGTTGAGGATCCGATGGCTATATTGGACAGGCAGGTTCGAAACCTGAGGTCAAATAACATTGCATCAGTAAAGGTTTAGTGGCGGGGTCAGCCGGTTGAGGAGGTGACTTGGGAGACCAAGCAGGATATGCACAGCTATTACCCTCATCTTTTCACTACTTTAGGTATGTCTCTATTCTCGTTCGAGGACGAACGAATGTTTAAGAGTGGGAGGATGTAATTACCCAGCTGGTCGTTTTAAGAATTAACGCCCTAATCCCCTATTAACTGCATTCCCCGTGTTTGTTTCTGCTATTTGGATTCGCCGGGATGTTTGGTTTTGAGTTTTGGAGTGTGTTGGGACACTTAGTCCCTAAATGAGAGCTTAAGCTTTAGAATTTGGACCGTAGTCAGAGCAGTGTAAATACGGTCTTGGAATGGAATTTCGTCGGTTCTGTTAGCTCCGTTGGGTGATTTCGGGCTTAGGGGCATGTTCGGATTGTGTTTTGGAGGTCCGTAGCTTATTTAGGCTTGAAATGCCGAAGGTTAAATTTTTGAGGTTTCCGGTTCGATAGTGAGATTTTAATATCGGGGTCGAAATGGAATTTCAAAAGTTAGAGTTGCTCTGTATTGTTGAATATGACGTGCTTGCAAAATTTCAGGTCATTCAGACGAAGTTTGATAGACTTTTTGATTGGAAGCGTAATTTGAGAGTTTTTGGAATTTTTAGGCTTGAATCCGATGTAAAATTGGTGTTTTGATGTTGTTTTGAGCGTTCCGAGATTGGAACAAGTTTGGATGATGTTTTAGGATTGGTTGGCATGTTTGGTTAAGGTTCTGGGTGCCTCGGGTGTGTTTCGGATGCTCAATGGGCCATTTTTTGACTTGTAGAAGGATCAGATTTTTGCTGGTATTTGTTGCAGACTTTTCTTCATCGCGATCGCGTGGAGAGGATTGCGATCGTGAAGGCTTAGATGAGGCAGAGGGATATTTTTCTCTTCGCATTCGCGTGAAGAGGAATGCAAACGCATAGTTATAGGCAGTGCTGAATTGTGAACGCGTGGTCAAGGCCGCATTCGCGTAGAAGAAATGAGGCGGCAGTGGAATTAAGTGTTTCCCTATGCGGTAGCATGAAGTCAACTGCGATCGCATAGGTTTGAGGTAGCTAAAACATCGCGTTCGCAGACGGGGTTCCGCATTCGCGTAGAGTAAATCTGAGGCACGTGGGTTTTGCTCTTCGCAATCGCGATTGTGCTTCTGCGATCGCAGTGAATGTATTGTCTGGGTAGATTCAAAAACCCAAAATCGAGGGTTTAGCTTGGGAGCTCAGATTTAAACGAGGGTTTGAGGGATTTTTAGAGATAACGATTGGGTAACGATTCTTAACTCTTTTTTGCTTGTAATCCATTAATCTAAACATGAATTCATCATTTAAATTCAGAATTTGTATGAAAATTGGGGGAAAAGTTCTTAGACCTAAATTTTGGGTTTTGATTGGGGATTTGACATTGGATTTGGATAATTTTTGTATGGATAGACTCGTGAGAGTATGAGGATTCAGAAAATGTAAATTTTATCTGATTCCGAGACGTGGGCCCGGAGGGCGTTTTGGTCATTTTACCTAATTTCGCGTATTTACTTAGAATTGATTTGTGGAATCAGTTACTTGAAGTGTTATTTACATTATGCAATTGATTTGAATATATTTGGGCCATTTAGAGTCGAGTACTCGTGGCAATAACGTGGTTTCGGGTTGACTATTGAGTCGGCTCGAGGTAAATGGCTTGCCTAACCTTGTGTGGGGGAAACTCCCCTTAGGATTTGGTGTTATTGATATTTGACATGTCTTGTACGTGAGGTGACGAGTGCGTACTTGTGCTAATTGTTGAAAATCCGATTTTCTTTAAGTAAATTTAATTATGTTCCTTTTCCCTATTTATACTACATGCAATTTAAGTCTGCTGTTAGCTTAGAGAATCATGCCTAATTCACTTATTTACTTTATTTGCTTAAACTGTCTTATTTGGACTACGTGAAGCATGCTAGGTTAGAAATACATGTTTACCTTGGTGTGAAATTGAATTAAATTGAGTGTTTCTTCGTGTTGTTGTTGCGTGTTTACTTTGGGATTACGGAGCGGTACCTCGGGAGATCTCCTGCGCATATATATATTTGGACTGTAGTGTGGGATACCAAGAGATCCCCGGCACGTATTGAGGATACTAAGAGATCCTTGGGATACCGAGAGATCCCCAGCATAGATATTGACGATACTAAGAGATCCTCCGGATACTGAGAGATCCCCGACACCCATTGTTGATACCCAATTTTACCCTATATATTTTCAATATGCAAAATACTTCCAAAATAGCATATATATGCATATATAAGCATGTTCAAGGTTTTTATTATTTTTTCCATAATTTTAAGGTTTTAAATTAATTTATTTCCTCCCTTTATATCCATAAAACCCCCAATAATTATTTCCAAAATTATTATTTTTATAATTCATCTATTGGATTTCTATATTTATGCCAAAATATGGCTAAGGTAATGCTTACATATTTTTATAATTACATTAAGTTTTTTTAAAAGCTAAATTGCATATAATTGCAATATTAGCCCTTTTAAGGTTTAATTAGGTTTTATATGTATAAAATTGGATCCTGTATTTTTAAATTATTTCTATAAACTATCAACTATTTTCTAAATATTAAATGGGGAAAATGGTTATTTAACTTATAACCAAAATTGGCTTTCAAATCTAGCCTAAATCAAACAGACCCCCAACCAAATTAAAAAAACCACCGGACCCAAGCCCAAACCCAAGCCAGCCCCAACCCACCTACCCCATTCAATCTTGACCGTTGATCATTCAGATCAACGGTCCTCATTTCCCCTTCCTAAATTAAACCCAAACGACCCTCCCCCCTCTAAACCCTCTCATTCTTCATTCACTCAGCCGACTCTCATCTCTCTCTCTCTCTCTCTCTCTCTCTGGTTCTCTCTAGAACCTTCTCCCCTCCCCTACTCTCTGATGAACCTTATCCACCTTCTCCAGCCATCTCCCTGCCTGAATCCATGGTGGTCTCACCACCTACCAGCCTTATGGCTCCCTCTTGAACATGTGTCATCGTTTTGTGCCTTTCAAGTGAACTGGAGGCGGTTCACTCGTCTCCCATGGTTTCCCATGCCATTTTCCGGCAATCCATGGCCGTTCGATAAGATCTGTGACTTTTTCGGCTAAAACCGGTAACTTTTCAAGGTTTTCTCACCTTCCCTGGGTTCCCCGAAACCCTAACCCTAAAGAATTTCTGATTTTCTATTAGATCTGTCTTAGATCTATTTATATTATGAGCTTTTGATGTTTTCCTCAAAGGTTTTTTCCCGATTTTTTCAAAGTGACTTTCTGTTTTCAAGATTAGGGTTTCTTAACCTCTTTTAAAAGACTTCTCCTCTGACTTTCAGTATTGTCAGATGATTTTACTATGTTTAAACGGTTTATTTATGTTTTTCCTCTACTTGATTCATCATGTGGAAAACCCCAATTATTTTGGCTTTATCCGGGGTTCTGGAACTGTCTTTGCTTATATGATTTGTATGTACACCTGTTTCGATTAATTTCTGTATGATTAGACCTTTCTCTTTGTTTATCTTGACCAATCCTAAGTTCTTACCGCTTCTAATTCAACTCTGTTAAAAACCCTAATCTCTTAAAGGTTTTCTCCACTTGTTACTGTGAGTCTTAAAGGTTTTCTTTACTTGCTTCTGTATGTTGGCCTGACCTTCTTTACCTGTGTATGTGTGTTAGACTGGTTTCTTCACTCTGGTTCTATGTGTTAGCTGTAACTACTTGACTTTGTTAAAGTTTTTTTTGACCACCATGCTTCGAATGGGTTCCTTTTTGCTACTGAGTCCTTAGCCTACTCGTGTCACTTCTGTATGATTGTGTTTATCTAGTTTACTCCTCTTTTGCTTCCTTTTATCGGTATGGCTGACCTTGCATGTCTGATACGCCTGTTCATTCTTCTCCATTTATATGTCGAAGTGCAAAATCATGACTCCCTCTTGATAGATCCTGATTTTCTTAAGTTACGGTTTAGTTGCAATGTTTTCTTATAAACCCCTAAACTTTTACTCGATTGTTTAAGTTGATTGATTTCATTCCCTTATTTGCTGTGGTGCTTCATTCTTGCTGAATCCTTTTCCCAAATTAGTGTATTCTATACTTAGACTCAATCATATGCTCTATGCTATTACTACCCCTTATATGGTAAAACCAATCTTTCTCAAACTGATTTTCTTTCCTTAGTTATCCCTGTTAGTATCCGTTTAAGCTGTAATTCCTTGATTAAAGGAAGTACTTGTATTTATTGGATTCTAATTGTGATTACTTCCACAATTGTGCTAAACCTTTACTTGTTACCTTATTTTCTACCTATTTTTCAAAGCTATAAATACCCTAAGTCTTTCATTAACAAGACACGGGACTTGGCTTTCAAAAACCCCTCTCTTACTTAAAAATTCTGTGTTATTCTACTACTATTGGCCGGCTGTAAGCCAAGGCAAATAATCTGTAAACCTTGGTTCTTTCATTTGCTTACTTCTATCTTCACTGGTATGTCCTAGTTTAATTTAAAGCCTCAACAACAACATGTTTCTATCCCTGCTTCAGTTTCTTTTATTTCTAACCTGCTTTTACTTGGGTTTTTGTTGTGAAGTTTATATATAAGCATGCTGATATGATTTCATGTGATTCAAGCATGTCTTGTCAATCACTCACTGTGTACTTACCATCTCATGAATCCCAAATCCCCTATCACTCCTCTATGTGTTTCATGACTAGTTTGTGATTATGCCAGTGACCAACTATCTCTGAGCATGACCCTACCAGTCCCAATATTCTGTTGAGGTCAGGTGACTGTAGTCAATATATATGTATCCCCAAATCCCTTTTGCCCCATGTGTGATTACTGAATTCATTAACTTGCTGTGTGTGGTCTTACCCTGACGTGTTTGAACTCTGTCTTACTAATACAACTACTTTCAATCATCTCTATTACTGATTGCTTTCAAAAATGGACCTGTCAGTCCAGTTTTTAAACAAACTCCTTTCAAATATGGGCCCTGCACTTTCACTATACTCTTAGAATACTAGGTTCTGCCCCTTTTGTGTGATCCTTCCCTTGGGACCCTTGAGCTCCCTCTGAACTTAGACACATGAATACTGGCCTTTCTACACTGCACTTACTCTGTCTTGGCTATGAAATCTGGATATGTGCACTGCGCGGGATCCCTTGAGGTCCTTAGGGAATGCTGACACACCTAGATGTGAGGAAAAGCTATGAAACAATCTTGGCACTTGAGGTGATTGATTACGTAACTCGGAGAGGAAGTCCTAATCAGGCTTCCTATAGTGTAATTTCTTAATTTTATTTAATTCATTTCAATGTTGGTCTGTAATAACTTATTGTAAACAAGTATTGGGTTGACTAGTGAAAAGAGAAGGTTAAATATGCATGTTAAGGGTAGAAAACATGTTATTAGGTTTATGTTCCTAATTGCGCAATAGAAACCATGCTTAGGGTTCATATATTCATTAAAAATCATGATCTTAGGTCTCTTGATTATTGTTTCAGCATGTGCACCCTTACAAAATCATGTGTTAAAAATTTGTTAATAGTTAGCACTTTACTATTATGTTCTGCGCTGCCAGGTGCATTTAGAAATCCTGCACTTAGGAAATTCCACATCATGAGTCTTATACATGCATCTTAGATATCATGTTTTAGGATCTCATTCATACTTGCATTACACTTAGTGTAAACTGCTGATTATAAAAGAGGTAAGAATAGTTTCACACTTGATTATCCTGTTTAAAATAACTGGTGATAATCTCTGCATTCGTATCAACTTTAACAGCATGCTCTTAGGGTAAAATAATTTCCACATTGCATTAATAACTCGGAATAACTGCTGCACATTACTTCACGCCTAGGCAAGCCTTAGGTAATTGCTTATATAAAAATAGAATTATCCTTATTTAACTGGCAGTATGTTAAAATCAGTAGGCAAGCCTAATTCGAACTTCTTTTCTGAGTCATGTAATAAATCTGGTTCTGCTGTTATCACTTAGATACCATGCATAGGGTTTTAATTCAGACTTTAATTATGTATGAGTCATGTTGTCGATGTGCATTATTTGTGGAGTTATACCTGAGCCTTCTATCTGTTTTCTGTGTTTTTCCCTTTAAATGTAATCCTATGTGTTCTTGTTTGTCGCCTAGAATTTTACCTTTAAACCTGAGGGTCCGCCTAGAACCCTCCCCCTTAGGATAAGAGTCCTAAATTCCTTCGGGGCTGATAGGAAAGAACGGGTAACAACATGCAATAGGGGTCGAGACCAACCTTCGTTTTAATTACCTTCACGGAGCGAGAAAGTGTAGATATGGATATGATGACTGGTGTGCTAATACCACGTGTAGCTCCTCTTTGAGGAGTGTCATACTGGGTATTGCATTGATGTGATCCATATTACAAATAAACCTAGGACACCCCCTTTACATTCATAAGCATGCTTAGATTGTAACTCTTTTCAAAATCTTGCTTTCATTAATCGTTTTCAAACACTTGTGCATTTAAACCCAAATCCCCTACTATTTTAGCCATTCTTGTTTGTTTGCTACTAGTACAAATCCAAAAAAATTGTTTGGCCGGGAACCACACTAGTGGATCCTGAGGGGTGCCTAACACCTTCCCCTTAGGATAATTTCAAGCCCTTACCCTATCTCTGGTTACCAAATGTAGTTATAAATGAACCCTATATGTGCCCTAACGCACCTTAAAATCATTAGGTGGTGACTCTTCAAAATTGCAAAACCCTTTTCCCAAAAGGAAAGAGTTGTTCCACACAAAATGTCATGAACCTGATTCTACAGAAGGAAAAAGAAGGCGCAACAGCATGGCAACTCTGCTGGGAAATTTTAGGCTTTTACCATTATAGATTGTTTTTGTGAATTTGTACCCCTCCTTATATGCAATTACTTGTTTATTTTCTTTAAGCATTTAATTTCTTCTTCAAAGGCAAAACTGATATATCTTTCTTGTTTACTTCCTTTATAACTGCTTTAAATTATAAAAATGTTGTATTTATCGCTTTCTTAACGTGCAAATACGTGTCAACATGCTTTTAATTAATGCATAATCATGGTCAACATCATACTCCACTCGTGCCAAACAAATACTATAGCAACACTTGATAAGTGATTGATCCCTTCCTATATCAATACCTCCTAAATTCGGAAAGGCATATTTGCGGTAAAACTAGTCGATCAACGCTGCAGTCGACAGTTCCGTGTCTTCCCCCTTGAGTTGTCCGCTCAAGGGTACCAGTCTAAAACCCTATAAAAATCTTACTCTGTTTAAATTGTGCATGCATCATGGTCAAACCTAGCCGGGTCAGTTATGTTGTCCACATAATTATCCTTTAAGATAGCCTTGTCCAAAAGTCCACTAGTTTTCCCTAAACCCAAATGGACATCATCACATTCTGTGCATTTATTTGGAGAACTAAATGTCGATGTGATGATCATAAATGTATAAATAGTCGAGTCCGGTGGGGGTAGGGTCTAACCATTTTGTTTTGAAGAAAATGAGGCACGAGGTCCCCAGTTTTGGTATGGTTAGCATGCCCCAACTCTTGCTAGACTGGTGGAGGAGTCTTCCATCGAATGACCAAATTAATGAGTGGAAAGAGAGGGCCACCAAAGCTAGCGAAAAGTTGGAATATCTGGAATATAGTCTGTTGGAATTAGATGGAAAAGTGAGGAAGAGAGTCACCGACTGCCAGAGCACTGAGGGAAACGAAGGAGAACACCTGGCAAAGGCTTTTTTACTGGTGAACCTACGCGAACTGGAGGATTTGATCAACAAGAGCATGCAACCTAAGGAAGGTCCTTCTGAGGCCAAATAGATTATGTTTACTCGCTTTCCAAATGTAATAAGGCAAGTGCCAGTAGCGACTTATTATTATCTTAGTATCGTTTTGGGATTCTTCTATTTTTATATTATAAAATAAAGCATTTACTGGAATTCGAAGTTCTCCAAGTCTATTTGTCGCTAGGCCTACCTCGGGCACAAAGAGGTCCCCAAATTAGGACACGCTTTACATTCCCCCACTATGTGTTTAAATATTGTAATACTTTTCATAATCCTCACTAACTTGATTACCTTTTTTTATTTTATTATTCCCCTCCCCAAAGCTTAGTTCGTGCACTCTGGCATCATCATCTTATTTCACAAGATCCAAGGGTCCTCCACCCACTCCTCCTCTTAGTCCCATTAAAGGCAAAAAAAAAGGCAAGATGGAAGATTTAAACAACATCAGGAAGGAGAACACGATTGAACGGGTAGAGGTCATTGATGGCCAGGGTATTCGAGTTCCTAACGAGAATGTGTGACAGCTTGAACAGAAACTGCTGAAATTCCAGCAAGAGCTTGATCAGGTTCGGAATTTGGCAAACTTGTCATTTTCCCTCAACACCCCAGATAACAACTTCCCCAACACTCAAAACCCTACACCTCCTCAAAATACCCCAAAATAACAGAATTATCCTGCTCCTCTCCCTCACGCTGATCCACCAAAGAACCAATGTAACACCTGTCATACCCTAAACAACACTCCACTACTTATCCCAGAACCTCAAAACTCTACAAATGACCATTTCCACACCCATACACCAGGCCACCATAACACTCTTATCTACGTGGAGACCATGCCGCACTCCACCCAACCTATCTTATGCACACATGAGCCTGATGAAAAGGATTGGCTTATTAGGAACTTAGCCGAGGAACTTAAGAAATTGACCAACCAGATTCAGGGCGTTGAAGGAAGCAAAGGAATTGAGGGGCTAAATTATGAGTATCTTTACATACAGCCTGATGTCGAACTGCCTGAGGGGTACAAACCTCCTAAGTTCGAAATGTTTGACGGTACGGGTGATCCATGGGTACATCTGAGGACATATTGCGACAAGGTGGTTGGAGTAGGAAGGGATGAAAGAATCCGCATGAAGTTGTTCATGAGGAGTTTGAAGGGAGATGCATTATCTTGGTACATCAGCCAAGATCCCACTAAGTGGTCAAGCTGGGTAAGTATGACATCTGACTTTATGGACAGATTCAGGTTTAATATAGGGAACGCACCGGACGTGTTCTATATCCAGAATTCGAAGAAGAAGCCCACGGAGATATTTCGCGAGTATGTTATGCGCTAGAGGTCCGAAGCTGCTAAGGTCAGACCAACCTTAGAAAAGGAGCAAATGAACAAGTTCTTTTTCCGGGCTAAGGACCCGTAGTACTATGAACTGCTGATGATGAATCACAAGTTCTGATGATGAATCACAAGTTCTCCGACATTATCAAATTAGGTGAGAGAATTGAAGAAGGTATTAAAAGTGGCATGGTTACAAATTTTGAGGCATTGCAAGCTACAAATAAGGCTTTACAATCCGGTAGTGTGTCCAAGAAAAGGGACGTCGGGGCCATGATGGTTGCACAAAGGACCAAGTCTCCCCTTAAATAACAAGCTTACCCAACACCTCCACTCACGTAACAGCCAACCCCAAATTACCAAGAACCCTCATACCAAGCTCCACCACCAACTTATCAGTCACATCCACCTCCTATATACCAACCTACCACCCAGATACTCCCAACCTGCTCATGTCTACCAAACGTATAATGCTCAACCATCCCATTATCAATCACCACCTGTATGCCAAAATTTCCCTAGACCCCAACCTAATTTTGATCGCAGACCTCCAAAACAATATACAACATCGCTGAACCCATCGACCAGCTGTATGAGAGACTCAAAGCTACTGGTTACATCACCCCTATCACTGCTGCAACCCCTGAGAATCTTTCTCAGTGGATTAACCCAAACAAGTCCTGTGCATATCACTCCGGCATGAAAGGGCACAATATCGATGAATGCCGCTCCTTGAAAGACAAGATACAGTCCTTGATTGATAACAAGATCATTGTGGCAAAGGAACCCGCTCCAAACATCTGCAACAACCCTCTGCCAAACCATAAGGGTGGAGGTATCCACATGATTGAAATACAAGATGATTGGGATCCCGAGGAATCAATCAGGTTGATCACAGAAGGTGATGACCCAAAGAAGCCGACAATTACTCTTAATCCAATCATAGTCCAGATCCAACCGTCTGAGGATACTGAGGTGAATATGTCTGTACCTCTTGAGTTTGAAGCAACGCCATCCGCAAAGACACTGGTACCAATTGAGGTTGAATTCGTGTCTCCGGCAAATGCACCCGCACCATTTGAGGTTGCAGTCTTGCCACCCAAGGCATATGTTCCATTCGAAGTAAGGATAGCCGCACCGATCCCAGTGGCGATGTCTTCCATGACATCATTCTATACAAATGGTGTACCCTAGGACTATACAGCCGAGGCGAGAAGGAAGGGCAAGGTCAGGGTTGAAGAAACTGTTGTAGCACAGGGTATGACAAGAACTGGTAGAGTATATACTCCTAAACATCTAGCTGAGTCAAGTAAGCAGGCCTCCAGTCGGACACCCCTCATTGAGACAGGTTCGAACGTCCTTTGGAGGAAAATACAGGCCAAGGAATATTCGGTCATCGACTAGTTGAGCAAGACGTCAACACAAATATCCATTCTCTCCTTGCTACAAAATTCTGACATGCACAAGAATGCTCTGTTAAAGGTGTTGAATGAAGCATACGTACCAAGTAACATCACTAGCGGGGAAGTGGCTAATATGGTAGGACAAGTCTTGGAAAGCCATAAGATCACCTTTGATGAAGATGAGCTGCCACCTGTAGGGATAGGGCACAACAAGGCACTGCACATCACTATGCAATGTGAAGATTATTTCATCACCATAATCCTAATCGATGGAGGTTTCAGTCTTAACATTTGTCCGCTTGTAACACTCAAGAAGTTAGGTAAAGGTCTGCATGAGATAAAGGATGGAGCAATAAATGTGAAAGCCTTCGATGGTTCCCAGAGGTCCACCATTGGAGAGATTAGTCCATGCCTGCAGATGGGACCAACCCGGTTTGAGGTCGATTTCCAGGTGATAGATGTACCAGCGTCTTACAACTTGCTGCTAAGACGGCCATAGATTCATGCTACTGGGGCTGTAGCATCAATGTTGCATCAGGAAGTAATGTTCGAATGGAATCACTAGGAAGTGATCATTCACGGTGACGGTAGTAACCCTATATACAGTCGCTAGACCATTCCGGGAATCGAGGGAAGATAGAAGCTGGGTGGAGAAACTTACCACCACATTGAGCGGGTCAATGCTATCGACTAAGACAAATGGTGGGATAGTAAAATTGAGAGTATACTGAGTTGGAGTGGGTACGAACATGGCAAAGGGTTCGGCAAGAACCTCCAAGGAATCTCTAAACCCATAAAACTCAAGAAACATGGAACTACCTTCGGCTTGGGATATGAATACACCTGGGAAGAGTTCAATAATTGGTCGCCACCATGGTGTGGTCCTTACTACCTACTAGAGCAGCTTATACCACATCTGGAGCAGACCTTCCAACAGGCTGACATTATTTATGGGTCAGATGAAGAAGAAGCACTTGTAGTGGTAAAGAACTTGTTTCTACAGGACAATGATATGGACTGTTGTGTTATTCTCGAGGATGAGGGAGAGGAAGGCCCTTCCGTACAGGCTGTGAGCAGAGGGACACATATCAAAAATTGGACCATTAGGACAACCAAAGCCCGACGAGCCTCGGGGTAGCAAGGCTAAAACAAGCATTATTCACTATTTTATTTACTAAATGATTTTCTTTTCCCATTTTTTAATTCCCGCAATAAGATCTTTGATGTTCAAAATAGTTATTCAATTCATCAAAAGCATTTTTGATTTTTCTTATGAATTAATATTTATTGCTATCGTTTTCTCTCCTTGCTTTACCAATACAGCATTACTATTACTTGTCTTGATAAACCAATGACTGTGACATGCAATGAGACAACGCAGCAAACGGACATTGATTCAGAGGAAGATGACATACTTAACAAGATTGTCAATGAAGTTGAGAATTTTGAGAACAAACCTAAGTCCAACCTGGAGGAGACCGAAATTGTCAACCTAGGAGATGCAGAAAATGTCAAGGAAACACAAATCAGCATTCGCCTATCACCATCAGAGAAGAAAGAATACACCGAATTTCTAAAGGAGTATGAGGACATATTCCCCTGGTCGTATGATGACATGACTGGTCTAAGTACGTACATTGTGGCTCACAAACTACCAACCGATCCAGTGTGTCCACCGGTAAAGCAAAAGCTCAGAAAGTTCAAGACTGATATGAGTCTGAAAATCAAGGAAGAAGTCACCAAGTAGGTCAAAGCCAAGGTTCTCGGGGTAGTAGAATACCCGACATGGTTAGCCAACATTGTGCCAGTGCCAAAGAAGGATGGGAAGGTCAGAGTCTGTGTCGACTACCGGGATCTCAACTAGGCCAGTCCGAAAGACGACTTCCCTTTGCCAAATATACACATCTTAATTAACAATTGCACCAAGTATGAACTACAGTCATTCGTAGATTGCTTCGCTGGTTATCATCAAATCTGGATGGATGAGGAAGACACTGAGAAAACGGCTTTCATTACACCGTGGGGAGTGTACTGTTACAAGATGATGCCTTTCAGCCTGAAGAATGTAGGGGCCACCTATATGAGGGCCATGACTACCATTTTCCATGATATGATACACAAGGAGATATAGGTATATAAGGACGATATTATTATCAAATCCAAGAAGGCCTCTGACCACATGGAAGATCTGAGGAAATTCTTCAATAGACTACGGAGGTACAACCTGAAACTAAACCCCGCAAATTGCGCATTTGGGGTTCCTGCTAGGAAATTGCTTAGGTTTATTGTAAGCTGCCGAGGAATAGAACTGGATCCATCGAAAGTCAAAGCCATTCAATAACTACCACCGCCAAAGAACAAGAAGGATGTGATGAGTTTCTTGGGAAGGCTCAGCTACATCCGCCAATTCATAGCACAGTCTACAGTTATCTGCGAGCCAATCTTTATGATGTTAAAGAAGGACGCCGCCACCAAATGGACCGATGACTGCCAAAAGGCCTTCAACAAAATCAAAGAGTACATGTCAACGCCACCGGTCTTAGTCCCGCCTGAGCTAGGTAGACCCTTATTACTCTACCTTGCAGTGTTGGATGGAGCTTTCTGCTGCGATCTGGGGCAGCACGATGAAACAGACAGGAAGGAGCAAGCCATTTATTATCTCATTAAGAAGTTCATCCCGTACGAGGCCCGGTATTCTCTATTGGAACGCACCTGCTATGATTTGACTTGGGTAGCTCAGAATCTGAGACATTACTTCTGCGCCTATACTACATATCTCATATCGAGGATGGATCCCTTGAAGTACATCTTTCAGAAGCTCATGCCCACCGGCAAGCTAGCAAAGTGGCAAATCCTGTTGAGTGAGTTCGACATAGTTTACGTAACTCAGAAAGCGGTCAAGGGACAGGCACTGGCAGACCACCTTGCTGAAAACCCCATAGATGGAGGATACGAACCCCTAAAAACGTATTTTCTTGATGAAGAGGTATCAGTCATATGAGAAGACATTGTGGAATCCTATGTTGGTTGGAGAATATTCTTCGATAGAGAAGCAAACTTTAAAGGAGTTGGCATAGGAGCAGTCCTAATATCAGAAACCGGTCAGCATTATCCGATGTCTGCCAAACTCAGGTTCCCCTGCACCAACAATATGACTGAGTATGAAGCCTGCATCTTAGGACTCAAAATGGTCATTGACATGAACGTTCAGGAGCTACTAGTGATTAGAGATTCGTACTTACTTATACATAAGTATGAGGAGAATGGACGACCAAGAACTCCAAGATACTCCTGTATCTACATCACGTACAGGAATTGATAAAGAGGTTCACGAAGACGAATTCCAGCATGTTCCTAGAATCTAGAATGAGTTCGTAAATTCATTGGCTACCCTTTCATCTATGATACAACATCCCGACAAAAATTTCATTGATCCCATTTCGGTGAAAATCCATAATCAGCCAGCTTACTGTGCCCATGTTGAAGAAGAAGCAGACGGAAAGCCTGGGTTTCATGATATCAAGGAATATTTGGCAAAAGGAGAGTACCCGGAGCTTGCAAATTCTACTCAGAAATGCACACTTCGGAAGTTGTCCAACAACTTCTTTCACAGTGGAGGAATACTATATAGGACGACTCCCGATTTGGGATTATTGAGATGTGTCAACGCAAAGGAAACATCCAGGCTACTAGAGGAAATTCATGCTGGGACCTGCGGCCCACATATGAACGGATTTGTCTCAACAAAGAAGGTACTCCAGGCTGGTTACTTTTGCATGACTATGAAAACGGACTGAACCCAGTATGTCCAGAGATGCCACCGCTGTCAGATACATGCAGACATGATAAAGGTACCTCCGAGCGAGCTTCACACAACAAGCTTGTTGTGGCCGTTTGCTGCCTGAGGACTGGACGTTATTGGACCAGTTGAGCCAACCACTTCCAATGGACATAGGTTTATCCTAGTAGCCATCGACTATTTCACCAAGTGGGTCGAAGCAGCATCTTACAAAGTAGTGACTAAGAAAGTCGTGGCAGACTTTGTCCACGACCGCACTGTTTGTCGATTCAGAATTCCAGAATCAATTATTACTAATATGGCTCCAACCTTAACAGCGACTTGATGAAAGCTATGTGTGAAACATTCAAGATCAAACACAAGAATTTGACAGCCTACAGGCCTCAGATGAATAGAGTTGTAGAAGCCGCCAACAAGAATATCAAGATGATATTGAGGAAAATGATAGAGAAACATAAATGGTGGCACAAGAAGTTATCATTTGCTCTTTTGGGGTAACGTACCACATTTTGCACATCAACCGAGGCAACCCCCTATATGATAGTTTATGGTACAGAGGCTGTTGTCACACCTCCTTTTTCCTACACCCGAAGGTATATAAGGGAGTTTTTCCAATTAAAGTGACATTATTCGAAATGGGATTATTTAATTATTTCAGAGTCGCCACCTGGGATAATTTATGGTGTCCCATGTCACCATTTAAAATCCCGAATCGAGGAAGTTGACTCTTATTTAATGGTCTACGAACACAGAAATCTGGGTAAGGAATTCTGTTAACCCGAGAGAAGGTGTTAGGCATTCCCGAGTTCCATGGTTCTAGCACGGTCGCTTAGTGATTTATACTTGGCTAAAATTTCCTAATTACTTATTTTAAAACCTATGTGCATTTACCTTTTACCGCTTTTAATCACTTGATTTGTTTGTAATTAAAGAATTGAGTTACGCGTACGTATACTCTTTTCTTTTGGTGCGTCAAAAAAATCATTTCACGCAAACGTGTCCACAATTAATAACGCTTTGTTTATTTATATTAAGAAAGGTTTGGTTGAAGTTGCGCGAACACATCCCTCAAGTAACTTTTTGGAATTAAAATTGCAATTATGTTACGAGAACGTATACATAATCACAATACTCCTCTAAATCGAGCCTAAAGAAAACTACGATGTTCTTGAATTATTATTATTCCTAAATTAGATAACCACATGGACAAATCAACCAACGATATTCATGACTAATCAACCATCTATTGCGTTAATCTTCTTTTTCTTATTTTGAATTACAATCAGTAGTAGTAGTGGTATCAATTAGGCAAGTAATTAAATATGACTATTTTCCTTTTCTTTTTCTTGACATCATGCAAATATACATCCCCGCATATGAATTACTACAATATAATGAACAAGTACGGATCAACATAGTGCAGATGCTTTTGTACCAAAGTCTCAATGTGAAATTAATTAACAAAGAGGCTACTAAAACAAAATATATGAGATGAATTGTTGGGATTAAATTAAAATCTTATTCTAACACTTTTTTTCATTTAGTGATCTTTCAAAATGGTCTTAACGTGAAAATGGATCATACAGACCCATAATTGATACCAAAAGCAAAAAGCAAAAGGCAAAAGCAAAAAGCAAAAAAGCAAAAAGCAAAAGGCAAAAAGCAAAAAAAAAGCAAAAAGCAAAACATACTACTAATATTTTAGCCGCTTTTAATATTTCCGGAAAAAATTCAAAGTTATTTAAAACACATCATAAACCATGCTACATAAAATGCACCCGTGGTTCACGACACATTTTATATAACATTGTTGGAAATTAGAACCGGGCCACATGAAAAGTACTCCCGAATTTTAGTAGCCATGATAATTATATAATTAACGTGCCTAAAGCAAACAAAAAACATTATTTACTCTATATTATTAATATACACATATCAAGAACAACAGTAAATTAAGGAGTGATTAAATCACAAAACAAGGCTGCAAAATATACTTTTTATTCTCGAGCCAACTTTGTACTACAGCTCTGTGAAAATTGCCCCTTGTAAAATGAATGATACACTTCCTTCAAAGATGATTTATTTACCACAATGGACAAAGGTTTAAAACTAGAAAAAAGATAATTCACTAACAGTAGTACTTACTATTACTCAACCAAAAAGAAGAACTCATTTCCTAACTTAACACAAATAGTTAAATCCATTCAACGAGGAAGTCTTATAGTGTAAAAATTATTGACTAGTGCTAAAACTGTACGAAAATGAATGGCAGTCATGAGATAGTCCCTTTTATGTTTGTTCAACCTAGCTAGGAGTATTTCGTCCACTCCTAAAAGCTACCATACACACAAAATAAAAGATGAAACACCCATACCATGCGAATTACATGAACAAAACCAATACAGAGAAGCAAAATATAATCAAGATCTTTCACCAAACAAGTAAAATGAATATGAGATAAAATAAACACAAGGAAGAGAACCTGTAGTATTGCAAAGCAAAGTACTTATTTGATATGATGATAACAATCCTCCTCCAACCTATACAGCAAATCATTAGAACTATGACCAAACATCGTCGATTTCATCGACGGAACCTTAGACGATGACCACCTCAACGACGACTTGGATTTTCAAAGACCTTGGGGCTGTTTCGTGGCGTTAAAGGGTGGTTTAGGAGCTAGCTTTAGGTTGAAGAAGCAATGGACGAAAGATGAGAGACGACGACAGTGCGGACGAAGCTGGTGAGAGATCTAGCGGGTATGCGGCTGAAGTAGTGACGTTTCACATGGGTTTTTTGACTGTGATTACACGCTGGAATTTCATTGTATTTTAGTTGGGTTTTGGCTAGGACTTTGGGGTGTTTTTCGGGTGTTTTTCAGATGGAAAAGATGAGCTCTCATGGCTCTTTCATGGTGGATGTTAAGCTCTAGATGTAGAATTTTTATGAGGAAGAAGACCCTCTTTTCGTTGGCTGCCTCTGTATATCCAGTGTATATCAAGAGTATTTCTAGTGTATATAGAATGTATACTGACCGTATATCGAGTGTATACCCTCTATCTCCGTTAAGAAGAAGTCATCCCTTTTTTCGTCTCTCTAATTTGAACTCTCGTTTCTTCTTACTTGAATTATTGTTTTTATTTTTTCCCTCCCCCTTTTCACTAAGTCTTTGTTGTCTCTTTATAGAGAAGAAAATTGGTAATTTTTTGTTCCTCCCATTTGGAGTGGAGAACGTGAGTTTTTAGTGGAAGAAAATGGGAATTGGCTTAGTATAATTATGAGTGGAATGGAGTGGGGATGTGGGATTGTGAGTGGAGAACAAAGTGGGGGACAAGAAGTGGGGAACAAAGGGGATGGATGTGAGGAAATAAAAGAGAGTGGGGGGGGGACCAGCGTAGGGGACAAGGGAAAGTGGGAAATATGGGTGAGAAGTGAGGTATTGGAGAGATAAGTGGGAAAAAATTCAAATACGGTCAAAATTAGGTGTTCACAGCTGCCTCTCTTTGCTCGGAAACACGAAGAGTTTTCGGGCAAAGATAAAGTGAACCATGTGCCTAATTTTTGACCATATCGTTATTCAAAAGTGGAATAAAATAAAAAGAAAAGGTGCAACCGAGTCCTGGTTTTGGACAGCCTACATATCCCGGGTTATAAGGGAATCAGGTCGCGTGTAGTTCAGAAGTAGATGAAGTGATGGAGTGATGAGTTCGAGAGCCGATTGAGGTGCCGTCGAGATTCCGGTCCGCGGTTCCTGTTATTACATCAAAATCAAATGAAAAAGACTAACTAAGCCTTTCAACTACGAGTTACAAGATTCCTATCTATAAGTCTTCTGAAGCTTGATCTTGAGTCTTGAATGGTTCTTCATGCAGACTTTATATTTGAACCTTGGCGCTCGTTAGCTGCAGGTGCTAGCTCGTTCTTCTTCAGCTTTTCAGATCAAACTTGGCATGCAGTACTTGTGACCTCAGCCATGTCTTGAGCAGCCCACATCTTTCATCAACTTCTGCATTTGGATTAACTTCTTGCCTTTCTCTCTTTTTTCTTTAATGTGACTAACTTCTGTTGATCGCCTCGGACTGTTGACTCGCGTTCTTGCCACGAGCTTCTTTTGTTGCTGACTTCAATTGCAATCTAAGATGCTTTCCCTTTTCAGGTGGATGCCTGATTACCAAAACATGGATTGTATTCCCTTGCTCTCCAGGCGGGCTCCTGACTGCTAAACTTGAATGTATTCCCATGCTCTCCATGCGGGCTCCTGACTGCTAAACTTGAAATGTATTCTCATTCTCTCCAGGCGGGCTCCTGACTTCAAAATAGACAAAACAAAGAAAATTTTCTGCCCCAGTTTGGGTATCTGGGCACATATGTAAATGTAAAACGAACCACATTACCAAATATCAATAAGCATTTGAAAGCTAAAACTTTAATTGTACTCCCTTGTTCTCCAGGCGGGCTCCTGACTGCTGTGCTTGAAAGTATTCCT
This sequence comes from Nicotiana tabacum, assembly GCF_000715075.1. NCBI lineage: Eukaryota > Viridiplantae > Streptophyta > Magnoliopsida > Solanales > Solanaceae > Nicotiana > Nicotiana tabacum. The sequence goes on from NC_134101.1 coordinate 151,731,336, forward strand.
ATGCTCTCCAGGCGGGCTCCTGATTGCTGAACTCGAATGTATTCCCATGCTCTCCAGGCGTGCCCCAGTTTGGGTATCTGGGCACATATGTAAGTGTAAAACGAACCACATTACCAAATATCAATAAGCATTTGAAAGCTAAAACTTGAATTGTACTCCCTTGTTCTCCAGGCGGGCTCCTGACTACTGTGCTTGAAAGTATTCCCATGCTCTCCAGGCGGGCTCCTGACTTCAAAATAGACAAACCAAGAATTTGAAAGCTAAAACTTAAATTGTACTCCCTTGTTCTCCAGGCGGTCTCCTGACTACTGTGCTTGAATGTGTTCCCATGATCTCCAGGTGGGCGCCTGATTGCTGAACTTGAATGTATTCCCTTGCTCTCCAGGTGGGCGCCTGATTGCTGAATTTTAATGTATTCCCTTTCTCTCCAGGTGGGCGCCTGATTGCTGAACTTGAATGTATTCCCTTGCTCTCCAGGTGGGCGCCTGATTTCAACAAAATAGACAAAAACAAAGAAAAAATTCTGCCCCAATTTAGTAGCTGGGCACATATGTGAGTGTAAACTAAATCATGTTACCAAATATCAATAAGAACTTGAAAGCTGAAACTTGAACTGTACTCCCTTGCTCTCCAGGTGGGCGCCTGATTGCTCAAACTTGAATTGTATTCCCTTGCTCTCCAGGTGGGCGCCTGATTGCTAAACTTGAATGTATTCCCTTGCTCTTCAGGTAGGCGCCTGATTGCTGAACTTGAACTGCTTTTCCCTATTCTCCAAGTGGGTACCTGATATCAACAAAAATAGACAAAACGAAGAAAATTTCTACCCAGTTTGGTAGCTGGGCAAATCTGTGAGTGTTAAACAGAATAATGTTACCAAATATTCTAAGAATTTGAAAGCTAGATCCCATTATCCAGAAGGGTCCTGACAACTCTTAACTAAACGACAGTTTTAAATCTAAGCTATATGTTTTAAAGGTATGACTTCTGCTAAATCTTGTTATCTAAGAGGGTCTTAAACTATTCCCCATTATCCAGGAGGGTCCTGAAAATCAAAAGTCAAGTTTTATCCTAAGAGTGACATTTCTTTACGGCTGAATTATATTACCCTATAACAGAACTTACGCTAAATCTCGTTATCTAATGGCAATATTAAAACTAGGTCTCATTATTCAGAAGGGTCCTGACAACTCTTAATTAAACGATAATTTTTTATCTAAATTATATCTTCTAAAGGTATTACTTCCGCTACATCTTGTTATCTAACATCAATCTTAAAGCTAGGTCCCATTATTCAGGAGGGTCCTGAAAACTCCTAATTGAATCCTATCTCCCACATGCGAACTTTAAAATTATCTTATATTTCTTGGGGTACATTTATGCTAGATTTTACTACTCATGACTGTTTTAAATTTTAAACTAGGTCCCATTTTCCAGGAGGGTCCTGACAACTCCTAACTGAATTCTATCTCCAGAATGAAAATTTTGAAACCAACTTATATTCTTTTGTAATACATTTATGTCAGATCTTGCTACTGATGATTGTTTTGAATTTTAAACTAAGTCCCATTTTCCAGGAGGGTCCTGAGCACTTAAAACTAAATCATATCTCCAGAACGAAAATTTTGAAACCAACTTATATTCTTTTGGGGTACATTTATGCTATATCTTACTACTCATGATTGTTTTGAATTTTAAACTAAGTCCCATTTTTCAGGAGGGTTCTAAATACTTAAAACTAAATCTCATTATCCAGGAGGGTCCTGAAGAGCCGAGAATGAACTTACCTGAGCCACGCTTTCTTTCTGGAGGATCTCTGCAGAACGGATAAAATTCCTTGCCTCTGAATCATGCTTTTCCTCATTGAGGGTTCCTACAGATCGAACAAATTTTCCTTTCCCCTTCTCCAACGGCCTTTGTGCTGACAAAATTTGGGCATGACACTTGAAAAAAAAATCAAACTTCCAAGCTTTGATTTGGACATAATTTTCGCCCCTGTTTCAAACAAAGAAAACGTGTGAGTTTATAAATATGGTGGTTGGTTTGTGGCCTTGACTTTGAGGGCGATTGCTCCTTCACTTCCTATGATAATTTTGGTTTCAACTTGAAATACCTTGCCTGTTTATTGACTGACCACTTTCTCTGTCACCCTTATCACAGAAAATACCTCTGATCCATTCAGACTCAATACCTTCTATCTGTTGCATTGCTCATGAACCGACATCTACCAAACCTTTGTGTTTAACATGATCCCCACGGTATATTGATTATTACCAACTTCAATGCGCACGTTGTTCTTTCCTGATTTAAATCACTAGCCTTGGTCTTGAGGTCTATTGCTCCATCACTTGTCATGATAGCTTTGATTTCTGCATGGAAGATCTTGCTTGTCACTGGTTTACCACCTTTTTTGTCCCTTGTATTTCACATGGATCCCAACGCATGTTGATTGTTACCAACTCAGTGTGTATGTTATTCTTCCTTGACTTAAACCACTGGCCCTGGCCTTGAGGTCTACTGCTCCCTCGCTTGCCATGATAACTTTGATTTCCACTTGAAAGACCTCACTTGCCACTGGTTAACCACTTTTGTGAATCTTACCACAGAAGATACCTTTGATTAGTTCACCTAACACCCTCCATTTATTGCATTGTCCCGGGATTGATATGTACCAAAGCTTTGTATTTCACAAGGATCCCAAAGCATGTTGATCGTTACTAGCTCAGTGCGCTTGTTGTTCTTTCCTGACTTATGACGCTTTGATGTGCTAGCCAGATCTATTTTGTGCACATGGAAAGCTGGTGGCAAATTTTGAAGTCATTTCTCATTTGTTTTGACCAAATAGACTCAGAAAAAAGAAGTAAACACGACAAAAGAAACAGAGTAAAGGAATAGGGAAAGAGATGATTCCTAACAAGAAAACTACAAAGGAGAAACCTATAAGATTGGATACCAACTCTAACGACAATGACATGCACCTGTGGCCTATTCTGTCAAGCAAGTCTGATGTTCAACTATTGTTGTACCCTCTAAGCCGTGAAACTGGACTTCAATGCTCCGATTATCCAATCTGATTCACAATCCTTATTCGACTTGTAGTGCCCAGAGGGTTTTCACCATCAAGCCTCTCTCATTTTGTTCATTCTCTCAACATATAGTTGCCTTAAGGTGCTCGTGAAGGTTTTAACCAATAAGACTCTCTCATTTTTGATTTTTCCAGTTTGGATCAGAGTGTTGCCCCTGATATGAATCACCTATTCTTTCTCGACTTGGCATCTCTTGAAGACTGTTTGGAAGGTCCTTCTTTGGACCGTAATGTGGGCTATTGGATAGGGTTAGAAAGAAAGGGTATTAAAGGCTCAAAACAGTTTGACATGGGTTTAAAATTACAACTTTTGGAATCAGATTTTTTACATCAAACACAACTTCTACCCCAGTTTCTTTGCTTGGGGACTTTTGGATTTTTATTTTGATGGGATCGAACCGTGAGGCTGCCTATGTATCCTTAAAAGGAATCAGGTCGAATGTAGTTCATGTCATAGAAATTCCTTTGTTGTTGTATTTTTTTTCTTTCCTTTTTCTTCCTCTTTTTTTTTCACTTTTTGTTGTTTTGTTGTCTTTTTTCTTTTCTTTTCTCTCTATTCTTTTCTTTTTTTCCTTTACTTATCTTTCACGCTTGCGTTTCTGATCTTTGCTACTGATTCCGAAAGAAGGGTATGAAAGAAAAATAAATAAGGCTCAAAGGGGTAACGAAGGATAAAGTGTTTAGATAGCAGAACAAAATGCCTTCGTCATTCCAATCTCCAAAACATGCCAAGTGCAAACTATACAATTAAACAAACCAGGGAAATAGTTCTAACATCTTTAGATCGTACTAGACTTGATAACCATATCCACGCATTCACCTTCTACATCTGTTAACTACAAAGCACCATTGGACAACACCCTCACTCTCATTACCATGAACGACCCCTGTCAATTTGGGGCAAACTTGTTGTTGGCTTCAACCTGATGCGGCAAGATGCATTTCAATAGGGTTTTTCTATGTTCTATCTGCCCCAGTTTCACGCAATTCAGGCTTGAAATAATCTCAAAATGCCTTTACTTATTTCCCTCAAATGTCCCTATCATCTATAAAATTGTTTCATTGCTTCATGACTAAACTTACTCTTTTTTTAAGACCAGGGAAAGAACTGTAAAAAGAAAAGAGAACTAAACAAAATGACCATAAATAACAGAAAACGGAAACTTGCATTAGACAGATGGTGAAGGGGTTTGAACAACAAAACAAGCACTAAACTGGGGTTACAAACTTGGAATAACATAGACAACACTAAAGGAGTTACTACGACTAAACAAACCAGGAAAAAATAAAAGGATAGAAGGGTTTGAGTCACAAGACAATATCCGGATTACAACCCTTGGAATAACCCGGACAACAGAAATGACAACAAAATAAACCACCAAACTCCTCCCTGGCTAACCAATAAAAGAGCGTCTTTCCAATCACCAAACTTAACATCTTAGCCACTGACTTCTGCATCAACAATACTAGGACCTTCACAAGTCTCCATCACATTGTTCTTAGCAAATTTCTTTTGGGTTCCCTTTGTCTGCTCTTTTTTAGGATCAACCTCTAATAGCGCTGAAAGCTTTGTAGCATGTGGACCTCCGAGGTTCTCAGAAGAATTCTCATATTCCTTTTCAAAATAAATCATACCCATCATATCCATCTCATTATGCATAGGCGATGTACTTTGGCTAGTGTCTGCTGCATCTGGATTTTGCACAACAATGTCGCCTGCATTAATAAGCTTCTGAATCGCATTCTTCAGATTCCAACACTTCACTATGTCATGCCCTGGGGCATCTGAACAATATGCACACCTTTGAGAAAAATCAAACTTCTTTGGAAGAGGGTTTGACATTTTTATCTGGGTCGGCTTCAACATGTCCAATTTCCTTAGCCTCTGGAACAAACTGGCATATGACACTCCCAATGGAGTGAAGGTTTTCTTCTTCTATTCCTCTCGTTCTTAAAGGCTTGATTAGGCTGAACACCTGATCCAAGGGGTTTTCGGTAGGCTCGTGGGGGTAGATAGGCATTTTGTGGAGCTAGGTACTGGGAAAGTGATGTACGACTTTGGGAGTTCTGTGGAGAAGAGTGGCATTGGGGAGGATCATCTGGTGCACAAGGATATCCACGGGGACGATGTCGAGGCTGGAAGTGTTGATCGGGAAAGCCCATCGGATCATCTTTTCTATTTCTCTTACTTCCACCCAAGCTTACTGGGATGTTCTAAATGTCTTTCGAACAACTCATGATTTTGCTTGACTTGATTCCCTCTTCTACTAGCTCCCCCATTTTTAACACATCATTGAAAGGCTTTCCCAAGGCCGGGATCAAATGACTGAAGTAGGTGGGCCCCTGGGCTTTTAGGAAAAGCTCAACCATTTCTTCTTCACCAATCGGGGTATTGACTCGAGCAACCTGCTCCCTCCATCTGAGTCTAAATTCTCTAAAGCTTTCCTCTGGCTTCTTTTCCATTCTAGATAGGGAGGCGCGGTCTGGGGTAACTCCTGATCTGTATTGAAAGTATCAAACAAAATCTTGAACCATGTCACCTAATGTAGGCCACTTACCAACATCTTGACGAATATGCTAGTCCAAAGCTACCCCAGTCAGGCTCTTACTGAAATACGCCATCATCAAGTCATCTTTCTCTCCAACACCTCTCATTTCACTGCAATAAACCTCGAGGTGGGCTACCGGATCTCCACACCCATCATACAAGTTAAATTTTGGCACTTTAAACCCCGTGGGCAGGCAAACGTCAGAGGACACAAATAGTTCTTTGTAAGCCATGTTACCCTGGTCTCCCATTTCTTGCTTATTCTTTAAGGAATGTTCTATGTCTTTCAGCCTCCTGGGTATCCCATCTCGCCCTTCTCTTCTTGTGAACTTTTCATTTTCAACATGAAGCTCGTCCTGAGTGCTCTTCTTGTATGAGTCAAGAATCTTGTAGGCAGCCTTTGAGGGGTAATATTGGGCATTATAAGCTTTGAGTGGGTGTTCATTATCGAGGATAGTGCATGTGACAGGAAGGCCATTTTGGGGAGAGGTAATTGGAGGATGAATGACGGAGCTACTAGGAAGGTTGGGAAAGTTGTGATAAGAGGGTGGATCTGGAGAGTATGGAGGATCATCTGGCATTGTGCCCGGAGTTTGGGTAAGGGCGGCATCTAGGAAGCTAGGTGGTGGCGAGGGTGGTGCCTTCCCAGTCATCCAAGCCTGATACATGTCCGCCATGTGTTGTCTTAACATCTCTACCTCTTCAACCAACCCATTGTCCTTTTCAACCAACTGCTTTCGGGCACCAGTATCAACCAACTCAGTTCTGTTGTTGTCTGCCATTGCCTTTTGACTTTGTGTTGTAGAGAAGAGTTACCACTTTAAAAACCACAAACCAACCACCCTTCTGCTATGAATATAACAAAATGAGGCCATCACGTTAGCGTTAGGGCATTTAACAACAAAAATATCACATTGCGTGCAATGCACCTAGCCACAATTAACGGTTCTAGAATGACTTTGAGGGTCATAAGGTCACTTGGCATCATCCCAATTTGTTCATTTCAACCTCCCTTTTCTTTGCTTTTCTAGCACTTGCTTGATCATTTTCCTTCCTCTTTTTATTTTCTAATTATCACTCTTTTCTTTCCTCTCATTTCTCACGTCCCATAATTTCACCCCTTTTTTTTCTTTTCTTTTTCCCCTTTTTTCCTTCTTTTTTTTCTTTTAAAAAAATAAAATGATTCGATCGAACCCTATGTAGGTTGCCTACGTATCATGACGCCGCATGAATCAGATCTTTGCGTAGTTCTGGATAAACGGGAATAAAGTAAACAAACTGACATTCTCCCCTTTTATCTTTTTTATCTTAATGACTACTCTGGTGAAAAAAGAGAAATAAAAGAAGCAAATCTTTTCTTTTTTTTGAATTTTCTAGACTCAATGTTCTATAACCGATCTTAAACTCAAGCTTAACGAGCATATATTTTTTCTCTTTTTTTTTGAAACAAACACTCTATGGGAAATTATTAAGGAAAAATTCTACAAGAGAAAAATATTTTTTGATTCTTTTCTTTTTCTGAAATGAAGTCCAAACAATAAACCAAAGAATAATATTTCAAATTTTCATTTGATAACCTGGCACAAGATTTCGAAACACGCAATGAGAAAGATAAAACAAAATATTTTTGGATTTTAACTTGATTACCTAAGGGAGAAACTTTGAAATAAACCAAAGATAAAATACGTTATTTTTTTTCTTCTATGTACAATATCCTAACATTCTAGTAGATATAAAAAAATTCATTTTTTGTTAATTTTCCAAAGACAAACCTCAAAAGAAAATCTTTTTGGATTTCTAATATTAATATCTTAAAGAAAACTTTTTAAAGAGGTACTAAAAGAAAATTCTCTTTTTTTTTGAATTTTTAGACCTAATATACTAAAGGAAATATAAAAATAATTTTTATTTTAAGTCCTAGATATTAATTGCCTAAAGGAATAACGGAAATATGAAACACAAAATCTTTTTTTTTGGATTTTGATTTATTACACACCTTTTCAACTGCAAAATAAAAAGTACAATAATAATAATAAAACTCGACATTACTATACAAAACTAAAAGGTAAAAAAAATGACATAAAAAGAAAAACGGACTCAACACATAAGAAGAAAAGAAAATCTTCTTTTAATCTACTCCTGAATGGGCGATCCTGACTAGATATCCCGGGCTCTATCCTGCTCAAACTCCGGTAAGTAAAGCCACAGCTGTATGAGAAAACTTTAAACTAACACTATGTGAGACAATAACACTCCCTACTGGACACTTGCAAGACATGATTGAGGCTACTTTTGCAAAATGACTTATTTAGCAAAAAGGTGTCTAGAAGTGCAAAGTTTGGCTAAGACCTCGCAAAGCCAGGAACCTAAGATTTACTAGGAAGACCGAACCCTATGTGGATTGCCTACGTATCACGCCCCGAAAGACGAGAAACAGGTATGCGTAGTTCGGGCATATTGGATACAGGCAAGAATAAAAAAAACAACTAATTTAGACAAAATATTTTTTTATTTTCGTTTTTTTTGGAACATGATGAAACTTGTAAACTCTTTTTTAGATATTCTTCTCCTTTTTTATCTTCGAAAAATGATAAAAAAGTGCATAATATATTTGTTTTTTAATTTTTCGTGTTTTTGTTTTCTTAACAAAAAGGTGACAGAAACATAATTGGGCCCTACTTGCTTGATTTTCACACTTAACCCTTTTTTTCTTTTCTTTTCATTAGCCCTCAATTATCATTGGTCCACCAAATGATCCTTTTACCCTTGAAGGAATGCAACATGTACCACATAGGATGCATCAAGATGGTCTATTATTTTGGGTACACCTGTCCTAGACGGACCCAACCCCTGTGTTGAGTCCCCTAAGTCAAATGCACGTGATGCAAACAAACATTCCTACTAGGGATCCGACATGAGGCTGAGTTATTCTAAGTGTAAAACCTGGGGTATATTATTTTAAACCCGGCTTACCCAAGCGGACAGCCCGAGCCGAAATGGGGGCAACGTACCGGGAGCACAAAAGTCTACCCGGCCTAGTTACTTGACCCAATTTCGTTCTATTTGGTATGACTTCTAACAGAAGGGTGGGTCACGCGCACGTGTGCACCATAAATTCAGAAGACTCAGAAAGAGGAAGGGTTTCGTATCAATTTATATATAGTTCACCAATATCAAAACGGTAAATAAACAACAATTAGTACAAAGTTTTATAAAATACAGTAATATTAACAATAAATAAAGCCAAGTAAAATCACATTAACAAGCTCGAATTCTGAACCTTGAACCAGAGATACTAGGTTCGGTCCCCAGCAGAGTCGTCAGAGCTGTCACACCTCCTTTTTCCTACACCCGAAGGTATATAAGGGAGTTTTTCCAATTAAAGTGACATTATTCGAAATGGGATTATTTAGTTATTTCAGAGTCGCCACCTGGGATAATTTATGGTGTCCCAAGTCACCGGTTAAAATCCCGAATCGAGGAAGTTGACTCTTATTTAATGGTCTACGAACACAGAAATCCGGGTAAGGAATTCTGTTAACCCGAGAGAAGGTGTTAGGCATTCCCGAGTTCCGTGGTTCTAGCACGGTCGCTTAGTGATTTATACTTGGCTAAAATTGCCTAATTACTTATTTTAAAACCTATGTGCATTTACCTTTTACCGCTTTTAATCACTTGATTTGTTTGTAATTAAAGAATTGAGTTACACGTACGTATGCTCTTTTCTTTTGGCGCGTCAAAAAATCCTATCACGCAAACGTTTCCACAATTAATAATGCTTGGTTTATTTATATTAAGAAAGGTTTGGTTGAAGTTGCGCGAACGCATCCCTCGAGTTACTTTTTGGAATTAAAATCGCAATTATGTTACGGGAACGTATACATAATCACAATACTAGTCTAAATCGAGCCTAAAGCAAACTACGATGTTCTTGAATTATTATTATTCCTAAATTAGATAACCACATGGACAAATCAACCAACGATATTCATGACTAATCAACCATCTATTGCGTTAATCTTCTTTTTCTTATTTTGAATTACAAGCAGCAGTAGTAGTGGTATCAATTAGGTAAGTAATTAAGTATGACTATTTTCCTTTTCTTTTTCTTGAGATCATACAAATATACATCCCCACATATCAATTACTTCAATATAATGAACAAGTACGGATCAACATAGTGCAGATGCTTTTGTACCAAAGTCTTAATGTGAAATTAATTAACAAAGAGGCTACTAAAACAAAATATATGAGATGAATTGTTGGGATTAAATTAAAATCTTATTCTAACACTTTTTTTTCATTTAATGATCTTTAAAAATGGTCCTAACGTGAAAATGGATCATACAGACCCATAATTGGTACTAAAAGCAAAAAAGCAAAAAGCAAAAGGCAAAAAGCAAAAAGCAAAAAATACTACTAATATTTTAGCTGCTTTTAATAATTCCGAAAAAAATTCAATGTTATTTAAAACACATCGTAAACCACGCTACATAAAATGCACCCGTGGTTCACGACACATTTTATATAACATTGTTGGAAATTAGAACCGGGCCACATGAAATGTACTCCCGAATTTTAGTAGCCATGATAATTATATAATTAACGTGCCTAAAGCAAACTAAAAACATATTATTTACTCTATATTACTTATATACACATATCAAGAACAACACTAAATTAAAGAGTGATTAAATCACAAAACAAGGCTGCAAAATATACTTTTTATTCTCGAGCCAACTTTGTACTACAGCTCTGTGAAAATTGCCCCTTGTAAAATGAATTATACACTTCCTTCAAAGATGATTTATTTACCACAATGGCTAACAGTAGTACTTACTATTACTGAACCAAAAAGAAGAACTATTAATGAGGAAGTCTTATAGTGTAAAAATTATTGACTAGTGCTAAAACTGTACGAAAATGAATGGCAGTCATGAGATAGTCCCTTTTATGTTTGTTCAACCTAGCTAGGAGTATTTCGTCCACTCCTAAAAGCTACCATACACACAAAATAAAAGATGAAACACCCATACCATGCGAATTACATGAACAAAACCAATACAGAGAAGGAAAATATAATCAAGATCTTTCACCAAACAAGTAAAATGAATATGAGATAAAATAAACACAAGGAATAGAACCTATAGTATTGCAAAGCAAAGTACTTATTTGATATGATGATAACAATCCTCCTCCAACCTATATAGCAAATCATTAGAACTATAACCAAACATCGTCGATCTCATCGACGGAACCTCAGATGACGACCACCTCAACGACGGCTTGGATTTTCAAAGACCTTGGGGCTGTTTCGTGGCGTTAAAGGGTGGTTTAGGAGCTAGCTTCAGGTTGAAGCAGCAATGGACGAGAGATTGGAGACGACGACTGTACGGACGAAGCTGGTGAGAGATCTGGCGGGTATGCGTCTGAAGTAGTGACATTTCACATGGGTTTTTCGACTGTGATTACACGCTGGAATTTCATTGTATTTTAGTTGGGTTTTGGCTAGGACTTTGGAGTGTTTTATGGGGTGTTTTTCTGGTGGAAAAGATGATCTCTCATGGCTCTTTCATGGTGGATGTTAAGCTCTAGATGTAGAATTTTTAGGAGGAAGAAGACCTTCTTTTCGTTGGCTACCTCTGTATATCCAGTGTATATCGAGAGTATCTCTAGTGTATATATAATGTATACTGACTGTATATCGAGTGTATACCCTCTGTCTCCGTTAAGTAGAAGCCATCCCTTTTTTTTCGTCTCTGTATTTTGAACTTCTCCTCTCGTTTCTTCTTACTTGAATTATTGTTTTTCTTTTTTCCCTCCCACCTTTCACTAAGTCTTTGTTGTCTCTTTTTAGAGAAGAAAATTGGTAATTTTTTGTTTCTCCCATTTGGAGTGGAGAACGTGGATTTTGAGTGGAGGAAAATGGGAATTGGCTTAGTGGAATTATGAGTGGAATGGAGTGGGGATGTGGTATTGTGAGTGGAGAACAAAGTGGGGGACAAGAAGTGGGGAACAAAGGGGATGGACGTGAGGAAATAAAAGAGAGTGGGGGGGACCAGCGTATGGGACAAGGGAAAGTGGGAAAGATGGTTGAGAAGTGAGGTATTGGAGAGATAAGTGGGAAAAAATTCAAATACGGTCAAAATTAGGTGTTCACAGCTGTCATTCCCGCTGAGGTAGAAATTCCTTCCCTAAGGATCATACAAGAAGCTGAGCTCGACGATGTAGAGTGGGTAAAAAGTCGTTATGAGCAACTAGCCCGTATAGACAAAAAGAGAATTAATGCAGTTTGTCATGGTCAACTCTATTAGAATAGAATGTTTAGAGCCTTCAACAAAAGAGTCAAGCCAAGACAGTTCGCACCGGGATAGCTGGTGTTAATAAAAATTTCCCGCATCAAGAGGAAGCCAAAGGGAAGTTCTCTCCCAACTGGCAGGGTCCATACATGGTTCACCGGGGTTTGACAGAAGGAGCCCTCATACTTGCAGAAATGGACAGAGAAGTCTGGCCAAAGCCGATCAACTCAGATGTAGTCAAGCATTACTACGTGTAATCTTTATGCTTTCCTTATATGATGTAAATTGAACTACGCTTGACCTAATTCCCGTTTAAGAGGGGATACGTAGGCAGCCCTATGGGTTCGGTCACAATTCAATAAAAGTTTCAATTCAATTTTTCATTTCCCCCCGCTATTGGAAACTGGGGCAGAATTTTGAGGAGGACCCTCAAAATTCCGAAGTTGATTTCAACAATTTATTATTAGCAGCCGTCAGAAGTAGAAGTCCAGTAAACTAGGGGCAGAATTTTGAGGAGGACCCTCAAAATTCCGTAGCGAGAGAGGTTGCAATGTTTTGGGCCACGTCACGGTCATTGGTTCATCTAAAAGCTATTTTTAATTATACATTTATGTCATATAGTCGTCGGTTCATCTAAAAGCTATTTTTAATTATACATTTATGTCATACTTTTACAAAATCATGCATATTATTATTGAAACTACTTTGTTTTGCAATGCAACCCCAATGATACAAACGGTATCACCAGATTAGAGCCGAACAAGTCAAGCAAAGCCAGTTGGGATACGAACTAACCTTCCCCCTTGCAAAACTCCCGATTTTTCTTTGGATGCAGGCACTAGGATTGCGAAATCATTAAACATACTGTACGCCCATGGAACAGACATTGTTCAAAAATACGATTCTCAGAATCATTGCATTTGCCAACATTTGCTATCAGCACACACAAGTAATGCTCTGTAGTCACAATGCTCCCAGTAATCACAATGACGCAATCTACTATCAGCTAAGAAAACTCTACTGTCATTTGTTATTTTATTTCTTGCATAAGGCTACCATTCTGCCTTCCGAGACTAAACACTGTCTCCATCTGCATTTATGCATAAGGCTACCATTCTGCCTTCCAAGATTAAACGCTGTTTCCATCTGCATTTGCATTGCATAAGGCTACCATTCTGCCTTCCGAGACTAAACGATGTATCCATCTGCATTTGCAATGCATAAGGCTACTATTCTTCCTTCCAATCTTGCATAAGGCTACCATTCTGCTTTCCGAGACTAAATGTTATCTCCATCTGCATCTGCATTGCATAAAGCTACTATTCTACCTTCCAATCTTGCATAAGGCTACTATTCTGCCTTCCGAGACTAAACGCTGTCTCCATCTACATCTGCATTGCATAAGGATATCATTCTACCTTCCGAGGCTAAGCTCTACATCCAATTTTCTTCGAAACTAAGCGTTATCTCAAGCACTAATCATCTCGCTTTTCTTATAGACTAAGCTCTGCCCTTCAATTCGCAAGACTAAGCTCTGTCTTGTCCGCATCATATTACTGCATCCTTCATGGGCTAAAATATCGCCAACTCATCCAAAGGAGTCATCATTCGTAAGCACCATCTTCACAGCCCGAGAACACCATGTCATGGCCTGAGGATTTCTTTCAATCTTTTGCATATCATTATTCAATGGCGTCATGGTTCGGAGGCACCATCCTCATAGCCCAAGAGCATCATTTCATGGCCTGCGAATCCTTTATCATACGCTTCATGGCCAAGGACATCATGGTCTAAGGACATCATCCTCATCGTCGGAAGACAACATTCATGGTCCAACGGGGATTTGCATCATATTTAAATTTACGCACAATATATGCTTGTATTGCTTATTTGCAGGTAAGCCGACAAGCAACGGCTACCCCCAGCAGGAGTGATCCCACTCCAGTTTCTTCGGCCATATCAAACCTAACCATTCCTTTAAACCGTTCACTCATCTAGCCCTAGATATTGCGTCCATTCTTGAAAGGTCTTCATCGGTATACTCCGCCTTTGGAACCTGAACTACATACGGCCTGATTCCTGTAAAACCGAGGATATGTAGGAAAATCAGAAGCCAAAGTGCGGCCTAAACCTCTTCAAACCATTTCGCTCGGTCAAAATTGGCCATCATATCTTTACCTGACAACTCTTTCATCCTTCCCGGATAAAGAGGGGCAGCTGTTGATACCCAATTTTTCCCTATATATTTTCAATATGCAAAATACATTCAAAATAGCATATATATGCATATATAAGCATGTCCTAGGTTTTTATTATTTTTTCCATAATTTTAAGGTTTTAAATTGATTTATTTCCTCCCTTTTTATCCATAAAATCGCCAATAATTATTTCCAAAATTATTATTTTTATAATTCATCTATTGGATTTCTATATTTATGCCAAAATATGGCTAATATAATTCTTATATATTTTTAAATTACATTTAAGTTTTCTTAAAGCTAAATTGCATATAATTGCAATATTAGTCCTTTTAAGGTTTAATTAGGTTTTATATGCATAAAATTGGATCATGTATTTTTAAATTGCTAATTATGTATTGTAAATCATTTTTGTATTTTTAAATTATTTTAAAAACTATCTACTATTTTCTATAAATTAAATGGAAAAAAATGGCTATTTAACTTATAGCCAAAATTGGCTTTCAAATCTATCCTAAATCAAACAGACCCCCAACCCAATTAAAAAACCCACCAGACCCAAGCCCAAACCCAAGCCATACCTGACCCACCTACCCCATTCAATCTTGATCGTTGATCATTCAAATCAACGGTCCCCATTTCCCCTTCCTAAATTAAACCCAAACGACCTCCCCCCAAACCCTCTCATTCTTCATTCACCAACCGACTCTCATCTCTCTCTCTCTCTCTCTTTCTCTCTCTCTCTCTCTCTCTCTATCTCTAGTTATTTCTAGAACCTTCTCCCCTCTGCTTCTCTTCGATGATCCTTATCCACCTTCTTCGGCCATCTCTCTGCCTGAATCCATGGTGGTCTCACCACCTACCAGCCTTATGGATCCCTCTTGAACATGTGTCATCATTTTGATGCCTTCAAGTGAACCAGAGGCGGTTCACTCGCCTCCCATGGTTTCCCATGCCATTTTCTGGCCATCCATGGTCGTTCGAGTAAGATCTATGACTTTTTCGGTTAAAACAGGCAAATTTTCAAAGTTTTCTCACCTTCTCTGGATTCCGCGAAACCCTAACCCTAAAGATTTTCCGATTTTCTTTTAGATCTGTCTTAGATCTATAAATATTATGAGCATTTGAAATTTTCCTCAAAGGATTTTTCCCGATTTTTTCAAAGTGACTCTCCGTCTTCAAGATTAGGGTTTCTTAACCTTTTTTAAAAGACTTCTCCTCTGATTTTTAGAATTGTCATATGATTTTATTATGTTTAAACGGTTTATTTATGTTTTTCTTCTACTTAATTCATCATGCGGAAAACCCTAATTATTTTGGCTTTATCCAGGGTTCTGGAACTGTCTTTGCTTATGTGATTTGTATGTATACCTGTTTCGATTAATTTCTCAATGATTAGACCTTTCTCTTTATTTATATTGATCAATTCTAAGTTCTTACCGCTTTTAATTCAACTTTGTTAAAAACTCTAATCTCTTAAAGGTTTTCTCCACTTGTTACTGTGAGTCTTTAAGGTTTTCTTTACTTGCTTCTGTATCTTGGCCTGACCTTCTTTACCTGTTTTTGTGTGTTAGATTGGTTTTTTAACTATGGTTCTATGTGTTAGTTGGAACTACTTGACTTTGTTAAAGTTTCTGTTGACCACCATGCTTCCAATGGGTTCCTTTTTTGCTACTGAATCCTTAGCCTACTCATGTCACTTCTGTATGATTGTGTTCTTCTAGTTTATTCCTTTTTTTATTTTCATTTATCGGTATGGTTGACCTTGCATGTCTGATACGCCTGTTCTTTCTTCTCCATTTATATGTCGAAGTGCAAAATCATGACTCCCTCTTGATTGACCCCCATTTCCTTAAGTTACGATTTGATTGCAAGGTTTTCTTATAAACCCCTAAAATTTTACTCGATTGTTTAAGTTGATTGATTTCATTCCCTTATTTGTTGCGGTGCTTCATTCTTGCTGAATCTTTTCCCCAAATTAGTGTATTCTGTACTTAGACTCAATCATATGCTCTATGCTTTTACTACCCCTTATATGGTAAAAATAATTTTTCTCAAACTGATTTTCTTTCCTTAGTTATCCCTGTTAGTATCCGTTTAAGTTGTAATTCCTTGATTAAAGGAATTACTTGTATTAATTGGATTCTAATTGTGATTACTTCCATAATTGTGCTAAACCTTTACTTGTTACCTTATTTTCTACCTATTTTTTCAAAGTTATAAATACCCTAAGTCTTTCATTAACAAGACACGGGACTTGGCTTTCAAAAACCCCTCTCTTACATAAAAATTCTATGTTATTCCACAACTATTGGTCAGCTGCAAGCCAAGGCTAATCATCTATAAACCTTGGTTCTTTCATTTGCTTACCTCTATCTTCACTGGTATGTCCTAGTTTAATTTAAAGCCTCAACAACAACATGTTTCTATCCTTGCTTCAGTTTCTTTTATTTCTGACCTGCTTTTACTTGGGGTTTTGTTGTGAAGTTTATATATAAGCATTATGCTGATATGATTTCATGTGATTCAAGCATGCCTTGTCAATCACTCACTGTGTACTTACCATCTCATGAATCCCAAATCCCCTATCCCTCCTCTATGTGTTTTTTGACTAGTTTGTGATTATGCCAGTGACCAACTATCTCTGAGCATGACCCTACCAGTCCCAATATTCTGTTGAGGTCAGGTGACTGTAGTCAATATATATGTATCCCCAAATCCCTTTTGCCCCATGTGTGATTACTGAATTCATTAACTTGTTGTGTGTGGTCTTACCCTGAAGTGTTTGAACTCTGTATTACTAATACAACTGCTTTCAATCATCTCTGTTACTGATTGCTTTCAGAAATGGACCTGTCAATCCAGTTTTTAAACAAACTCCTTTCAAACGCGGGCCCTACACTTTCACTATACTCTTAGAATACTAGGTTCTTCCCCTTTTGTGTGAGCCTTGACTTGGGACCCTTGAGCTCCCTCTGAACTTGGACACATGAAAACTAGCCTTTCCACACTACATTTACTTTGTCTTGGCTATGAAATCTGGGTGTGAGCACTGTCCGGGATCCCTTGAGGTCCTTAGGGAACTCTGACACACCTAGATGTGAGGAAAAACTATGAAACAATCTTGGCACTTGAGGTGATTGATTATGTAATTCATAAAGGAAGTCCTAATCCGGCTTCCTATAGTGTAACTTCATATTTTTATGTAATTCATTTCAATGTTGGTCTGTAATAACTTGTTGTAAACAAGTATTGGGGTTGACTAGTTAAATGGGAAGGGGTAAATATGCATGTTAAGGGTAGAAAATATGTTATTAGGTTTATGTTCCTAATTGCGCAATAGAAATCATGCTTAGGGTTCATACATGCATTAGAAATCATGCTCTTAGGTGTCTTGTTTATTGTTTAAGCATGTGCACCCTTACAAAATCAAGTGTTAAAATCTGTTAATAACTAACACTTTACTATTATGTTCTGTGCTGCCAGGTGCATTTAGAAATCCTGCACTTAGGAAATTCTACATCATGAGTTTTATATATGCATCTTAGATATTATGTTTTAGGATCTCATTGGTACTTGCATTCACACTTAGTGTAAACTGCTGATTATAATAGAGGTAAGAACAGCTTCACACTTGATTATCCTGTTTAAACTAACTGGTGATAATCTCTGTATTCATATAAACTAGAATAGCATGCTCTTAGGGTAAAATAATTTCCACACTGTTTTAATAACTTGGAATAACTATTGCACAATACTTCACGCTTAGGAAAGCCTTAGGTAATTGCTTAAATAAAAATAGAATTATCCTTGTTTAACTCCCAGTATATTAAAATCAGTAGGCAAGCCTGATTCGGACTTCTTTTCTGAGTCATGTAATAAATCTGGTTCTGCTGTTATCACTTAGATACCATGCATAGGGTTTAAATTTAGACTTTAATTGTGTATGAGTCATGCTGTCTATGTGCATTATTTGTGGAGGTATACCTGAGCCTCATGTCTGTTTTCTGTATTTTCCCCTTTAAATGCAGTCCTATGCGTTCTTGTATGTCGCCTAGAATTTTACGTTTAAACTTGAGGGTCCGCCTAGAACCCTCCCCCTTAGGATAAGAGTACTAAATTCCTCCGGGACTGATAGGAAAGGACGGGTAACAGCATGCAATAGGAGTCGAGACCAACCTTCACTTTAATTACCTTCACGGGGCGGGAAATGGTAGATATGGACCGGTGTGCTAATACCATGTGTAGCCCCTGTTTGAGGAGTGTCATACCAGATATTGCATTGATGTGATCCATATTACAAACAAACCTAGGACACTCCTTTACATTCATAAGCATGCTTAGATTGTAACTCTTTTCAAAATCATGCTTTCATTAATTGTTTTCAAACATTTGTGCATTTAAACCCAAATCCCCTACTATTTGAGTCATACTTATTTGTTTACTACTGGTACAAATTCACAAAAACTGTTAGGCCGGGAACCACACTAGTGGATCCTAAGGGGTGCTTAACACCTTCCCCTTAGGATAATTTCTAGCCCTTACCTTATCTCTGGTTACCAAATATAGTTATAAATGAATCCTATAGGTGCCCTAACGCACCTTAAAATCATTAGGTGACGACTCTTAAAAATTGCAAAATCCCTTTTCCCAAAAGGAAAGAGTTATCCCACATAAAATGTCATGAACCCGATTCCGCGAAAGGAAAAAATGGGCGCGACACCCATATTGAGGATACTAAGAGTTCCTGGAGATACTGAGAGATCCCCGGTTGTTATCTTCGTGTTGAGCTGTACTTCTTTCCGTGGTTATTCTGTTTCTGTTGTAGTTGCTGTTGTTTTTTCTGTTCTATGTTATTTCTTACTGTTGTACTTAATTTTACTGTCTTATTCTATACTGTCATTCCTTATATTTCATTTACTCTCAGTAGGGCCTTGACTTTCCTCGTCACTACTCGATCGAGGTTAGGCTTGGCCCTTACTAAGTACCGCTGTGGTGTACTCATGCCCTTTCTACGCATGTTTTTCATATGCAGATCCAGGTACTTCGACTCAGTCCTATCACCCTTGAGGCGAGGAAACTTTCCCAGAGACTTCGAGGTATATCTGTTGCGTGCGCAAGACTGAGGAGTCCCTTTCTATTCTCTCTTTAAGTATTAGCCCTTTTGTACTTATTTTTGTTAGACATTCTGGAGCTAGATACTTGTAGACATTCAAAGTCTTGTGGTTTCATGAGATTCCGGGTTTTGGAAAAATGTTGTTAGTTTCGAGAGCTATATTGTATATGTCAAGCCACATCTTAACTATTGTTTCATTTAGTTATTTTGGTTTTTAATTATTTCTTCCGCAAATAATTTATTTTCCGCATTTTCTAGGCTTACCTAGTCGTAGAGACTAGGCGTCATCACGACATTTCACGGAGGGTGAACTAGGGTCGTGACATCGCGGCCCTCCAATTTGGATCGTGATAGTTGGGGATATTGAAAAAGTTATTGTATTCCAACATTTTAATCATCTTTGAAAATTTCACAATTATTTGTTCATGCTATTCCTTTTTTGTCATTAATGAAAGAGAAAAGCAACTAGCGAAACTCTCATAAAATAGTAATTGAAATTTGTATTTACATCATCCATTATGTAGGGGTATAAGTAACTTGAATTGTCTTGCTTAATTGGTTTTTACATAGTCCTTTGTTATTTTATAATTATTCGGTGTTCGAAATCCACTAGAATGACTAATTCGAATTCGCACTATATATAGTTCATTAAAGGAAGAAGTGTTCTCTCATGTTAAATTTGTCCATCCTCAAAGCCAGATCAAATCCAAGACCTTCTGTTAAAGACGAAACGATCTTATTAGAGGAAGCTAGAAGAATAGCCACTAATAGACAATATCTATCAATAATAAGCCATTACCAAAAGTAGCCATAAGAAGTTACCGACGATATACAATATTCAAAATATATATAGGCAGTTTTTTTATCCAATGAGTAATGTTTGGAATTCGTTGAAAACACATAAATAAAGTAATATGCAATATTTGAGATTGGAGATGATTTGGGCTAGATTAGAGTCAAAATTCGTAATTAAAGATACACAAAATTCATAAAATATAGGCAAAAAGTTATTTTTCAATGATTATAGTTGAAATTTACTAAAACACATAGATAAGACAATATATAAAATTTGAGGAAAATTGGAGGTGGTATGGACTAGTTTTGAGTATAAAATCCTAGCTGAAATCAAGTTTAAAAGTTTCTCTACGATATATGTATCAAACATTTTCTCACATACATGTATATATGGATATACAGGAAATGCACAGGCGATATATATTTTTTAAATTTCGAAAACCCAACTTTTTGAATTCAAGCTTAAGCAAGCTTCCATGGCTATCCATAGCATTTTAAGTTTAATCATTCGACTCAATCCAATAAATTAGCATTTAGTGGTGAATTCTAAATCGAATTAAGGTGCTTGATTCTCTGAATTTGAACGTAAAGTATTTAGAATATTAGAATATTGCTCAAGTTCGATGTCCCAAAAGTTTGAACTGCCTTTGTGTTTTCTCCTAATATTTTTGCAAAATATATTTGTTTTAATAATTGTGTTCGAAACAATGTTAATTGTATTGTTTAATTTAGTACGTAGTAAAAAATAATGGATGCTTTAAAAACTAAATTTTTTTGGGATTAAAATGACATTTGGGTTATCTTAGGAAGATATTTTGTTTTGGGCTATTTTTAGTTAAAATTGTTTATGAACTTACAATTTGGATGGTTTTCATTTTATTAATCCCATCACATTCATAATTAGTCGCACTTATCCATGAGCATATTTATAGTAAGTAGTTAGAACTTTGCAAAATCTAATTAAGACAATATATAGTTTGAATGTCAAACAATAGTCACCTATGGTAACAATTTAACTTTGAGAATCTAATTATACATTTCAAATTTCAAAACTCCGCCCATGATAACAAACTAATATTCAGAATAAAAAATATATATTTCAAATATCCAGAATGGTAACAAATTAACTTTTAGAATCTAATTACATATTTTAAATTTCCAGAATGGTAACAGATTAAGTTTTAGAATCTAATTACATATTTCAAATTCTCAAAATCCAATTATAAGAATTTGATTTTACACACACTGTAGTTATTTTACAAGCTATAAAAGGATACTCTTGGTTACTTTGATTATTCAAACCGAGTAAATTATAGAAGAACAACAAAATCTATTGGAGACTCATTACTATATTTGTAGAAGCAGAACAAAAATGGCTAAGCTTTTGACATTCGTCCTTCTCGTTACTGCTCTTTTTCTTTGTATTTAACAACACAAACATTCTTTTTTTTTCTTTTTTTCTTTTCAGATACTAGACATTTACGTGCTAATATCATGTACATATTACCTTATAAGTAAGAGGCGTAAAAAAATATCTTTCCAAGTTCAATATTTATATTTTACCTTTCTTTTTTATTGGATGCAGTTGGAACAATGTTCCCATCAACAAAGGCGGCAAAGACCTGCTTCCAAATACATACAGAAATATTGTGCGATCAAGGCAAAGTTGAGCCAAAATGCTTGCCATTTTGCAAGCAGAAATTTGGACCCCAAGCTGGTGCCCAATGCATTGAAAATGTTGGCGTTGAGGGTCCTTTTTGTGCTTGCAATTATCCTTGCTAGTCACCTTTTCTCTTTCCTTTTTTTAGTAAACTTAATAATCCCTATATGATATTTGTCATCCATGACAATCTTATAATATAATAATGTATTCTTTGTGAGCCTTGGTAATGAAAAGTCTCTCTTTATTTATATTTTTCTGTTACATTTTTCTTCATTCTTCATTCATGGGAATTGGTGAAATTTTTAGAGGTATGCTCATAGGGAATTGAATTTAGTTAAGTGCAATGGACTCAAGGGTACAATAATATCTTATCTTATAGAAAACAAAAAAAAATAATCATTTTTATTCAATTTTAAGTATGAAAACTACTGTATGAAAAGAAATCAATGAATTAAATGGAGAAAAATGGGATTCCATCCAAAAGTATCACTTGAAGAAGAAAGAAGAATTGGAGAAGAAGTGGGTTGGTAAAGGGTTTAAAAAAAGCAAGTATGGTGTATATAAATATAAAAGAAGCACATTTCAGCAAAAGTTTATAAAACGGAATAAATATTAAATATCATGTCATCACGGGGACACACCACACGGGAATTCTTGTAAAAGAAAAATAAAAATTAGTTGGGTTGGCCACTTTTTGGGGCAACTATCACTACAAGAAAAATGCTCAATAGCGAAGGAAAAACCGGTCCCTAAATATAAGTAATTGGTCCCAAATATTCAATAGTGACAAGCTAATTTGGTCTTTAAAGCTTCTGTCGGTAAAGGTCGTTAAGGACGAGATCGGGTGCTGGTCGTTAAAAGTGTTTCACGACCAGTTTAAAACTAGCCATTAAATGATTTTTAAGGACCTTGTTTCTGGTGCCTATTTGTATATTTTAGGGACTAAATTCTTGGTCATTAAAATGTTTTTGTGACTAGTTTAAACGTGGTCGTTACAACGTTTCGCGGTTGTTGATACCCAATTTTTCCCTCATATATTTTAAAATGCATATATACTTTCAAAATAATGCATGAGCATCAACCAGTATTTTTCCATAATTTTCTTGTAATTTTAAAAATATTTTAATTAATTTATTCTAGCATTTTATTATATAAATAATTACTAACTGCATCAATAACGGTTTTATGATAATTTTACTACTTAATTTTATTATTTATATTTTATTAAGCTTTAATTATTCCATGAATAGTCATATGTACATGTTAGGGTTATAATTGCAATAACTTTGCAATAATGGCCCCATGTGTGCATAAATACTTTATTTCACAAGAAAATAACCTTGTATATTTTAATAATACTATGTAATTATTTTAAATTATTTTCATGCACAAATGATATTTTTATCGTTTATAAAATTGTTTTATTAAGTTAATTGTGCATTTAAATAATAGCCTCTTTTTCTTTATCAATTTCGGACCCCAGCCAAATTAAACCTTAGCCCAATACCCCAATCTAACCCAAACCCAATAACCCAATTATTTTAACCCTCCCCAACCCCAAGATCAACGGTCCAGGACACTCTTTCCTTTTTTAATATACCAAACCCTCAAACCCTACCTCGTTTTACACACACCGCCGCTCCTGAATCCCTATCTTCTCTCTTCTCTCTCAGACGCTCCCCTAACCCTAGCCGCCGTCACTGGAAAAACCTCCATTCCATGGGGTTTCCCTTTGACTTTATGCCCGAGCCAACCTCTTACCTCTTCTGGTTGTTTGATTTTGCTGTTATCTAAAGGAATCTCAAAGAGATTCAACTCAGAGTCGACCTAAACTCTTCATTTCTTCGATGTACCTACCTTGTGTTCATTGCTATGTTTGTGAGTATTATTATCTTTATGATTATGGTTTGAAATTCCGGTTCTTATCTGGATTTTTCTCACCTCATTCCATTTTATTTAAAACCCCGTAATTTCTTTCTGCTTGAGTCTTTTCAGATCCATGTAGATCTAAGATGATTTTAAGTTTATCTGGTATTTTCTTCAAAAACCTTCTGTTTCTTTTTTATTATTAACCGACTCTATTGCTTCTCTAAAACCAGGGCTTCATTTCTTTGCGTTTCTGCAAAACTTTTCTAAAGAAGTTTGAGTGTTTGATTCCGTTATTCTTTGTTTGCTTGACTGTACATTCTAAACCCTAGGGTTTTTACTTATTTCATTGATTATTTCAATATTTGCCTGTTATTGTCATCTCTGTCAATTAGAAGACATTGATTGATTTCATTAGGGTTCAAATTATATTTTTCTGCCGAGATTGATACTTCTTTGTGACTTTTTACCTATTTTCCTTATTTGTGACTCCTAATTGGTACTACTTGCTTTAATTAGTTTATTAACCATATTTATGAGATTTTATTGCCTTAGACAACTCCTAGATTGTCTTTGATTGATTTCATTGCCTTGTTTAACCTCTAATCTGGGCTATTAAGTGATTTCCCTTATTTCAAGGGGTCTTTCCCGGATTCTGTTGAGTTATTTGATTTAGTTTAGCCCAATTAACTGATTGATTTTATTTGTATACCTTATTTGTGAACTCTAAATTATTCTTTGCCTTATTTTGTTTCACCCTGCTAAGTGCAATATAATTCCCACATTCTGACCTCTTTCAGACACACGAACACACTCAGAAAGATACAAAAATACACACACAAACTCTTATTCACACATACTCTCCATTGTAGTTCTTTCTGTCACTTGTTTTTTGCTGCATTGTCTAGCCGGCTGAAAGCCAAGGCTAGGCTATTGGATTCAACTTGCCTTCACCTTCCTGTTTGCTACCTCTTAACTGGCATGCCCCTATTTCTGTTACCATAATCTTTTCTAAGTGCTATGTGTCTCAGTATACTTCTACTTTGATACATGCCTCATATTCATCTCTTTCTCAACTACTATGCTTTATTTCCTATTCTCTATGACTTATATGATTAGTTCACCCTGAACCTCAACATGTGCATGTTTATTATATGCTACTTGTTTATTTTAACCAGTAGGCTTTAGTCTTGTTACCTCTTTGTCCCATGTGGCTGTGTGGTTAGTGTTTCAACATGCTTCTGTTTCTCTTAACCAGCATGACTTAGGTTCTGTCCTGTTCTATATGATAGCATGTTCATGTTTTATCCATGACACTTATTTACCTAGTTCTTAATTAGCATGCCCCAATTCCTGTCCTATTTTATGTGTTGATAGTCTGCCAAAGCATGTTCCTGATCAACTCATGATTTCTATGTACTCCTTTCAAGAATAATGTTCTTTATATTATCACTATCTTTTCTGTATGGCTGTCAGATTAGCCATTTGACTTCCGCATGTTTCTATCTATTAAATACATGTCTATATGATTGTATTTGGTAATAGTTAACAGACTAAATCAGCTCTAGCAATGTGAAATCTTGTTTGTGACTTTGTTCTTTCTATGATTCCAGTGTTCCTGTTTTGTTTAACTACTGGTAACGAAGTCTAAATCAATCTGGTGAAATATGGTCATGTTCTGTTTGTAACCTGTTTCTATTCACTTCTGAAATTAAACTATTTTTTTCATACAACCATCCCCTACTCTTGTATACTATTTTCCAACTCTTACTTTTAGTTAACTAGGGTCCTGCCACCCCTAGTGTGAGCATTCCTTATGGTCTATGAGACTCCTCTGAACTCTAATATACTGGGGCTGAGTTTCCCATCTTTGGTGAATTTTGTTGAACATCTGATTCCGGTGTGAGCAATGCCCGGGGTCCTTGAGGCCCTTGGGAAATTTGTCATACCAAAAACCAGTTTTATGTGTTATGGATGGGTTACCACTATGGTCAGAGATGTTATGTTTGATGGCTTGGTTCCCAGGTTGATATTGGGCCTATGAAGGCTCCCTATAGTATAATGGTTCTTTCATTATGTAATTTATTCATATAAGTCTGTAATAATAATCTTTGTAAAAACAGATATTGGGTTATTATAGGAGGGATTTTTATATATCTTTGTTGGAATCAGGCAGAAATCATGCCTATAGGGTTGTTGTGATTATTTACATGCATTATCAATTATGCCTATAGGTTGTTGTGATGATTGTTTACTTATATGCATTAGAAACCATGCCTATAAGACTTATCTCATTCTTTAAAATCCTGAATTTCCATACTTTGCATCACTAGAAATCCTGTTTCTATGTCGTTTCTCAATTCTGCCTGAATAATCATGTTTTCAAAACCTTCATGTGTGCATTAGAAATCATATTTCTAGGAATTTCCTTGTTGAACTTGCTTGGCAACTTATTAACGCTTTTACTTGCCTAGAAATCACGCCTTTAGGAAATACATATAAAAATTAGTCTTGACACTTAAACATCATGCATATAGGAAATAAGTGTAAAAACAACTTCAACATTAGATATCATGTCTATCGAGAAAAGTGTATAAAATCAATTTTTCTATGTCATGGAATTACGTTTGTGAATAGTTTTAATCACATAGAAAGCATGCCTGTAGGGTCTATAGATAAAATCTGCATGTTAAGAATCAACCACTGGTTTATAAAATTATGGTATAATTAACGTTTAGATGCCATATCTATAGGATTCTGCCAGTTATCACTTAGGCAAGCCTGTAGGACAATTAAATCCTGGATTTGAAATTGTGATTTTCTTGCTGCTTGAAACGTGCTCAGATTCAGTAAGTGATAAAAAATCAGTAGGCAAATTGATAAGTGTTCACTGCCTCGCCTTAAAAAAACTACTACATATTCTGTGCTCATTTAGATATCCTGCCTCTGGGACCTTAATCGTTTTAACACTGCTTGTTTATATAGCATGCATCTGTTTGTCTATTTGTGGAGGTAAATATTATCCCCTTAAGTGATCTTTTATGTGGTAGTCCTACTTATTTTGTTTGGCACATAGTTTTCTCCTTTTAAGAATCATAGGTGAGTCTAGAACCACCTTAAATAGTGGTCCTAAACACCTCCAAGGCCACAGGTAAGGGATGGGTAGTGCACGCATATGATA